>NW_026067930.1:8150290-8214279 GCF_014885135.2 Alexandromys fortis
GAATATATATATATATATATATATATATATATATATATGTATACATGTATATATATACATAGTCTCATTATTTATACTATTATATATAGTATAAATAAGGAGACCTTTAAAATAGTGAAAAATAAATATAAAAAACTGAAAACACTTCATAGGATTAATAGTTTCATTTGTTCAAATAAATACTGCTAAATGATGTACAGTCAGCCAATTTCATGATTTATTCTATAGCTATTCAAATCACATTAGAAAATGCTTTGCTGTTGTGTGGTCTTTTAACATAGGCATAACATAGGCATACACGAAGAAAGTCAGCTCATAACACACAAACATACGAGTAGGCTGTCAGTATTTAGGAGGAATATGTCATAGCATGAAGCTATGAGTCACTTTTGTTCTCTTGATTTCATTAAATTCTCCATTTTTAATAAAGAATTTTTTCTTTAGCACTAATTAAAAACAGTTATTCATTGAACAAATGTGTACCAGTTATTTCTTTAATAAATGTGCACTCTGTGTTCCAATTCCCATGCAAAGCTCTGGAAATAATTCCTTAAATGAACATATTTCTCCAGAATCTGCATTTAGTTTAGAACTTTTGCAGATATGGAGTCTTCAAAAAATAAATAAAGGAGTGTGTGCAGAAATAGCTCAGGTTAATAGGCTAGAAATTTGTGTGGGGAGGGGTTTACACGTGTTCACATGTGTGAGGCCAGAGGTCAACATCAAATGTCTTTCTCAATTGCTTTCTGCACTATTTTTTGAGACAGAATCCCTGAATCTAAGCTCACCATTTGACTAGGAATATCTTGTTTCTCTCCCTTGCCCTAAAATTGCACTGCAGTACACCTAAATTTTCCTAGGTGCTGGAGATCCAAATTCCAGTACTCATGCTTGAACAGCAGGCAGGAATTTGACCAAATGAATGCTCTCTCTAGTTCTAAATCTAGACATTTATGAAATATGCCAGAACCAAGCTACTGCATTCTTAGCACAAACCCACAGTCTAATAGGGTTTCTAAAGTTCTATCGCCATTGAAAATGGTAGGATCATATAAACAAACTGAAAAATAAAAACCACATGATCATCTCATTAGATGCTGAAAACGCTATCGACAAAATACAACATCCCTTCATGATAAAGGTCTTGGAGAGAACAGGGATACAAGGAACATACCTAAACATAATAAAGCTAATATACAGCAACATCAACATCAAACTAAATGGAGAGAAACTCACAGCGATCCCACTGAAATCAGGAACAAGATAAGGTTGCCCACTCTCTCCATATCTATTCAATATAGTTCTTGAGGTCCTAGCTAGAGCAATAAGACAACAAAAGGAGATCAAGGGGATACACATCAGAAAAGAAGAAGTCAGGGCTGGAGAGATGGCTCTGCGGTTAAGAGCATTGCCTGCTTTTTTCAAAAGTCCTGAGTTCAATTCCTGGCAACCACATGGTGGCTCACAACTATCTGTAATGAGATTTGGTGCCCTCTTCTGGCTTTCAGACAGAATATTGTATACATAATAAATGCCAAAAGTTGATTTCAGTATCTTTATCCTCCAGATGGAAAAGAAGGGTCAAGGAGATCAAATAAGTCGCCAAGGGAACTAGCCAATGGGAAGAGGCAGAGCAGGGAGGGCCAGCTGGGTGTGTCCTACTGTAAGCCTATTGTTGGTACAAGTATTGAGGCAACATGGTGTTCCAGCAGAGAAAGCCACTCCAACAGTGGAGTGGCTGATTCCTCAGAAGAGAGGGAATTCCTAATATCTGAATACACCCCCAAAGGAGTCTAGAGTTCCTATGTTGGAGTTGGAGTTACATCTGCAGAAAAAACCAGGAGGCTAGAAACTCCAGAAGGATCCAATTTTTTCAGAATTTTTTTTTTCTGGGAAATGTCAGTGTTTATTCTTAAGAACTTGGTAACACAGCTCACTCACATCGCCAAGGATGATCAGGTTTCCTTAAAGTCAACTGATGACCACATCAACAAAATGCCTTCAGAGCAGCACCTGAGTACTGTTTGACTAAACTATGGGTTCCCACAGTCTAGCTACGCTGCCAAGTCAAATTAACGGTCTCTTCTTGTCAGGAAAAACGCTTTAGCCATTTTGTTTGTCTGACTTTCAAGGCTTCTCCGATTCAGAGTTTCTCTGAAGAATGGTCTTCTCACTCCTTCATAATATCCTGTTTCAAACTCTGAGATGCACGATAATAAACTAATCGGAGCAGAGATGGAGAAAGTCTCCCAACTAACTTCAGGGCCCATGCATGCACCCTTTTTCTTAGTGTCTAAATGAATCATGATTGACAGAGAACCAGTGAAGGCTATTCTAGTGAGGTAATTATTAAATTGTGAAGGCAAGATTTCCAAAACGATGACCCTTCGGTGCCTCCTATCACTTCTTATCAATACATAGTGGGTGAAGGAGAAGCAGGCTGTCTCCTGCCTTCTCCACCATCTCTTTTGAGACAGATCCATCACTTTGTAAAAAAAAAAAAGTTTCTGACATTAAAGTCAGAAAGTTGGATATTTCAGTGAAAATTCTGAGAATATTTACTACTGACCCACCAGATAATGTGCTAGGTGATATACACTGAACACATAATTCAGTTGTTACAGTAATCTTTCGGGCTGAGTCATTTTATGGATGCTTAAATGGACACACACACACACACAAAACAAATAGCAGTGAAATGAGCTTTTAGATGCAACCTTTGGTTGTCTGTGATCATTGCGCTCTATCCCCGTCCCAAAGAATCTGTATCCCGAAAACCATCTGTGATGACGCTGTGCTGGAGGGAAAATGTGGCTTTACATGAGTCTCTGGCTCACAGTGTGCTTATAACTGACCCTTAGCAGCATTGTCTGGAGGACTCAGCTCATCTACTAGCTGCTGGAGGACAAGGGAGTGTGACTTCTATTCCAAAGTCCTCTCTAATAGAGGGCTGTCTCAAGCAAACTGTTCACTCATGTGTGCGCACACAACAACAACAACACACACACACTACTTTGGTTGTTTCATTTAGAGCACACTTTAGAGTGCAATGGCATTTATTTGCTAATTTACTGTCTCTTTAAAAGCAGAACTGTACAAGATCGAAAAGCTGCCTATTCTGTTCAAACTCCCTTTTCACAAGGCATCAGGGAGACTCACTATAATAGAGTCGTAGGTGCTGCTGAAAGGGTGAATGGCTAAATGGATGGTTGGATGAATGAGGGAAGAGCAGAGGCATGGCCTTCAGATAGGAGGGTAATCAATGCCGGTCAACTTCCAGGAGGCAACTGCTTTCTTCTCAGGAAAGACTTCTTGTCCCAAGGTGTACCAGCCCTAAGTGACATTTCACTCTGTCTTGTCAACATTGTCACAGCAATAACACAGCTACATCGGCCCTTCCTTAGAAATCAGTCCACTAGCAACCCTACCATACTGTCTTATAAGCAATTACCTGTGCATCTCTTTTTGACGGTGGTAAAGCTATGTTTTTGTTGAATTCCCAGAACCTAGCACAGTGATTAGCACAAAATAAATTCACAACATTGATTTCTCAAGTGAGTAAGAAAAAGAAAAGCAAAATGGCCTCTTTTGTGTCTTACATAAGTGTTTCATAGATCTTATGACATATTTGATATTAGTTAAGTCCATGGACTCGTAGTTAAGTTGTAGGTTGTGGGGATGAGTCTCTACCTTATAATCTATCCTTTTACTAAAGCATGGTTATCATATAATAACTATATTATCATCCCGGTTAGTAGCCAGGTAAGAAAAGAGAAACATTATACTTTCTTAAGCAGAACAGAGTGTGATTCCAGGAATTGCTTAACAAAGTGCTAGAAGGCAGTAAAGAAAAGAAAGGATTATAATACTAAATTGAGAATTTTAATACCCTTGGGCCAGAGCCCATGAACCTCACTTATGCCCTGGAACTGCTGCTGTTGCTGCTGAATTATGAGATGAACAAATGCCCTGAAAGGAACCCATAAGTCTTTGCCCACCGTGCAGTTCACTGTAGCATGACCAAGAGTCTGGAGCAAATAACCTGCCTCAAATTCCTTGTGCTTACTGCTGCTTCTGCAGGAAATACTGCAGCTGCTCTTCCTCCCTACCTTCCCAGTTCCTTTCATGCCGCCTATTGGCAACGCCTACAGGAGGCATTCCCCCCATGCAGTGTTTAGTGCCCTGTTCAAATGGAACATAAGAGCTGTTCCAAACTGCCCCATGAGGATCGGATTGCGATGCAGCTTCCAATTCAGCCAGTAGGGGGAGTGCTCCTAGACACGTGCACTCCTCATCAGCTGCCACGTGAGCCTGGTCCTGCTGGTCATCAGACCACCTTCTGAATTCCAGAGCTACCCTTAGATGCTCTGAAGGGCATGCTGTCAAGGACTACTTGGTCACTATCTTGTGTGAAGGATTTTTATCTTCAAGCTTCAGTTTTCTGACGATTAAAGTTTAAATAACATTATCCTAACTTTCCCCGATGTTCATTTTAACCTGAGACTAACTCACAATTCCCTGGGAAGGTTATGAAAAAACAGAGATTCCCAATTTCTTTTCTAAATATTCTGGTCCACTAGGTCTTAGTTGAGAGACTATATTTTGTCACTTTCCAGTGTTGATTTCTTTGGACAACTGAGTATGGGAAATTCTGCCTGTCTCCTAGGTTATGGTGTACATAATAAGCCAGACATCATGCAAACACCCTAATACGATGTCAGGTGTGAAAGACTAGTAATTGCTAACGACTACTGTAAGCATGCATTGTAATTATTAATTTTAAGGAAAACATGTAGCCTCATACCTGGAACACATTACTCTGGAAGCAGAAAGCCTACGGCAGCATGAGTATGGGAAAAATGAAAATGATTGGTTGCAGTATATGGATTTTCACTTTGATAACAGCAAAATCCGAGTAGCAATTTAAATAATCCATAGAGATATATTTAACGCATAGAGTGTGAAACTTCACGAGAAATGCCAAGATGACATTAAGAGGGTGTGCAGATGGCCTCCTAGGCAGATGGCTGGAAGTCTTTTCTTCCTAGAAGGATATTCTGAGCTGAGAAACAGGATATCTGCTCTGAGCCTGCTGTGTGCGAGTGAATTGACAGCCAGTGTGGTCTGTGGATGCTCTTGGTCTGCCCACTCTCTATTCCTCTAGATCTAGGTGCCTAGTTTGTCAAAGAACCCTCTATACAGTTTTCTTTTTAAAACACTGGAAGCTTTTGTTTTCTTCCTCTGCCGACTACTGGTTTTGCTTAGGATCTTATCTGAGACTCCAAATAATGAAAGTTTGGGCACTGTGTTCTCACTCATTCACTCTCAAATGGAGATTTCATGTTATATGCTTTAAAAAAAAAAAGCCCTCAGAATTTTACTAAGATGAATGATGTGAAAATGTACCCTGTGAAAAAGTGTTTCATTAAGAGACATTAAGGAGTCATGAGATGTTAATAATACCATTTTGTACAAGGTATTATACCTCATACTTAGAAGGCCAAAAAAATAAAATAAAATAAGGAGCCATGGGAATGCAATGCTGAGCTGGTCCCGAGCAAACTTCTGCAGAAAAGAAACTCCTCTCTAGCAGGGGTCTGATCTTTTCTTCATTATTAAATTCTCCTTGTCATTCTCAAGGCCCACTGCTGCCCATATCTCCAACAGATGAAGAAATGCCAGAGTCCCCCACACTAGAGGGTCTGGAATCACTTGAGTCACAGCTTCATCATTTTCCAATGGGGGCTTTGCACAAATGACCCATTTTCTTATTTGTAAAACAGGGTTAAGGAATCAGACATTGAAAGTATTTAGGGCATAAGAGAAGTTTGTCAATTTCGGGTCTCTCAATAGACAGAGGTCTTAAACAAGTAACTTGTTCTATCTGCCATAATTTGTTCTATTAATAATGAAGGTAACCCATGCTTAGCTTTATTATGAGAGTACTGGGAAGGTCAAGGGGCACATCCCTATGGCTACTTATAGACATGTCGGGTAATAGTAACATTTATTTTATTAACGGACTTCTGTATCTTTGGGGAAACAAACGAGCATGGCAACTCTTCTCTACTAGACTATGGTTGCAAGACAATGCTTCTCTCTCTCTCTCTCTCTCTCTCTCTCTCTCTCTCTCTCTCTTTCTCTGTCTCTGGTTTTTCAAGACAGGGTTTCTCTGTGTAACAGCCCTGATGATCCTCTCTCTTAAGAGTATGTTCACCTGAAAAGGGGGGGAGGGGAAGACATGGTGGTTTCAACGAGAAATGACCCCCATAGGTGCAGGGAATTGAGTTCTTGGTCCTCAATTAGAGGCACTATTTGTGGGAATTGTGGCAGCATTGCTGAATCAACTATGTTACTGGAGGTGGGTTTTGAGAGTTCATAGCCTCTCCCCACTTCTAGTTCATTCTATCTGCTTATCTACATATCTACATGTGGCTAGAGACGTAACCTCTCAGCTTCCTGCTCCTTCTGGCAGCTGACATTCCTCCCTGGACATTACGAATTCTTCTGGAATTATTAGCACAAATAAACTCTTCCTTATAGTTATTGCTTGTGTTCAACCTGGTGGTATGACATCAACAGAAAAGTGACTAATAACACAGGGTTAACCTGAGGGATAACCCAGAGTTAATGAAGAATTTAGGCATCTTTTGAATGAGGATTTCTTCATTTTTATCAGTGTTTCTGATGGAATGGCAATCTTTCCTAGTTAAGGGACTATCTGACACAGATATATGTCCTCGGACTCAACATTTGAAATGTCAAACAAAACTCAAGGAAGCCTAATATGGAACCTCAGATGAGAGAAAACAGATACTATTTTATTGAGACTAGAGATAATCAAATTAAGTGAATTGTCCCCTAATTTTATATAATAATGACAAGAAAAAATTCTGAACATTCTTAGTACAGATTTATTTTTCTGAAGATTTTTATGCACATTTATTTTAATCCATAGATGTGGAACTTATAAATATGAAGGGACAGCTGGTATTTGATTATTCAGAGATAAAAATCTGAGAAAATAGTCTGTTTACTAGCAGATATAGGAACTGAGGAATTACATAAAAATATAGATGGATTTATTCCTTAAATATCTTCTCATAATAAAATTCTTTCCCAAATTTTGTTTTACATGCCACCTATTTTTGTCATAGTATAGATACTTTTTTCACCAAAGAAGTTCATGGGGGCTGGCACTATGTTTCAGTGGCTAAGAGCACTTGATTTGTTGCCTGACAACCAGAGTTCGATCTCCCACGAACTGTCACTAACACCACACACAAACACACACACACACACACACACACACACACACACACACACGCGCGCGCGCGTGAAAATAAAAAATAAAAAAATAATTTGCTGAAATTAATTTTTTTGAAGGTGAGTTTTCGATGTTTACTATTAGAGAGTGTCTCTGCAGGAGATGCTTGGGTACTCAGGTGTGACTCCAGTGAGAAGATTTGAACATTTTACTAAATTAATGCAAAGAACAAAATAGCCCCACCAAGAAAATCTAGTTTTATACGCATGCCTATCGTCCGGTTTATCAGGCTTCCTTCTTGTTTGAGACACAGGCTGCCTGTGCAGCTCATAAAGGCTCTAACTCCCTATCCCCCACTCCACCCTCAGCCCCAATCCTCCTGCCTTAGACTCCTCAATGCTGGAATTACAAGCATTTGTCCCAGCTTCCTGCTTAAGAATTTTTTGTTTGTTTGTTTGTTTATTTATTTATTTATTTATTAAAGATTTCTGTCTCTTTCCCGCCACCGCCCTCCATTTCCCTCCCCCTCTCTCAATCCAAGGACAGGGTACCCTGATTGCTGAAATTAATTTTTAAAACTGCATTAACACCCATACAACACGTCTCAGACTCCCGCCATCCACACTGCTGCAGAACTGTGCCAATTGTGATGGTGATCAGTGTTCAGAAGCCGTTGGTCATTG
Source organism: Alexandromys fortis (assembly GCF_014885135.2). Lineage (NCBI taxonomy): Eukaryota > Metazoa > Chordata > Mammalia > Rodentia > Cricetidae > Alexandromys > Alexandromys fortis. Next base: position 8,158,241 of record NW_026067930.1, read on the forward strand.
AGCCTTTTCTCACAGTTTTGCGTTGTTCTGAAAGTTTTGCTACAATGTGACCAATATAGCTAACTTCATTAGAAACACAGTTTTCCTGAAAGCAAGTTCAACAGAAATCATGGGTGGCTTGAGTACATGTTGAAATTCGAGAAGAAAAAAAAAGATTATAAATTATAGAGTAACGAACAAAGCAAAAAACTTCTTAAGAAACTTTTTCCAACATAGGTTGAATAATAAATGCCATGAATCCTAAGACTAGAAACTACCAAAGAGAGTGCTTAAAGATTTCCAAGCCAGCTTTCAATAGCATTAGTGCTGTGGCTTTCAACCTGTGGGCTGCAATGCCTCTGGGGGTCGAATGACCCTCTCGTATGGGTCACATACCAGATGATGCATCCCAATTCAAAACTGTAGCAAAATTACAGTTAGGAAGTAGCAACAAAATAATTTTATGGTTGGGGGTCACCACAACATGAGGAACTATGTTGAAGGGTCACAGCATTAGGAAAGCTGAGAACCACTGTTTCCTTTTCATTCAGCCATGGAATTTTGTTGCCCACAGTTTGAAGAAGGAGTGGACAAGAGGAGTGGGGGGGGGGCAGGAATGGGAGGGGAAACTGTGGTTTGTATGTAAAATAAATTTTAAAAAAGAAAAAGTACAAGTCATGCAAAACTTACACCCTTCAGAGAAGGACAAAATTGATGTAGGACATGACAGAAAGGAAATCACACGGGCAATAAAATAAATGTGCTTTGGAATGATGGAGCAGATTGCTTTACTGTTCTTGGCGTACAGTCCTCTGGGTCAGAATGTTATCAAGAATCATGAATGTGGGGCTGGAGCAACAGCTTGGTGGTTAGGAGCACTTGCTGCTCTTGTAGAGGACTCAGGTTTGATTCTCAGCAACCACACAGTAGTTCACAACTGTCTGTGACTCCAGTTCCAGAAGATCCAATGCTCTCACCTCTACAGACACAAGGCAGACAGGTGGTGCACATACAGCCATGCAGGACGAGCATTCATACAAATAAATCCATCTTTAAAAACAAAGATTCATGGAAGGTGGATTCAATCTACTCATGGATTTGAAAGGATGGAAGTGAGTGGCAGAGACTCTTGAATTCCATGGTGATAAGATAGGATTTTTATTGTACTGTAGAATGTTAGCTTCCTTATGGGTCCTGGCATAGACGAGGTCCGAGTTGGATTATGTATAAATTCTGGGTTGAATTCTGCTTTTTGGAGACTCCTATCACACATTTGCATCTAGAGGAGAGGGGGACCGATCTTGACTTGCCCTCTAGTCAGACTGAGGAATATCTTAAATATTACATAGAACCTTCATCCAGCAAGTGATGGAAACAGAGGCAGAGACCCACACTGGAGCACCGGACTAAGCTCACAAAGTCCAGTTGAAGAGTAGAAGGAATAATAATATGAGCAAAGAGGTCAAGACCATGATGGGTTCACCCACTGAAACAGTTTACCTGAGCTAATAGGAGCTCACCAACTCCAGCCAGACAGGGAAGGAAGAAGCAAGAAGCATAGGACCAAACTAGTCCCTCTGAATGTGGTGAACAGTTGAATTGCTGGGGCAGACTGTGGCCAGGATTTATCCCTACTGCATTACTGGCTTTTTGGGATCCTAGTCTCTTTGGATGAATACCTTGCTCAGCCTAGATATAGTAGGGAGGGCCTGGGACCTTCCCCCAAAGCAATGTGCCTTACCATCTCTGAGGATTGGATGGGGGTGGGGTGGAAAAGAATGTGGAGGGAATGGGAGGAGGGAAGGGAGTGGGAACTTGGATTGGTATTTTGTAAAAATCTAATAAATTAGTAAAATAAAATAAAAAAACTATATTTTCAAATCCTATAGCTTACACATTCCACATATTTTTTTCGAGAAATGTTTCTTGCCATCTCAGGGAATATGATTTTGGAAACAGCATCCTAGGCAAAGGAAAACTATTGCAGTGGCACACTCATCAAGTCCTGCCGCTCTCCATCCACAGGGTGTGCAGTCTATGCCGCGGCTTCCTCCATGCCCAGTGAGGTGTGGTCGCATTTGTTCTTTACTTTTCCGCTTATTCCTAAGACCTAAGAGGCACGAGAACCGTAAACCTGAGACACATTTATTTTACCCATAGTGGTTCCCTTTTGACTTATCCAATACAGTTCGACTTTTAAAAATCCTGTTGAAAAATTCATTTTTGTATTACTCTGCTGAGATTTCCTGCTTTAAAATTCCTTGCAGGCCCAGCCACTTCAGTTCTTTGAGTATAATTACAATCATCGCTTTAAAACCTTTGTCAGGCAATACTAGGACTAATTGCTCTAAAACTGGCTCATGGTTGCTTTCCTCTTGGTAATAGGTAGCATCCCTGGTTGTTATCTGCTAGGAATTTTTTTTAAAAATTATCATTTCCTAAACATGTCAGTGTTATATTTGGAAGCTCAGGTTCTGTTATGATCCAGCGAAATGGGATTTTGTTTGCTTGCTTGTTTCCTTCCTTTCTGCTATCGGACACTTAATGGGATTCATCTCTAACTGAAAGCGTTGGCTCTTGAGGGAAAGCTCGGGTTTTACCTTACCTTTGTTACTTCCTTTGACTAGAATCCGCCCCTCTCCCTTTTCTGTTGCTCATAACCCAGGAAACATGAACAAAGTTGACATTTGAGTTTAGCGGTTTCTCTCTCTCCTCCTCCCCTCCTCTTGGGCCTTCTTTCTGACTTCCCATTCGCTGTGGTTTCTGGGTCTCTGTCCTCTTATTCCTTTGGCCAGAAGGTGGGAGGGTTCATTTGTGCCTTTTTAATAGTTTGTTCCATTATGCATGTAAGCTTTCTTCATGTAAGCTCCAAGACGGCATTGACTTTAGACTGCTCTCAAAAACTGAAAAGCAAGCCCTTCCTCCAGGCCATCCAGCTCCTTACCATCTACTGCTTCTGTCCCATGCTTGGTTGCTGAAGTTTCAACTCCACCACTTACTATACATACTTACGTGTGAGAGGAGTTTTATCTTGTAGGAACCACTTGGCCCTCAAGTAAAACCTCCCCACTATCTTTTCTAGAAATCATTTCATATAGTTTACTTAAATAGTTAAAAGTAACTTAATAAAACACCCTGTAGAGTCCAATACTATCAGGGGCAAGAGAAGTTCAGCACATGCTAGAACCAGTTGTACTATAGAATTTCATGATTTCACTGGGTAGCATAACTAATTGTGGACCCCAGGTACCTTTAGGGTTTTAATTCAAACTATATTAATATTCTTGGTTTTCTGTGACCAGGTTTATTAAGCAACAAATCAAACTGTGGAGACAGTAGGATGTGTTTTCCTCCTCTGTGGTTAGTATATAGTGTATCAGTTCTTATAATTAGGTAAGTCACCTGGAAGCATCCTTATCTTTTAATGGAGATGGGCCAGAGGACAGCCTGGCAGACATGGGGTAATGCATGGAGCTATGGGACAAGATTCAGGCTATAAACTTAGGCTTGTTACATAAGAAATTCACCAGAGGAATTAAATACAACTTAATTTATTTCTTTACATAGCATGAATTTGCAGTTAGAAATATCAAGGTTTATATCCTATCTCATTCCTTAATAACTGGGTGTCTTGAGACAATTATTTAAACTTCTTGAACATCCATTTCCTCAGATTAAAATGGATATAACAGTCTCTCCCCTGCAGAGTAACATACACCAAATGCCTAGAACAAAGGCAGTTTTGACATCCACACAGTAAGCTCAGTACTGTGGACTGACACAAAATGAGGAACAAAAGAGAGGCTTGACCCAAAAAAAAATCTGCATTTATTGGAGACAAAGATGTTCAGAAATTTTAGGTTAACACCTAAAATAGGCCATGGATAGGTAGTGAGTTGTGTAGTTTTATTTTGTTTTACCGTGCTTATCTGAGTGTGTCTAAAAACCTTTAGAATTCAGACATATTGCTTCCTGATTACCTTAGTAATATTTTGAATGCATTTTTCTAGCAAGCATTCTTCTTTACATTATTTGCTTAGAGAAATTATGTCACGATGACAATGACACAGTTATTATCTTCTTCGTGCTGTAGTTGAGAAAACTGAAAATTAGGTTGGTGAAGAAACTTGTCGAGTGTCTCATAAGTAGACAGCAGTGGAACTCTACCTTGATTTCCATTTCTCAGTTCCATGATTTCATCAAATTCAAATCATACAATAATCTTGTTTAGACCCAATTATACTTTGCGTGAAGAAACGGAACTTCTTATTCTCTGGTCATATGAGCTTTGACAATGGGTGAGTGAATCTCATTTTCACAGAGCTCCATCCTTTTGCATCCACTTGTCTTTCTTGTATCTTTCCTATGCTCTAGCTGTTGTCCACTTCACAGAAACACGCACACACACACACACACACACACACACACACACACTGCAGCTAATGTATTGAAAGTCCTAATGCTGGAGTGTTGCAAAGAGTCAAGTTAAGTTTAACAAACTTGTAGTTAAGTTTCTATTGTTGTGATAAAATACTACAAACAAAAGCAACTTGGGGACGAAAGGGTTTTCGTTTGTTTTTTATTGTTTTGTTGTTGTTGTTGTTTTTGGTTGAATGTTTTTCATGGCAGGAACTCAAGGCAGCACAACATAGAAGCAGGAACCAAAGCAGAAGCCATAAAAGAATGTTGCTGACAGGCTTGCTCACCCTGGTTTTCTCAGCCTACTTTCTTATGCCACCCAAGACCGCCTCTCCAAGAGTGACCAGGGCATTCTCATTTCAATCACTAATCAAGAAAATGCCCTGCAGACTTTTCTACAGGCAATCTGATGAAAGCATTTTTCAAATCAAGGTTTCTCTTCTCAGATAAGTCTAAATCGTGTAAGGTTGACAAAAAGCCATAGAAGTGATTGTATCCTTAACATCATCAATGGATTAATCTACTGATGGATTTCTAATCTGATGACATTATTGTGAAGTGTCAGAAACTCAGAGGAATTATGTCACTAGGAGAATGCCCTAGGGGAAAAATGTTACCGATTAATTTCCCTTTGTACACCAGTATTTTTTGTGACTTACAGGAAGTCCCTGAAACTGACTGAATTGAATTTTCTGGGTGCCTCCTCGAGTAAGCAACAAAGCTGCTGAGAGTCACTCTCAGAAAAGCAAACTTGCAAAGAAGACTCCTAAAACCAGAGCACAGCTGCATGGAAGAATCAGAAACCAGCCACGCTGCCTAGAAGAGTTTTAGACCAACTGAGTCATTTGGAAAAGACACTCTCCAATCTGTTGACTGCTAACTTTAATACATAAGATTAGCAGCATTTTTATACCATGCCATGATGGATGTTGCCATTGGCCAGATAGGACAAGCTGCCAGTGGCTGGAACCTCTGAAACCATGAGCCAAAGTGAATCACCTTCCTTCAAAATGTTCCAGGTCTATTTCATAGTGATAGGAAGAGTGACTAACACAAGATGCTGAGATCCTGAGAAGTGAGGTTGTTTCTGTGATGATAGCTAATGTTCAGAAGTTGTTGGAACTGTTTAGTGGGAGAAGTTAAAAATGGGTGGAGCAGTGGAGTAAAGGCTCCAAGCAGAAGCTCCTGGGAACTTCTTGGAGCAGTTTACAAGACTAAAAGGTGGGTAGAATACAGACAGAAAGGTAACCATGAGGCTTCATATAGAAATAAGGATTTTTTTTCCTTTATGTGTATATGTGTATGGTGCCGTCCCTTATTATGGTTTATTTCCTAAGGCAGGGTCTTTTTCTGACTTCAGAGATTCCCAAATCTAGCTACTCTAGCTAGCCAACCTGCTCCACAAATCCTCTATTTTTTTTTTCCTTCCAAGCTCTGGAATTACAGGTAGCTCTCATGCCTACTCAGCTTTACATGGGTTCTGGAGATCTGAACTCTAGTCCTCATGCTTTTGAGGCTAGTGTTGTGCCCACTGAGACATCTCTTAAGCCCTCAGTTTTGATTTTTATTAGGATTCATAGCTAAGAGAATAGCAGAAGAAGCATTAGACATGAACTTCTGAGCAATACTGGGACAGCTAACTTTGTAGAAGACACAGTGTATTTTTGATTATGTGTAGGATAATTCTGCCATGTTAGGGATAATTATGACTTTGTTAAGATCTTTGTTTAAGTATTGTTTGAGAAGATCTCTTTTGGTGTCATAAGGGACTTCTGATGCCTATTTTTTTGTCAACTTTATTTAATAGAGAGAAATTTAGGAAATTACTAAAGTATGTCTTGAGTATCATGTGGCAAGTTCTTTTTGGAAATACTCAACACACAACTCACCCCATGGAGGAAGACCACAGGCAGATTGAAGCATGGGTATCACCAACTTGGTGAACCATTAGTTTTACTAGGTTAATATAGGTGAAGATTTACTTACAGGAGCAAAAAGGACTCAAAGACAGCTGTATCACCAAAGTCTACCCCAGCATGAGTGACTGCACTCAAAATCTGGGAACCTAGAACATACAGCTCCATTTACAGGTAGCTCAACAGATTGGAGAGGGTCCTTTCCAAATGACTCAGTTGGTCTAACGCTCTTGTAGGCAGCTTGGCTGGTTTCTGCTTCTTACAGACAATTGTGGTCTTGCCTCAGAGTCTTCTTTGCAGGTTGTTTTTTTTTTGACAGTGACTCTCAGCAGTTTGGTTAATTACTCTAGGGGAGTCCTAAAAAGTTTAGTCAATGTCAGGGACTTTCTGAAGATATTTTGAGCCATTTACCTTCCTGCTTCAAGAGCTACCCTATAGGAAGGAATGTTTTAATTGCAGAGTAAACTGTTACACATTAGTGAGAATTTTCCTGGTCAGATCATGAGGCCTCTGTCAAAATCAATAATTTAACTCACTGATCAATTGAAAAATTAAATATGCTACTGGGAGGTGATAGAACTATAGAAGCTAAGGGCTTAGAAATTAATTATTTTTTTTTAAAAAACCATCCTTTCTCATTTTAAATACCAGTCCTAGTTCCTAATCCCTCCCCTCCTCCTTATGCTATTTATTATAATCCTGGTTGAGTTAATTCATTATGTACTGTATGGAGTAACATTTCCTTCCCTTAAATCCTGATGTCGGAAGCAAATTTATTCCTCTTTTCCTTGCTGATTTGTTATGGCATCACTGGAAATATAAAATTCACATAGAATCATAAATCTGGCTAGGGAATCTCAATTCTGTTAAACTGATTTACTTATCCAGCTAACAAATAAACAAACAACAGCATCCAAAAATGAATCTAAATCCGATGGATATCATAGCACCCAATTATAAATACTTAAATCAATCAATGTCTATTAATATCATATAACAGCAATCTGATTGCAATAAGCCTAAATCCTTCATGCAGACTCTTCATCTTTGGCAATAATTAGTTTGCAACTTTTGTAAACTAATAGGATTTCCTAGAGATATCTGCTGCACATTTCAGGAACTGCCAGTGAACTGGGTAAACACTTTCTTCTAGTTGCAATAACGTTGGACAACTGACATATTTGGCTTTCCAGTCTCCACACTAGTCAGAAGCTAGTTAACCTGACTGTTTGTCATTTTCATGAATCCCGAATATATTCCTGTTTTCACTTTCAAGACGTATTTTCAAATCAATGCACAAAGAGATACGTCTCTTTGGATCTCCAAAGGATCTCCTATAGAACTCGCTGATAGCCAGACTGCCAGAAGATTGGAACCAGAATATTACATCTAATATTGAACTCTACAACATACAACCTCTGCTTGAGAAATTCCCACCCACTTTAATGTGAGTCACAAATATGATGAGCTCTGAGAATTCTCTTTTCCTTCCCTCTTTCATCCCGTAGATATCAACATCACATCACAGCCTGGGATGAGTTAATTATTTTCCTTCACTATTTGACTTACAATGGGACTTCCCTTCGATATGTTTCCTGCATATCTGACTCAGTTCAGCTTATGCTTCCTTGAGGTTGAAACTAATAAAAAATGTTATTGAGAATAGTTGGAGATAATGGAAGTAGGATGAGGCTTGAGGACTGGATCACTCCACCTGTCTGGGAGAGAAGATAAAATCCAAGTAATATAGATTCCAAATCCATATAAATGCTGATCCTTATATCCATAAATACATGCAGCTCTCTCATCTTATCAAAGAAATTTTATCAAGAAGATAGAGACTATAAGAGAGATCCACACCAAGTTAAAGTCCAGAGAATAAGTGGCCATTCTGTTCCCAGATCCACCTGGAACATCTATAACACAAGCTACACCTAAGACTCCAGAAGCATCGTAGAAGACGACACTGTAAGTGTCTGGGGACTGTGATAGCTGCTGAATGATCATTTCATTTCAACAGGACAGGGAATGTTGATTCTATGAATTCTCAACAATATTATTCCTTGCACATGACTTGCAAAGATGATACCAGCCAACATGCCAACATGGATGGAAGATATTTCACAAGGCTTCACCCATGGATGAAGAGCTAAAGTCAATGACCATTGAGTCGTCGTCGTTGTCGTCGTCGTCGTCGTCTTCTTCTTCTTCTTCTTCTTCTTCTTCTTCTTCTTCTTCTTCTTCTTCTTCTTCTTCTTCTTCTTCTTCTTCCAGGAACAAGATCCCAATCCTAAGTCATCATCCTTAAACAGGCAAATAAGGACAACACTAATTGGACTCTGTGTGCTTGTGTGTGAACATATTTTATATGTGTGTACATATGTGTGTGTATGTGAGGAACCATGTATATACATAGATACATAATATACATATATTTATGTAGACATTATATAGGCATTTGAGAAGATATAATCAATTTGAATTTGAGGGAGGCAGTTGAGGGAATGAGCTGTGGAAAAGACACAAGTACAAAATATTATTGTGTGAAATTCTCAAATTAAAAAAAAAAGTTGATCAAAAAAGAATTTGGTGCAGATAGTCTCTGGTAAAAGTGACAATCAAATTACTGAAAATTCATCAAAAACTACTAAAAATTTATCGTCTTTTGCCCTTTTTGGTGTAATGATTCAGGAATCAGACATATTTCTAAGAAACACAAGACTTATGAAAATAACAGGTTTATACATGATTAAGTTAGATTGATCCCTACAGAGATTGTAAGAATTTGTAGCAAGTTAGAGGTTAAGCATGAAAGCAAAAACATTCTTTTGTAGTTCACCTGTCTCTCAAGTACAAAAAGATTCTAAACCTAGAATCAGGCTGAAACCTTGCAGTTATGTAACAAAGATTCAGAAAGATCAAGGCCCTGCAGAGGAATATCTTGGCTCCTGAAAATGACATAAGGTTTTCAGATATGTGACTCTAAGAATTTTCTCTTTCAAAAAATTATATGATGGCAGGTGAGTCCCTCTACCTTATGACTTTGTCAGGAGTTGCATTCTCATATCTGACTTTTAGGTCAATAATTACAGTTAAATCTCAGTATGATTTAATTGAGAATATGCTGGTCAGAAAAATACAGAAGAAAATACACACCAAATGTTCACTTTTGATGGACAGATTTGTCAAAATAAGATTCTTAGTTGCCAGTTCTATGAACTTCAGCACTTTAAGAATATTAACCCTTACTCTCCGTCATACAATATTTCTGGTGAGAAATTTTCTAATAGCCTTGTTGGGATCCCTGTTATGTGAGGAATCAATTGTCTTCTGTTCCTTTGAAGAATGCCTTTAAATGTCTTGATCGCCATGTGCGGTATCTTCTTTGAGATTTTCCTGCTTGGAGTAAACTTAAATTCTTACATATGTATATTCACGACTTTTGCCAAATCTGAAAAATTTTCAGTCATTATTTTATTGAATAACATCAGCACCCTTTCTACTTTCCTTAAATTTCTAAATCTGTGCATTGATGTTTGATGTCCCACAAAATCAAGATCTGTTCACTTATCTTTATATTTCTTTCTCATATTTTATTATTTTAATTAGATAGTTTTCAAATCCTCTGACCTGTTCTTCTTCCAGTTTTCAAATCTTTAAAATCTCCCCAGTGAAATTTCTACGTGAGTTGTGTGTTCTTCAGGGAATAGAATTGTTTACCCTATTTTTGTTTTTATCTCCTTTGATTTTCCACTTCACTCACATATTACTTGGCTATTTTGTGACTAGAGTAAGATGTTTGGTCATTTTGTAACAGTTGTTTAGAAGATGCCAGAACAGTAGCCTTGATCAGGTAAGGATCTAGTAGATTTACTTTCCTTTTAGTAGACTGTGTATTTTTTTTTTTTTTGTATACCTTGGGATTTTGCTTTTTCCTTTTTTTTTTCCTTCTGAAGACTGGATATTTCCATTAATATAGTTCTGTAGATCCAAGTTTCTGCCTCTTCAGAGTTTGTTACTTTTCTGTTGTCTTTGTTTGAGGTATAGCTTGAAATGTAAATTTAGATCCTTCTTTTAAAAGTCTTTGTCTGTCTAGAACATCTATAGTATATTCTAAATTCTTCTGTGCTTGTTTTTGAATATCCTAGACTTTAAACAATTGGCTTTAAAAGAGAAGGAAAAAATGAAGGAGAAAAGATACTTAATTCCAGCCCAGAAACTAGAACTTACGTCAGCCAAAGAAGTGGGATTCTAAAAATGATTACACACTTTGGAGGGCATCATGAGATCATAAAACAACAATAAGGATGGGAGAACTAATATATATGCATCCTTATTTTCTGTCCTGTCTCCCTTAAGATGTGTGCATATCACTCCCAGCATGTATATGGATATATGCTACCCTGTTATGGATTAAGATTAAATGAAGCTGAGCACAGTTTACTACCCAAGACTTCCCAAGGAACTTCCCTACCTACAATAGACTCCACAGGTCCAGAATGTTGCATAGGAAGATTCTGTTTCTGCTTATGCTTCTTCAGTTGTAGCTTAATGGTAAAGAAAGATTCCTGGTGCTTCTACTCTATCTTCCTTCTAGCTTTGTTTCATGCTGATTTTTAAGCTTCAGTATTTTTACTATTGTGACATATGCTAATTTTTTAATAAGTAACTGTTCACCTGTTACGTAATTTGGGTGTGCTTGTTTAATTCTTCTTCCCCCTGTTAAACTTTCTAAAGTCAAGGATGATGGTTGACTAATTATTCACCAATGTATATCTTTCCTGAGGACACTGTGTAACTCTGGGTTTTAGCTTAATATCCTTTCACTCAGTCAATCACTAAGTAAATAAAAGCTAGATTTTTTTTGTGCTAAGGAAACCCCTTGTTCTCTTATTAAAATTAAAATGCACAGTTTGAACTTTTTTTTTTACCATTTTCTTCCAGTCTTTATAAATCATCCTCTTCTGCAAAGAAAACTCACCACTACTAAACTAGGTATGGTACAAGGCATTAGTCTTTGTATAAAATACTGTTCTTGCTGGACACTGAGACAAAGTGACTACAACAGGAATTATGATGTCTTAATGCTTGTCTGACTTCTCATCTTCACTAATGCTTCAGTGCAGCCTGGAATGAATGCACTTTGTAAAGCCAATGAACCTGTCTTCGTGTTCAGATTCTATTCTTTTAAGAAACAGTTAATTATCACAGTCACCTTAACTCCAAGAAGTTTCTTAGTTCAATAAACTTACAGAAAATGATCAGTACTCTGCAAATGAAGGTACTCATGACATGCATACTTAGAACTAAAGTAAGAATGAATGTTTATGTACATATATATCAACTACTTTCTGCTCACAAATAACATGCTTTATTCTTAATGAAATGTAAAATTAATTAAGTTAAGTGAAATGAAATAAACGCATTAGAATTAAATAATAGAGCATGTAATTTCCAGATCTCTATAGCCATCCCTCACTTCGTCACCTCAAGGGTAGAAGTAGAACAAATTAATATGAAAGGGCTGACTTGTACTTTCAATTCAATTGCAATGCTCTACATGTTTTAATGTTTTTATAAATAAAATTGTAGTGAGGGCTATGGCATATTATCAACTGAAGAAGGATGCTAAAAAAGAAATCCCACCCTAGCTCAAAATTGAGCATAATAAAAGGTTATTTATTTAGGGGTAGACTCACAGATACCAATCCTCTGCTCGAACAGGGAACAGTAACTGAATTCAGCAGCAGGGAAAGAGGCCAGAATCGTGCTTCACATCAGCATATATAGCATAAGAGGCCATGCCCAAGTGGGCAGGTAACTTAAAGGCTACTGGTGGTAGAAATTCCTACTGCATCTTCCCCTTTTGTTTAACTAAGAAAGTTCTAAGCTTAATACAAAGTTATATACAATAAGAACAAATATCAGGTATAAAAATTAGAATTAAAACCAGCATAAACAATATCAAGCAAGAAACATGCAATAAATGTTTCAATAATTATCCTATTTTAATGAGTTTACATCTTGTATAATAAATATCTTGGCCAAGTCATGAGAGGAAAGTAAATACAACTATCTAGTCTTGAACCCCATCGAAGATCTGAGAAGGGAAATAGTATTACTTGAGTAAGCAGGAAGTGCAATCAAGCAACTTCCAAAATGTGCAACACATGATAGAGACATCTGGCTACCTGGGCAATCACCCATAGTCTCATTTGCAACATTGAATCTACCAACTTTGGCTAAGGCCTAGAATAACTGACAGACCATTTTTAGAGGCAGGGAACTTTTCAAAACTGTCTTACTCTGTCATGGCAAGATTTGACAGTCTTGCTTATCCATGTCTGAATACCATGTACCTTGTCAATGTTTGAGGCATGGGCAGTTCCTTGCCCAAAGGCCAGTTTTGCCAAAAAGAAAACAAGCTCCATGTGGAGTGTCTTTAGTGCTCAATATTCTCTCAGGAATAGATCTGTGCTGCCAAGAGCAATCATGTCTCAGTTCAATAGAACCCTACGTTATTTAAATGCCATTTTAGTTAGCCATGTTGGGTGTCAAATGAAGAGGATGCTTAAAAGAAATCCCACACTAGACCAGAATTGAGAAATAGATGGTTATTTATTTAGGGGTAGACTCACAAATCTGAATCCTCTGCTGGAACAGAGATCAGAGACCAAATCCTGTAGCCAGAAAAGAGGCCAGACACATGCTCTACATTGGCATAAATAGTATAAGAGGCCATGCCCCAGTGGGCCAGTAACACTGGCTGTAAGACTGCCTATAGCACGAACACATCCATCTGCCAGATTTCACTCCTTTGAGTACCCTTTGAGTTAGTCCCTGAAGGCAATGATGTTTGGTTATAGAAAGAGCAAGTAGGACATCTCCTCATAATCTCCTTAGCTTGTTGTCATGTAATAGAAAACTCTTTCTTTAAACATTTGCTATTGACATGATGTTTCTTAGGGAATTCTGAGACTTTCAACACATTTCCAATCAGTAATTGATCAATTTCTGCATTACGTTGTGCTAGAGGACCTAGTAGACCTGTATGGGATCAGATGTGTGTTATGTAAATGGGATAGAGCCTATTTCTGATTATATCTTGAACCTGTATGAATAATGAAGTCAATTCTGTATCATCTGGTATAAATTCAGTGGTTTTAATATGCAAAATAACTCTGCATATTGTAAATCAGTAACTATATGAAGATGTTCTTTAAAATCCCATAGCACCGTGAGAATAACATATAATTCTGCCTTTTGACAGAATTATAAGGGGTTTATTTCATTGTACTTAAATCTTCTGATTTGTAACCTGCCTTTCCTCATTTATTTGCATCAGTATAGAATGTACAGGCTGCAGTTATTGGTGTGTCCTGTACAATGCAGGGAAAGATCCAGGTAGTTCTCTTTATAAGGTTAATTCTATCACTTTTGGGATAATTTCTATTAATCCCTCATAAATAATTAGCACAAACTCTTTGCTAAGGTTCATTGTCTTCCTATAATTTTATTTCATCAGAAGTAAAAGGCACTATAATCTCTGCTGGGTCTATACCTGCTAGTTGACAAAGTCTTAGTTTCCTTTATAATTAATTCAGAGACTTTTCCACATATGTTTTCAATTTTTTACTTGGTTTATGTGGTAGAAATATCTATTCTAAGCTAATATATTTCCTTTGCATTAAAATTCCTGTGAGGGAAATTCTGGAAGGCAATGTGATTAGAATGCAATTAAGATTTAGATTCACCCTATCTACATGTGCCTCCTGTAATTTTTCTTCAACAACAATCAATTCCTTTTCTGCTTTAGCTGTTAATTCTTTGGTACTATTTAAGTCTTTGTCACCATCTAAGGTTTTGTTTAAATAAACTATTATATCTAGTGTAATCCCAACACCTGGTCATAGACTGGAAATGTCTCCTACAATTCTTGATAGTCATTCAGAGTCTGCTATCGGTCTCTCCTAATCTGTGCCTTTTGTGTTCTAATTTTCTGTAAACCTATTTTATAACCTAGGTAATTGACAGAATCTCCTCTCTGTATTTTTTCAGGAGCAATTTATAATCCCCATTTTGGCAAAACTTTCTTTACTTCTTCAAACATTCATTCTAAAATATCTATGTTTGAATCAGGTAGCAAAATGCCATCCATATAACAGTAAATTATAGATTTTGGAAACTTTTTATGTATCATTTCCAATGGTTGACTTACAAATTATTGGCACAAGGTAGGACTATTGAGCATTCCATTTTGGTGAATTTCTTTTTGGATTGGGATCCGCGAGAGGCCCCTTAAGGAGTTTCCTGATGATATTGGGTTGCCTTGTCTGTGTTTTATTGATCTGCATTCATTGGTCTAATGTTGACCTTTGCCACACCTTCTACATATAACTGAAGGCTGAGTACTCCTATTTTTGTCATTCCCAGAGGAAATATTATTTCTAGAAATTCATTGTCTACAATCCCTTCTCAGATGTTTTATTCTACCACAATTAAAACATTTGGCATTTTGATGTCTCCTCATTCCTTTGGAAATTGTTTCTCCTACCCAAGATTCAGTATTATAGTTAAATGTCTCAATGTTCATTGTATGCAGGATCTATTCATCCATAGGTGCTGATCTAACCTTTAAAGGCCCACCTATCTTTTTTCGTTCTACATTGGCATTTTCAAAAGCCAGAGATTCAATAAGCACTCCTTTAGCATCTGGGTCTGTTACTCCTACTTGTACAGTCTTAGTTTAATCTTTGTAAAATGTCAGTGAAGGGTTCTCTTTGGTCCTGTTTAACCCTGGTACATGATTCAAATTTTTTTCTTTCTGATTTTAAATCCTGTCCCAAGCATTTAAGGGTGCTTTGTGGTATAGGGACAAGATCTGTTCATCATAAAGAGCTTTAACCTGTGGATCAGCATAAGTGCCTTCAACAAGAATTTGATCTTGGGAAGTCTCAAGGCCTTTTGCTTTTCCCTGTTGTTCCAACATTTTCTCTTCTCTAAAATAATTTTTAATGTCTTTTCTCTGAAATAAATTTTAAACATTAATTGAGGCCATCATCCAGGACTACTAAAACTAACTGAATCCAAACATGTGGCATTGCTTTGGTTCTAGAAGACCATGTCTTTATCATCCCCCTAAGAAATGCAGAATGCATGCCATACATTATGATAGCTTGCTTAATTTCTTTCAGATCATTCATTCCTATAGGTATCCATTTACCTTCTTTGGATCCTTTGGGGCCTTTAGAACTTGATGCTTTGTCAGAATAGATTACAGAGTAGGAAGCTAAAACCCTGGGTAAGTCATCTCTGACAGCATACTGACAGTGATGTTGAATTCTGTCCTTATACCTTCTTTTCCTGTTCATCAGATCCAATAATTTCCTCAATCATTTCAAATCTTTTTATTACTGTCTTTTGTAAAACCTGAATATCCTGGCCTATATATATTTCTAGTTATTTCATTGAGGCACCTAGCCTCTGGTTCTACACATGTGATTCCAAGGTCTGTAATTTTTCCTTTAAAGATAACACCTCATCTTTGGATATTGTTTGGATAATGTACAGATTTCCATCCTGGAGAGATACTCTATCTGCTAACTTGCCATAGCTTTTTATAAAATTTTGATTGTCAAATTCAACAATACGAATTCTTTCAGATAATTTCTCAGTATCTTTTGACATGGATTCAATTTTGTCTGTCAAATTAATGTTATCCTCTTCAATAGCATTAATTTTTTCAGGTAACTTTTGATTTTTGATGGTATTAATCCTATCACCTAGCTGTTCATTATCAGTCTGTAAAGACTATCATTTCTAAACGTGCCTCATTATTGGCTCTGTCATCAAACCATCTTCTTAAGGATAAAATATGAAGGGAAAAACTGAGTCCCAATATCCAATAAATGGATGTATCACAATAACCATATAAACTTTGCAGAATACCATCCATAGTATTAGCAAAAAAGGTACTAAAAATTTCAATGGCAATGTTGTCTGCCATTATATAGCTTTAAAGTTTATTGGGTTATTAATTAATAAAATATTTTTCTGGTATGAGGTCCAGTTAATTGTTTTAGATGTAATAATCTTTATTGTGAAATAGGTGTCATGGTTACAGAGTCACGAGTAGTGGCGCAACCTGGTGCCACGAATAGTCCTGAGCCGCTTTGGCTTTTTTGCCTTGTTGCTGGTTAAATACTAAGAAATATGATTAAAAGCTATTAAATCTATTCCATACAAGGAGTGAAAAGCCCAGAACTCATGGGCAGGGAGCACTAACTGGAAGCTATGCAAGTTGTCATGTGGCAGGGAACCGAGGCAGTGGGGGGGAGTGGGGGCGTGGGCAGGCTTGGGAAATTTCCCAGTCACTGCACACAGCTCTGGTATGGTGGCAGTTCTACAAAACCACTTAGGTAAAAAGCAAGCCGAGCGTGTGGGGGTTTTAAGACTTTCTGGACTGTGGACCTAGGTCTTCAAGCCAGTCTACCCAGTAGGTGTGGAGTCTGGATCCATGTGAGCACCAGATGAAGAAGGACGCCAAAAAAGAAATCCCACACTAGCTCAGATATGAGTATAATAATAAAAAGTTATTTATTTAGGGGTAGATTCGCAGATCACAATCCTCTGCTCAAATGGGGACCAGCAACTGAATCCAGCAGCCAGGAAAGAGGTCAGACACGCACTTTATATCGGCATATATAGTATAAGAGGCCACATCCAAGTGGGTGGGTAACTTAAAGGCAAGTGGCGGGAGGAATTCTACCACAATCAACAAAAGGTTTTATTCATTGAGTTGCTCTTAATGTGTGAGGCATTTTCCACATATCTCATGTGGGTTTTATCAGTTTTGTGTGACAGATGACATTTTATGGCGAAACTGAATTTCTGAGATCATTACTTATTCAGCATAATCCAATCACTAAACTGCAGAGATAAAGATTTAATCCAGGTCTGTGGAACCCTAAGTCTTCATGTACATCGATCATTATTTATTTATACCTTTTGTATCCAGATAAAAAGTTAATCTAATGAAAACCCCTGAAGATTTAGGCTTTATGCAAATATTATACTTGTGATGGAAACTATTCTCTAACTACATTTGTTTCCTTGTTTATCTTCCCTGAAATTCAGTCTCCCCATGAGAATGAAAAGTAGATAGTCATAGGGATATTATTAAAATTTTAAATAAATTATCTTAACTTCATGGATAGAGAACATGCTAATGAATAGCTCTTCATCATTTCTATCACTGTGAGTATTGTTGTTAACTTTCTCATTTAATTTTAAAATTTATTCAGATTCAACTAAAAGAAAGGTTACTAAGCTTCTTTCTTTGGTCTGGGTTTTCACTCCTAATCCAACAATTGGAAATAGATATGGCACCATTCCCAGCAACTGAAGACTTCTCAGGATTCATTTTACCTTTCAATATATTTTTCTCACTTTTCATTTTGATGCTTACCTGATGTTAAAATTTTAATAACTAGTCTCATTTCAAGAGACTACAGCATCAATTTTGATGATATGAAAGGAAACCTTTGGTGACATGAAAATGTAGAGCCTTTGGCATTTCGGCGTTGCCTGGCTGGGAGTATGTTGCTCTCATTCAATAAAAACATAATATTTTTCCATTGAGTGATTAGATGCTATGCCTTGCCCGTTCCTTTTGAAGGACTAATGCTATGGAAATACTGTTCAGTCAGCCTGTCAGAATACCAGCTCACTCTTTTTCTTTTACAGTAATTATGTATGACTATATTATGAAAGGTAGTCGGTAGGAATTACCTAGGATTTCTAGACATTTGAGAAGTAGTCTATACCAAAGATCGTAAAGAACGAGGTAAGACAAATTCACAGAAGAAAGATTAAAAAGAAAAGTAGTTACTGGAGACTAGAAATGGCTGTATACATAAAAATTACTTCTCATAAAAAAATCTCGATAATACCATAAAGTCTTAGGAACTAGAAATGTAATTACACAAATAAATAAAACATGATAAAACTGAAAGTTAATGCTGAGTGGCTTTTTCTAGAATATAAAACAAAAAGACTAATTGAGTAATAATAGGAAAGAAAGCATACAAAATGGAATGAACAACGAAGAAGTCTTGAAAGAATAGGAAAAAATAGAGGGGAAGAAAAAGAACCAGCAAGGTCCAGAAGAAAGGATGATGCATATAACTTCAGTTGACAGACTGAGAGAGTACACCTCAAGTTTAAACAATGGTGGTGTGTACACACACATGTGTATCTTTGTGACACCAAGAGCATACATCTAAAGGCACACCACCGTAACATCTCAGCAGATGGGATTCTGGGATGAGCCCATGATCTTGTGAAGCCCAATACAAGGATGCATTTTGGTATACTGGATATAACTCCTATGACTGGGCTCTGCCCAGGCCAATTATAAAATATGGTTATTACCCCTGTGGGTTGAATCTGGCCATGTGAGCCTTTTAAAAGTAATTTTTTTCTGAGCTGGTTGTTCTAGAGGATGATATACTGGAGTCTTTTTTTATTCATTTTTATTGAACTCTACACTTTTCTCTCCTCCCCTCCCTGCTTCTCCCCTCTCCCCTTCAGCCCTCCCTCAAGGTCCCCATGCTCCCAATTTACTCAGGAGATCTTGTCTTAAGAAAGACCATAAATTATTATGGGCTTCATGAGACAGGATGTGAGCAGCCCTTGCTGACAGCTAGCCAGGGAAGGTGCCATACCCACAAATGATGGCCAGACTGACAGTTGGTTTAGCCATGTGGTACTTTGAGCAGAGATCCCTGTTCCTATTCTGGTCAACTTCTGACCTGGACAATTGTGAAATAGCAATAAAAATAATTAAATGGGTGTGGTTGTAAACTCAAGTTTATGGGGATTTTTTATGGTGCAATGTGAAAAGAATGTAGAGATTCTGAATTTAAAATGGTTTATAGGCTTCCGAAGAGAAGGGAGAAAATGATTTTTATAGGCAGGGTTAAGAACAGGATGAAACTGGACCGTTTCAGCCACGTAGAATTGGAAAGAAATGGAGTAATGTCTTCCCACCCCTGATGTCAGAATTATTCCTATCAAGTGTGGGGGTCTTAATAAAATTGTCAAAGAACATCTGCCCAACATTTTATTTTTCTGGCTAATATCAGAGAACCAATAGAAAATGTGTTGCATCAAAAGTAGCACACAAGCCCAAGGAAAAAATGACTAAATGTAAGGGGAGCAAAAGGCATCCTCAGTGCCCAGAGAAAAAGCAGCCATGAGCTGGAAAGCTGGACTATGGTGCAGCAAGCTGTACCACAGACATCAGAAGCTGTGGGGACAGTTCTTTCCCACACGTGAAACTGAGAGTCAACTGATGTATGAATACTTTGAGAGAATTTAAGAGATGCCATCTGAGGCAGAACTAGTAAATTCAGTATTCTTAAGGTTTGCAACAGGTAAATGACACAAAACAATAGAGAAAATGTAATCTAAGATAGGCAGATGAAACAATCATAGTTGGGAGAACTCTATATGTGTGACATAGCACATAAGACACCAATCGCAAATGTTATTTACATAGCCTTAATGTGTAAACACAAAGTGACAGGGATGGGGAAGCAGAGAGTAGGCATATGTGAGGAGGGTCAGAGCTGGGCTTGTGAAAGTGTGTAAATTCTCATGTTCTGATGACGGGTACAATTGAAGAGTGAAATGATAACCAAATGGTCATGCACAGGCCATTTAAAAACGTGAGTCGGGCACACACATTCAAGGAAGGCTGCTTCTGCAGGATGGCTGGAGGGAGGAGGGCTCTGTGGAGCTACTCTCTTTCCTCTCTGTAACAAGCCTTGAAGAGCTGCAGGCACTTGTAAATGAAGCACACATCTTAGCAAAGATAAATATAGAAAGTAAATGGAAAGATGGAAAAAGGGGCCATGGAGGGCAGGCTGTGCCTACACAGTGGAATTCCTTCTCCATCAGAAGTGCTCTCCTCCTGGGAATGTAGTTCCTAGAAAGTAGAAGCAGGAGATATTTCTGTAACTATATGCTAGCAAACTCTTAATTGAAGGGAACTAGGACAGTGTGTCTTCTTCTTTTTTCTTTTGACACAGATTTTTTTTTTAAAATCCATTTGGGAACAAAGAAATGTATCCTGTGAATTAATCAACCGCTTAGAACACCAGGGCAGAAGCAGAGATGGAAGCAAGGTTTGCATCACAGGAGTGGTCCCTTCATGATGTTCTGTGGGCTTCCCTTTGATCTGTTAACATGCAAAACTTTCAGTAGATTGGATCTAAAATTGATTCATTGGTCCTTTTCTTGCCAGAACATGTAATTTTCTAATATGATGCCTTCGACTGCTATACATGTAATGAAGCCGCTGGGGTTACGTTATTCTCAAAGCTGTAAGTTTGACTAAATAGAATTGTGGGATGCGGAAAAGGAGATGAAAGGAATATTTTATTTCAAATGAAACCAGGAAGACAGAAAGGAATTCTGTGTGTAGAGTCTAGATCAGGGATTCTCAACCTTCCTAATGCTGTGACCCCTTAATACTGTCCCTCCTGTTGTGGTGACCCTCAACAATACAATTCTTTTCATTGCTATTTTATAACTGGAAATTTGGTAGTTATGAGTTGTAATGTAAATATCTGTGTTTTCAAATGGTCTTTGGCAACCCTTGTGAAAGGGTCATTCGACCCCCCAAGGGGTCACAACCCACTGATTCAGAACTAGTCTAGATAGTCATGGTTGCTTAAAGAAAAATATGGCTTTGGAATCCAAATAGCTAGGGTTTGAGTCATGTTTTTCTCAGTGAACTTGGGCAAATAAGTCTTTATTCTGATTGCCTCTTCTCTTCCCCGTAATATGTGCCTGTATAATCTATGTCTTATAAGATTATGAGGGCAGGACCTATAGTGAATTGAATGAAAAATGTCCCCCATTGATTCAGGTACTTGAACACTTGATCCTCCAGTTAATGACCCTGCTTGAGGAAGTTATAGAACCTTTAGAATGTGCAGCCTTGATGAGGAAGTACATCATTGGTACAGGCTATAAGAGTTTATGACCCCAATACATTCCCTACTTTAACTGGTCCTGTATGTGGTTGAGATGGACCTCTTAGCTTTATGTATTCTTCAAGATTCTTGCCTGATAGTTAGACATGTATGGCTCAGGAACCATAAGCTGAAATAAACTTTCTTAAGTTCCTTTTGGCCATGATATTTTATCACAGAAGCAAACAGGTAGCTAATATAGAGATTGGCACCAAAAAGAATGTGTCAAAAAAAAAAAAAGAATGTGTCAGACTTTGGAACTTTTAGCTAGAAACATGGTTAGACGGTAGAAGCAGAATTTTAAAAGGTCGTTCAAATAGGAGCCTGGAGAACAGTACTGCTGAGAATAATGTTTGTGTGGAAGCATACATAGTTCATGAGGTTTCAGAACAGAACAAAGATTCTATTAACAGGTTGACTAGAGACTATTAAAGTTCTTATTGTTTTCTGCTCATGTCCTGAGAATTTGCATGAGGCTAAATTTAAAAGTAATGGAATAGTTTTAAGACATAGCAATGAATCACATGTTTATGGCTGTTCACTAATATGTAAGTCTACAATTAAGCCGAATGAATGGGACAAAAAGAAATACAAAGTGTGTCTCTTGGAGAGGAAAAGAGCAGTAGGAAGCTTAAACTTTCTCCCAAGATATGTGCAAAAGAAGAGGCTTCAATTGTTCAGGAGGCAAGGGCCAGGATTCTATTCTCCTCTGTATTAGAATAGAAAGGGTATCCTTTCTGTCCACATCTAGTTAAGCCTACAACTTGTAAAAGAGAACCCAAGGGATTTTCTGTTCTTATGTGGTATATAAAAGTTTCTGCTAAAATTATTACAGGGATCAGGGTCTATTCCAGGTTTGTGGAAAAATTTGGCAGTGTTGTCTATGTACTACTAACTTTGAAGACAAAAAATTACAAGAGTGAGGGGGCTTTGATTATTCGTCCATGATTTCAAAGAGCATCTAAGATCGGGCAACATGGAACATGGCTTAGAGGCCATTGTATGAAACTGACAGTAAAGCCTAGGTTGTGGTGAAGCACTGAAGTTGTTGGAGATGCCAGAGATAAATCTTCTGCCATAGAGAGATGCATACAGGGAATGGTACCAGACCAAGAGTGAGATACATGTTATAAGCAGCAAAGTTGGAAGAGTAAAGTCATCTTAGCCTTTTGAATCGAATGCTCCAGATATCAGATATGGAACTACAGAATTTGTTGTTTATCCTTCTGGTATTTCTTCAATCAGTATACCTCACTACGCCTCCATTCTTCCCTTCTGGCATGTGTGGTGGTTTGAAAGATAATGGTCCCCAAAGGGAGTGGCACTATTAAGAATTATAGCCTTATTGGAGGGAGGGAGTCACTGTGGAGTTGGATTTTGAGGTCTCATTATAGTCAAGCCATTCCCATTGAGTCAGAACAATTCCTGTGAGTCGGGATGTAGGACTCTCAGTTACGTCTCCAGCACCATGTTTACCTGCACACCACCCTGTCGTACCGTCATGATAGTGGACAAAACCTCTGAAAATGTAAGCCATCCCAATTAAATGTCTTCCATTATAAGACTTGCTATGGCCATGATGTCTCTTCACAGCAATATAAACCCTAACTAAGACAGTGTGAGAATGTATACTGTGTGCCAGTGTGTGTTATAAGCATGTAAATTTTTTTTAGTTTTATAGGAAATCATGGTTAAAGTATTGGCTTGAAAGACTTTGGACTTTTGAACAATGTTGAGACTGTTAAGGACTAACTATGGGAATTTTCAAGTTGTACTAAATGAATTTTGCATAACAAGATGGCTATGAATACATAAGTGTAGTTTGGACAAAACATCTTGTAGGTGGGTGGAGAGGTGACTCAGAGGTTAGGAACATTGCATGGTCTTTCATGTGACTTGAATTTAAGTACAAGTACCACATTGGGTAGCTAACAACTGCCTATAATCCCAGATCCAAGGAGATACAACACCTCTGAACTTTCAAGGTAAACGCATGTACACACATACACACACCACTTAGAAATAGAAATAAAAGTAAAAATAAAGAAAAATGTCCCCCTTACATTCACATATTTAAATACTTGATCCCTAGTAGATAACACTGGAGAAGTTGTGGAACTTTCAGGAGGTGCAGCCATGGGAACACACATCACTACAGGTGGTGAGCTTTAAGGGCCTATAACCCCTTTGCACTTCCCACTATCTCTTTCTTGTGTATATAGTTTAGATGTAACCTCTCAGCTTTTTGTTCCTGCCATCTCACTGCCATTGAGAACATCTATTCCTCATAAGCCAAAAATGTCTGTTCCTTAAGTTGCTTTTTATTTATGGTATTTTATCATCATAAAAGTAATTAATATGAGCATTTTATATGAAATGGGTAACATTCTGCTTGGGTCCACTCAATAAATAACATACCCAAGAATACAAACACAGCACACACACACACACACACACACACACACACACACCTGTATATGCCTATCCACCCCAAATACAACCAATGAAACTTTTATGTCTCCTTTGCTCTAGTGTCTTTCCATATCTCTACTTCTTTGATAATCTCAACTCCTTTTCTCAAGGTTGTTCACAGAGTGGTTTTTGGAGGTCATGATCTAATAGGGAACTCAAAATGGACAAAAATAGACACACAAAACAATTTTCTATTAAGCCTAGGCACAAGATGCAGTAAGTGGAATAGAGGAAGTTCAATTTAGAATGAACAACAAAGTATTGAAACAATGGGATGGGATTGAGCACGAACTTAGAAAATAGAGTAGAACTATTGGTTTCATCTCCTTTGCTTCTAAGAATTGCTGCCAGCATATATGTGGATGGATCTTTCCTAAAGGCAAGACTACCTGTGTCCTGCTATCAGGAACAATTCTCTTCAATGTAAAATTGTCAAGGGTGACCAAGAAAGGGGAATGGGTTTCTATACATTGATTTTCTTTCTCTCTTTCCTTTGTCCTTTCTTTACATTGTTCCAGTCCGTTGGAGGGTTATATAGAGAAAACAAAAGAAATGAATGAACAGTCCTTATACTTGAAGTATTAAATATTCATCAAGTAAGATTTCTAAGATCTGATCTTTGAGGCATGTGGAGACAAGTCATGGTCAATTTAATGAAAAATGATAAAGAAGCTTGTCTTTTATGTAGGAAGATCTGGGATCCTGTTGAAGGTGGAAGTAAGAAAGACCTATAACGTTTTCAAAAGGCATGGGAGTAATATGACTTGGTAATAATTCACAGAAAGGAAAAACACTTTGGTCTCAGGAAGTCCTGAAGTTAGGAGAGAAGAAAATTGCATCATCAACATCAAATGAAACATTTTCCAAAGTGAGCTAGAGAAATGCCTCAGCCATTAGGAACATTTGTTACTCTTGCAAAAGACTGAGGTTTGATTCCCAACACCCACACAGAGGCCTACAACCATATGTAACTACAGTTTCATAGAATCTGATGCCTTTTTCTTTCTGACATTCACAGACACACACAGTATACATACATACATACATACATACATACATACATACGTGTAGGTAAAACATTCATGTACAAAATAAAAATAAGCAAATCTTTAACATGCCCTCTGAAATTTAAACCCAGAATTACAAAGCAATGCCTCAGACCCAGTGGTAATAAAACTATAAAGAATGAAATTTTGACGTTTTCAGATAAATTAATGGAACTGGAGAAAAATATGTTAAATAAAATAAGCCTGACTCAGAAAGAAAAATACTATGTGTATGTTTTCCCCATATATGTTATATAGGTAAAATACATATATGTGATACATAATTTACATGTGTGCGTGTATGTGTGTGTGTGTGTGTGTGTGTGAGAGAGAGAGAGAGAGAGAGAGAGAGAGAGAGAGAGAGAGGGAAAGCATGTAATGGAACACGTGTGACATTGAATGCGGAAAGGGGTTATGGAGTGCAGTAAAGAGGCCATCAAGAAATAGGCAGGGAATTGAGGAGTCAGTAGAATTGGAAAATGAATAAGAATGAAGTACAATTGCACTTATGTATGAAGATGCTGTAGCAAAATCCATTACTTTGTATCCTGTTATGAATTAATTTTTTAAAAGATTGAACCCCACCTCAGAGCTTACAGGAATTTCCACTTTTAATCCCTCTGAATCCGTGGTGAATAGGTAATATTACCTGCACTTAACAAATGGGTTACAGATGAGAACAGTCCACTGGCCAAATGTCTGTGAATACCACGTGAGTGTTATAGAAAGGCTGAATGAAGGGCACAGCATCCAGTTACCATGATAGTTTGGGCATGATTGAAATGAGAAATGTATCTCAGTTATGCTGGAAGGAGATTGCCATCAAAATTCTCATGAGAACAGCCTATTGTCTTTTTGGGTTTTTTTTTTTCGGCTATACCAAAATAAACGAGGCAAAGTAAGTTATTGGAAAAAAAAATGGGAAAAAAGGTCTCTTTGGATCATGATTCTGAAGCCGAAAGTCATTGTATCAGGTGAATCTGGAGAGCATTTGTTTGCTGCAAGGAAAAGGCATTGCATGTTGAGACAAAGCAAAAAGGCTATCTTGACTCTCTCTCCATGTTTAAAGTCATGAATGCTATCAAGATGGGGGCATCTATTTGACCCTGTCTCCTGATAATTATTTTCCTTAAGCCCCTCCTTCAAATAGCATTAACACAAACTTATAAATTAGTTTTTTAAAAATGCATTCAATCCTTGCTTGGCTTTTACTTTTAAGAGACAATGACTGCAGGTCTTTAAGTTCAAAGAAAGGTCTACTTTTAGCTTTAATTATAAAATAAAGTAAACTTTATGGGAAAAAAAAGCTTCATGTAACAGCAAGTTTCTATTCAATTTTGTTAATTTCAAAAGTTTTTTAGTGTATACTGACTGTACAGACAAATGGGTTTCATTGTGGCAACTTCACACGTGTGTGTATGTACTTTGCTCTCCCTGCTGTTCCCCATTCTCCTTCTTCCCTAATAGATGAAATGTCACGTGTCCCAGGCTGGCAGTCAACTCACTGGAGAGCCCAGGGTGATCTTGAACTGCTCCTCCTGCCTCCAGCTCCAAAGTGCTGGATTACAGGAGTACAGCACTACATCAGGTTTAATCAGTCTAGGGGCTTGAACTCAAGGCTTAGTGCATACTCGACAAGTGCTCTATCAAGAGAGCTGCAAGCCCAGTTCCAGCAAAGTGGGCTTGGGTTAGACATTGTCTGTGAAGCATAGAGGTAAAATAAATATGAACGTGGAAGAAGACAGCTTGTTGTGACTTTTAACATAGAGTCATTTGTCAGAATCACTCGGAGAGGACAAGGAACCACTGAGACTCATCTCTATGCCTTTTGTTTCTACTGATTACTCAATAGGGAAAGAAAAGAAAGTATATAAAACAGGAATTGCAAAGTTCGAAGTTGACTCCATTTTCCTTTACTGTATTCTCCCCTTTATCCCTGTTTTGTTTCTATATAGCCAGACCAAAATTTTAACTTGCAGCTTTCTTGTCTCCTACTCCATTCCTCTTGTTCCCTCCTGAAACAATCTGCTTCTTTTCACCGGGTAATCTCTACTCAAAATAATTTCCTATTAGTTGTCAGTATTCTCCTTGCTAACTTTAGCAGCTCTTTAAATATTAGTGTCTATAGCCATCAAAGAGCATTATTTGTGCATTCTCTCACTGGTGACTGAGTTTTGTCTGCATCCTCCTTGACAGATTGTCTGATGGAACTATGCTTAACGAGATACAGTGATGGGGGCACAGCTTTAACAAGGCTCCTTGTTTCTTCACTGGGCAGCCATTTTTCACTGTTCTCCTGGCCTCCTGAGTCCTATACAATACATCTGTTGTTATTTTGATCTAAGAGCCTTCAGATAAGTGCAACCTTCATGCAATGTACCAAAGACTCCCTTGGGCTAATAACGCCAGCTCTTCTAAGATATTATGACAGAGTATGTTTGGCTTTCTCCTCACCTCATATCATCAGGTCTGTTGTTCAATTCTGTCCTGTGAGCGTAACATTGCCATTACCATCTTAATTGGAGAAGCTGTAGCTATACATCTTGAATACACCTTCATTAAGTCGAGTGTGTTGACATTCCCTCACAGAAAGAATGGATGGAGAGTGTAATTTGACTCTCACCTGTTATTCTTGCTACTCTGTCCTGCCTGTGCACATCTATCTGCCCCCTCAACTAACTGTGTGTGATCGCCAGACACATATGGCTTCATTACTGGTGATTAGGGTCTGAGCTGTGGCTTCCAGGACTTTGGAATTGAAAAAGGCATGCCAAGATTGCAAAATGGCAAGGAAACTTAATTCAGAAGCAAAGTGATAATGCAGAGTAGATGCAGATAATGCCCAGAGAGATTGCAGGCCAACTGAGTGGGAAAGTATTCTAGAGTGCCTTGATCTATGGGTCAGGTTGGAAGTGGAAGGGGGCTCTCTACTTAAGGACTAGCTCCCTTAGTTCTCTGTTTTGAATTACAGATATTTGGGCTAAACAAACTTGCTCTATCGTGCATGACCTTTACCACAAATACACCCGATTTTAATACAGTGCATGCCAAATTATGCATAGGCATTAAATGGTAAATAAAAAGTCCATCTAGAGGACACAGTTTTCATGCACCCAGCACCAACCAGTCCAGGCTGAATAGGATCCTTCATTCCCATAGCCAGATATATCCAGGAGTATAGTTGAATAGGAACTGTCCATTAAAGGGAGTCACTGATTTGTGTCAAGGGAAGATGTACTTATTTCACAGTTTTGAGTGACATGAACACGTAACTCAATATGGAGGTCCTAGGTTGTTAGGTATGTTCTTAGGAGAGGGATATATATATATATATATATATATATATATATATTGCAGGTGAGGGTCATAAGTTGCTGAGTACATTGTTAGAAGAAGGAAGTTTGTATAGCCCAAAAACACTGCGATCAAAAGCAACTCGGGGAGGAAAGGGTCTGTTTCATCTCACAGCTTTCAGTCCACCATCCCAGGAAGTCAGGGCAGAGACTAAGGGCTGGAATCCAGAGGCAGACTGAAGCACAAGTCGTGAGGAGTGTTGCTTGCTAACTCATTCTCCGTGGTTTACTCAGCCTGATTTCTGACAGGACACAGGGCCACCAGCTGAAGGACGGCAGTGCCCACAGTGAGTCAGGCCCACTGCATCCACTTTAATCAAGAAAATGAGCCAAAGACTTACCACGGGGCAGTCTGGTGGGGGCATTTCTCAACTGAAGTTTCCTCTTCTAAACCATCTCTAGCTTGGGTCAAGTTGATATAAAACGAGCCTAAGAAGTTTTAGCAATCCAACAGGTGACTCTCAGGGGCTCTTAGAAAATGGAATCAGTAGCTGGGCGGTGGTGGCTCATGCCTTTAATCTTAGCACTCTGGAGGCAGAGGCAGGCGGATCTCTGTGAGTTCGAGGCCAGCTGATCTACAAGAGCTAGTTCCAGGACAGGGTCCAAAGCTAGAGAGAAATTCTGTCTCAAAAAAAAATGGGGTCAGTGCAGAAACAGAGTCAAGAAAGGAAAGAAGGAAATGGAGCCCAGGTCATTGCTGTGCGCCTCTGCAAGAGTATCTGAAGTCAAATGCAATCTAGAATGTATGAGTCACCAAACACGGTATATGCCCTGTACAGACAAGTCAATTTCAAATGAACTTTTTGTTCTTTGAGACTGAAAATCCTTATTAATAAAAGATTATATAGTACAGTAAAAAAGAAACCAATTAATAAAAGATTATAGAACAGTAAAGAATTTGAGAAAGAATATTTAAGAATATTTAGGTTGGTTCTGATCAGTTTTATAGGTAACTTCCTGGTCCTGTTTGAATCATCAATATAAGGAATACCCCCATGTCCTGTATCAGAGGAAATCCACATGGGTTCTCCGAAGTGGCTTTCAAGAAAAATTTTTTAAGATAGGACATTAATATAATACATAAATTTGCTAGTCTTTTGTTTCTAATAAATGAGGTTTTAAGATGCTACACAGAGGCAACAATGACCTGACTCTCAAGAACTGGGCAGTAGCATCATTGCACACCTGAGTCTTAACCAGAAGCCTAATATCCAACATGTTCTTAGAGCACGCCATTGGATGAATGTATCAGTGACTAAAGATACTGCACAGCTGATCATGTCTCGAATAATTAAAAATCAATGCAGTAGAAGGATGGAAAGGTGAATAACATATTGTGGAAACCAAAACCTCCAACATAGAGTTTTGTTAGCTGTATTAGTATTTACATGGAGATTTCTGCTGGCTACTGTAAAGATGGCCTTAAGAAGGGGCAGTATCCTGTCAAAGAGGCCATTGAAAGGATCTAAACAAGCCATCGACAAAGGACCAGAGCCACACCTACAGAACACTTCTTTCCCCAAAATTCTGTCATAACTCTCAACACTGGCATACATGTGATACCATAGACAGCCAAGGCAGAAAAGAATAAACCTGATAAAAACAAGAAACTCCCGAGGACCTGAAATTCAAGCACTCTCAAATGGAGCATCCTCTGTTGCTGCAAAGCTCTTGGCCGATTGTGCGGCAGAGCAATGGCCCCTTGCAAATGATCTCGGCTCGCTGCGACTCCGAAGATTTAGTTCGTTTTTACAAATGGAAATAATAAGCCCAGAGGAAATATTATGAAAATGAATCTGTAAACACTGAAATTGAATGTAATCGTGAGCGAGTCCTATCTCAGACTAATGCAGAATAAATCATGCTTCGATGCAGACTAAGATTTGTTTCCCAGCAATGATTGCTGGGAGGAAAAGCCCGCAAGATTCTGCTCTTCAAGATGAAACTGGAAGAGATGCTGGCATACTGACCCGTGTTTGGATGCCTGGAAAGGATTGCAGGGCAGCTACCTGAGCTGGAAAAAGGGGCAAAAAACATCACGACCTCTTTGCAGGAGTCACATTTATTGTTCAAAACCTTTTGTGATTTTATTCTCACTTTTTCCTTATTTCCTGCTTACCGAAGACGAGGGGTTTGTGACCTGCCTAAGCTACATTTCACCCCGATTTGCTGATCTGCATGCTGTTATTCCCCACCAGCCATGTTGGATTTTGGAATGAGGGTTTTAAGGCTTTCTCATTATCACAGTGTCTTTTCTCCTTTTATTTCCAGTTAAATCACAAATTCAATTCAGTTGACACCATCTATTAGTCCTGCTATGGCAGTGTCTGAATGCTATCATTTCGTATACTTGCTGACCAGAGCGTTAACTCTATTCTGCAGGTTTTCCTTATTTAAGATACATTTCCACTCTGGACATCTGAGATAAATGCACCTATTCAGTCTTCCAGGTTGTTAATGAAAGTCTGTCACACAAATTCTGGTCTCAGACATCTATACTTTTTTCAAATCTTTAATCCCAGTCCCCTAACTCTAATCCATTATGAGTTATATAATCCATTATAGAACTAACTTTTGTGTACTTGTGGCTCCTGATTCCATTATCATCAGAACCTAGTTGTAGCAACCAGTCTCCAGTGATCATCTCCCTATTATCTACGCACTCTCAAATAGAGCTACGACAAAGGGAGGATTATGGAATGACAGAATGTGGCTGAAAGTGTAGATTCCAAAGTCCAAGTGACTTTTCTCTTGTCCTATTTGGGATTGCATAATCTGTCAGATGCCTGTCAACACTCTGTGAGGACACTCAAGGATCCTCATGAGAGAGGACATGAAGACTCTTGCCAACATCTAGCATTCAGTTCCTGCCAACAACTTGTCAAGCATGAGCCTGAGTCACACTGGAAGTGGGTTGGTCCTCTAGTCCCAGTCAAGACTTCAAATGACTGCAATCCGGGCCAAAATTTAGACTGTACTGTCTTGACATCCCAACTTCTAAAATGCTTTATCCAGTTTAGAAATTTGCCCTGTTTATAGGCAAAGACAATATCCAAAGGGACAGCACATTTGGATCAGGGATGCTAGAATTTGGGCACATATCCTGGTGCATCCCTTTATTGTGGGCAGCCATTATCTCCCACAGTTCACTGCAGCCTGGCCTCTGTTGTCTCAGCCTAGATTAGGGGAGGAAGGAGACTGAGCACCTCACAGCAGGAAAACTTAAGTATGCAGGCTTCAGTAACCTTGAAGGACATATGCAACATTGGTGCATATGCACCAGAAAGTTTTGTCCTGGGGCAGGGCTGTATTGAAAATCTACATCCTCCTCAAGTTCTCCTTCCTTTAGAAATTGACTTAGCCAAATCCTCTTCTCCTGCTATTAAAAGGGAGCTGTTCATAATCTACAAAGAGAGGGATGCCCAGAAATTGGAAATTTTAACTTAGTAATTGTGTTTTGTTTTCAATATCTATAGGACTCTATATGCATAGCTTTATGAGCCCAAGCCTTTTCACATCCACCATCAAAGAGACTGATCGGCAAACTCTTTGGTGGACAGTGAATGACAATAGCAAATGAAACGTCCTCCAGATATCTCCTTCTGAGAAAACTGCTCTTTCCTCGGCTGGAGCCTAGTTAATCACTGGGCTCAAAACTATAAAGAGGATGCGACAGTGGCACAAGGTGAGGTTTGGGATTCAGTGTGCCCTTCACCGCTCTCCAGTTCAATCAGAGACTTGTCTTTATGACTAGGCTATAAAATGTGTCCAAAGGCTGCTCTGTACTAGAGTCCAGAAGACGTCCGAAAGGCTAGCGATTGAAATGAGAAGAAAATCATCTCCTGGCTTGTAAACACAACTTGATCCATGGGACAATGACAGCCGATAAAATGCGCAGCTACATGTAGTCATTTTTTATAGGTACTTTATGAGTATAATAACCAGGAGAAGTTCTACCCAGGCCCGAGGTACAGTCATGGTTTATGGAAATGATCATTCTGTTTAGTTCTTTCTCCAAGTCTTCCTGTTGCGTTCATCACAGAAAAATGAGTTAGTGATTTCTAATTATGCATAAATATATAAATATATGCCTTTCTTTTTTGAGAACAGAAATGAACTTGAAATTTTGCTTTTTTGCTGCTTTTATACTAATTAATGCATTTTTATTGCATCCCATTTATACTTAATGGTGCATCCAACAGCACTACAAATTGAAGATGCAAATTATGTTATATTTTTTTATAGGTTTAGCTATTTTTTTTTTAAACTTGTAATATGTCATGGGGAAATAAAAGGAAATTATCAGGCTTGGTTCATTTCCTAGGTTAGAAAAGAGTACTTGGCAACTTTCTTCCTTAATTGAAAGTGTGGTTCCTTCGTGGTCCTACTTAATTCCTTTAAGCCCATTCAGCCAGCCAGAGAGGCATTTGAGCAAGTCATTACCACATGTGAATGCATTAGCTCAGAAATTGATTAATCCATCATGTGAATGTTTCCAACTACGCCAAGGCAGACAACAAAATTCTAATGAAAACCCATTGTACATGGTGAGGGACAGCACCCTTGACAAGCTGTTTCAATCAATCCGAAGGCCTCAGTTAACCTTTTTCGGAGTTGGTTTTGTTGTGCTCTGTAGTTTAACAAGATTGAAGACGTGACTGGGTCAAATGAAGCAGAATATTGCCTGCGCAGTGGAGCAGAATTGGTCAGTGATGTTAGGTGGCTGGAATAAGAGAAGAAACATTGCATGTGATTTCCGAAAAGGTTGCTTCCCTTAATAGATGTGAAACTAAATACATGACCTACGATTTTTCTTGTTTTTCCTCTCTTCTTCTTAGTGATCAGCTCACTTAGCACCTTCGTAAATTCTGCATTTACATTAGCAAGAGCACTAGGTAAATATTAATCATTTAAGCCTGATTTATAAGAAGAAATTCATTATTGCAAGGCAATCTCTCCTATTTTATTGATATAAGAAAAGACAAAAAATTAGAAGAGTTGTTTGGGATCAGAAAATGGCTAAGTATGTGGGCTGAACTTGATTAATTAATTAATACATAATTATTAATTGATTGGTTGATTTATTGATTGATTAATACATAATTATCTTCTAGATGATATGTTTTCCTTTTTACAAAATGAAATCCACAGATATTAAGCACAAAATTGATATTTTAATCTCAACACTTTAATGTATGGATCAGCATGTACTACTGCTTTTGAATGCTATACCATAACAAAGAACTCAAGTTATCTTGTGCACCATTGCAGAGATTAAGAAAATACCAATATCCTAAGATCAGGACTGTGAGTCCCTGAATCTATGTAATTATATCTCTCTCCCCAATACTCCAAGGAACACATATGCCAACAATTGTTACAAAGTAAAAATTATTGCCAAATAATTTTTCTTAAATTTGTTAAGTGATAATTAATAAAATAAAGACCATTAAAAAGTGTTTGTCAAAATATTTTAACACAAAAATAAAGATAACTCCACACACCTAAAATTATCAGTAGAAAAAAATAATCTCAATGTTTCACTTACCTCTTGGTTGTTTTTTGTTTATTGTTTGTTCGTTATAAGTTCTAAGAAATTCTTTAAAGAACTCTTACAATTACTTTAAAGAAGAGGATCCAATTTCACACAATTTATTGGTAAATATATATAAACAAGTATAATCTACTTATCAGGCTAGAAAAACCCTGCCTTATAACAGCATCATCAAAGCAGAGTAGAAACAACACAAGAGATGGAACAGAAATTTTTGCCAAAATAAATGCCAGAATTTAATATTTGACAAAAGTGAGCTTATAGGTCAAATGAAAAAAAATGTGATTATATGATTAATTGTGTTCAGTGGCAGTGATTTGGAATAGAATATCTCAAACTCTCTACCGAAACCAGATGACTCAAAAGTTTACTTTTAAGAGCATGTGATTGTTGAGAAAGAAAGTGAGAGAAAAAGAGAGAGAGAGAAAGATTGTATCCTTTATAAAGCAAAGCATACACATTACATGAAATCTATACTCTAAAATTTTGATTAATTTGATAGTACAAACATAAGTCTGTACCAGAAATGAACAATATCTCAGAAATAAATAAAATAATCTGAAAAAATAGTGAAATTAAGAAAACAAAACATCAATTTTTTTTTGGTATAGAAAGAGCAAACTTGATAACGATAGATATTTAATGAAAAGTACAGGGGGCTGGAGAGATGGCCCAGTGGTTAAGAGCACTGACTGCTCTTCTTGAAGAACCGAATTCAATTTCCAGGAACCACATGGCCGCTCAGAACTGTCTATAATTCCAAGATCCGACACTCACACACAGACATCCATGTGGGCACAATACCAATGCACATAAAATAAAAATAAATCGTTTCAAAAAAAGAAAACTACAGGCCAAGAACATGAACTTACTGATGTTTTAAAAATAAAAACACAAATACCTCATTCAAAATATGTCTTTAGTTTGCCTATAAATGGTAATTGAAGATACATTTATAGCAGTTTTCATCCAATCAATGAACAAAGATTCAACAGTTTGATAGTATGCTGAATTAGAGAGGAAACAATTTATTAACTAGATCAATTGTTTCATGTAGTAATGAAAACGGAAGTCAACACAGTCCCCAGGAGAGTCAGGTGCTTCCTTCTCCCCTTTTCTGTCCATTCTCTTAAGCTTCCCTCCGTTCTCCTCTTGCGTGTTTCTCTGTATCCTAATAATCTCATTTCTGTGCACAATGTCCTCACACGGCTTTGCAGTTGACTTCAAGTTGGTGTCATTGAATAGGAGATGCTGGACAGGCCAGAGTGACTCACCTTTGGCAGGTATACCTGATAGACAAACAATTTAGACATTAGTCAGGTTTAATTTCCATTTCTGAGAATGACTGGTCACTGTCAAGGATTGATTTGGAAGCAACTGTAGTGAGGATCAAGCCCCTATTCCATTGAGAAAATCAACTGTGTGCCACCCTAAATCTCAATAATTCATCCAGAAAAAAAATCTTGTAGCAAAGAAACATACTAGCTTCTTTTGTAGATAACTTATTTGTTATTGATCTCTCAAATGCCTCTTTCTTCTGTATATTTCAAAATATTTTTTTCAAAATCCAGAAAGTATCTTTGCTGATGGGGATGAGAACAGCTGATGCCATTTAGTTTGCGGACAACAAAATGTTAAAATCCTAGCAAAGCCCCACCACTGAGGCGGCATGCCATCTGCCTCTCTAGACAGTCAGACCTTGTGCCTGTGTCCAGCTGGCTCCCCAGGAGCCATCTGCATCTCAGGAAGCCATCAGAACTCTGCCCGAGGAAGAAGATGCTGAAGAAGGAGCTTAGAAATGGGTTCTGAAAGATGTCAGAATTTACCAGGAGCACAACAAGGAGATGTGGCCTTTGAAGAAGAAAAACCTGCAGGTGGGAGAACAAGCAGGGAAAATCAGAGTGTGTTTAAAGATGAGAGGGGATTTTGAGTGGTTGTAAGTCTAACTGGGAAAAGGACAAAAAGGGCTGCTCTGAGGTGGACAAGACCTGGCCAACTTTGGGGAGAAGCTGGATCTGTTTCCAAGTGTATTCCACTAAGCACAAGGGACTGAGTGACTCTCAACAGAACTCAAACAAAACTCCCAACAAAAGATTGCAACTGGGAATCATAGTAGACAATTAAGAATTTACACATAGAAGAATCAATGTTAGAACTCGGAGAAGCGGAGCATTATGAAATCTTATTTCCTTTTGATCCAGAATTCCAAATGTTTATTTTATAGGAAACAAGAAGGATACTCAAGAATTCACAGAACGTTGTTGGAAGGGACAAGCTGCTTCAGATTCATGGTGCTAAAGGCAGAGCTTTGAGGTGAATGTTTAGGTCCCCTGTAACTTTCTCTAATCAGTGGCTAAGGTAATGAGGATTTCTGGTGTTTGAAAATGAACATTTCTGTGTCTGTTTTATGAATTTAAAAGAGATACAAAGAACCTGGAAAAGATAAATACAAATTAGATCATAATATTATCTACTTTTTACCTGTTTCTCACTGAGGAGAGCTTGATGCGCTATGTAATTATAGTTTGCTATATAAAATTGTCTTAGTTAACTACCTAGAAAACCATCTATTGATTTTTATTTGAGATTTTTTCCATTATTTTCTTATTGTTTATTTTCTTCTACAATGTGCCAAACTAGATTGGAAGACAAGGGAGATGCTAGAAGGGGGGTTATTTGTCCTCCCTCCCTCCCTCCATCCCTCTCTCCCTCCCTCCCTCTCTCGTTCCCTCTTTCCCTCCCTCTCTCCCTTCCTTCCTTCCTTCCTTGTTTCCTTCCTTCCTTCCTTCCTTCCTTCCTTCCTTCCTTCCTTCCTTCCTTCTTTCCTTCCTATGTCTCCTATCACCTATCAGTCCATCCAACATGAGCCACCCATCCCTTCTTCTCTAAAGTTAAGAGCATCCTATGTCTGGTTGAAATGAATAAAGCAATAAATCAACACCCCTCTGCTGAACACTGAAAGCTAAAAGAGAGAAAGAAATTGCACTTGCCTTTGCACTCAGTATATCAAAGTAATTTATGCCAGGAGCACTCTGGCTGCTTTCATACATATTCGGTTTTAAATAAAATCGATATCTCTAAACCTGCAATAGCTTTCTTTGTAAAGCTCTTTAAGGGTAAAAAAATAAAAGTTGCTGAGATCCGATTCTCCTAGGATTAAATTAGAGATTTGTTGCCTCACAAAACCACTCAGACTAAGGTGAAGAGAACATATTAGTTAGTGACCATCTGCTGACTAGGAATTAAGCAAGGAGAGCTCACCTCTAAATGGATCAAAAAAGAGTTAATTGTTTAGTTTTGACAAGAAACAAAGGTCTAAAGAACGACATAGGTTTGGCACCAACTCTGAAAGACAGGACCAGTTGGTGAGTCTGGGAAGGCTTCCCCTTATCCAAAGAGCATCTCAAAGAAAGGCCAGTTGATCAGGCCCTGCTGTGGTCTTCTGTAAATTCCATAAATGGAAAAGCAAGGCACCTACTCTTTATGTGTATGGAGTTCTTTTTTTAAGTTTTATTTGTTATTCATACAGTTTTTTTGTCTGTATGTGTGCCTGCAGGCCAGAAAAAAGCTATTATATCTCATTACAGTTGGTTGTAAGTTACCATATGGTTGCTGGGAATTGAATTCAGGACCTCTGGAAGAACACTCAGTGCTCTTAAGCGCTGACCTATCCCTCCAGCCCCTCTTTATGTGAGACATTGTCTAACTATATAGGTCTCGCTGGCCCAGAACTCACTCTGTAGACCAGTTGTCCTTAAACTCAGAGAACTGCAATAGAGAGCACCATGCCTGATTTGTTCCCAGGTTTTTAAGGTATCAGTAGTACCAAAGACAGCTACTTTTGTTGTGATTGCCTTCTGCTTAGCACTACTTTCTACCCCTGGGGATCCCGTGAAATAATTCTATAATCTTCTCCAGTTTGTGGGATTAGAGACTAGGGTATAAAGATTTGAAGGAATTGTCCAGGGCCATATCGCAGGAATTTTACAAGGAGCTCTCATGACGCTGTCTAGCTCTGCATTGTCCATTCTTAACCCCATTCTATTACTTCTTTTGAATCCCTTAGTCTCTGTATGTAAGGTTCCATCATTAATATAAAGGCACCCTAAGTAACAGATCCTATTTTATGATGGTAAAACTGAAGTCTAAATTATGAAGTATCTTGACTCATCTCCATGTCTGTCTGTCTGTCTGTCTGTTTGAAAGCCCATATCCTTCAACTAGAAGAGATTTCTCAAGTGCTGGTAAAAGAAGAAAAAACAAGAAATTGCCTCTCACCCTTTCATGCTTGTACTACTCACTCTCAAATAGACAATACTAGGTTGTGATATATTTTTCTTTCTAGCTTCACCCTTGTAAGTTAGAAGCTGGCATTCTA
This sequence comes from Alexandromys fortis, assembly GCF_014885135.2. NCBI lineage: Eukaryota > Metazoa > Chordata > Mammalia > Rodentia > Cricetidae > Alexandromys > Alexandromys fortis. The sequence continues at coordinate 8,196,399 of NW_026067930.1, forward strand.
AAGTCAAACAGGCATGGAATGAAGAATTCCCAGTTCACACGAGTTACTAGAGTCATTAGCTCTGGGCTGGTTATATTTTCTGAGACCAAGTTAAACCTTTTAATAAGGCTGATGCTCATTCAATGAGCTGAGGGGTTGTGATCATGAATCTGAACATCTACGACAACACGGGATGTGTTTGATAAAAGACTGTTATCATAATTACTGCCAATGAAGTTTCTCATATCTTCTAAAGCTTCTCTCCAAACATCCTCTTGGGTACTCTTCCTCAGAAAGAGAAATGCCATAATATCCTCACACTGTGGTGGGTGAGATATCATATCAAAACAAAACAGACCTCTGATTCAGTGGACAGGTCATCATAGGGTTTCCTGTAGGATATTAGATAGGATTTGAATTCTAACTTCAATCTTCTAGACAAATATTACTATTCTTAGTCCCTTGAGTTTCTGATGAATTTACTGCCTCTTGTTTTTCCATGCAGGACACATAGCTTTGTTTTTTGGGAGAGACTGGTAGGAGAAAATTACCTGTGGATAAGTTGCCCAAGTGAGATACTAACCAGACAAATACAGTGTTTCTATCTCTCCAGAAAAGGGAATAACATATAGAAAATGCTGATTGCTTGCTGACTAATAGATGTTGTATACATAGTCTCTGAATGGATAGTTCATCATTTATTTCTTAAATGGGTATATATAAAATTGGATCCAAAGGCTTGCGATTATCCATAAAGAGATATAAACATCAAGGATAGGCATGAATATTTATTCTTAATTGAACATATCACAAGTTTATTGATGTTACATTTCATTAATTCCTGGCTCTCAGCCAGGTATTTGCAGGTTCTTGGCCTAAGAAAACTGAAAACATGGATTCATACAGATCTGTAAAAGAAGTGAGACATTATCTGGAGCGAAGCAATATAAAAAAATGTACACTGTCAAGATTGACAGCAGCTACATCAATGGAAGCACTCATAAACAAACAAACAAACTCAGGAATTGTTAGGGGCTTCCTTTATGGAGTTCAAGAGAAGGTTACTAAAAGTCAAAGTTGGGTGGTTCTATCATTTGATTGAATTTGATTGACATACTAGGTCATATATTCATTTAGGTCATGTATTCATTTTTTTCTTAATGTCTGTGATCGTTTTCATAATGCATCTAAATTTAATAATAACACACCCAAATATGCATGTGTATAAAATGATAAATGGGATATTTTCTATGCAAATTATATAGTTTTGCCTTCCAGAGCATGCATCCAAATACAAGCATTTAGACTGTAACAAGCTTTCTGTTCTTCATACCTGGATACTTTGGGAATACATTCAAACAAAAATTGTCTAAATCAGATTGTTACTAGTGGTGAGGAAATCTATACCTTTGTTTATAGATAGACATATGTGTAGCCTGGTAGGGGGGAGGTTCTGAGGCTGTTAGGTACATTGTTTGGAGAGGGTTGTGTGTGCATTGTTCATGCAGATGAAGGAGCAAGTATATCAAATACATTCTTATAAGGAGATGAGTATGCATAACCAAAAACAAATACAGTCCTAGGTTACCAAATTGTTCCCTAAGGTATCTGACCTCATTAACAGTTTCCCCCTAAGTATGAGTACATGCTAAATTCTAGAAAATTGAAGGATAAAGACTCTAATAGTTTCAGTGTACAGTATTAGTGTTTGGAAGATGAACATGATGTGTCAGTTATGAGCAAGTCTTGGAGCCAGATTTCTTGGCTTCAAATTGATCTCCATCACTTAGAAACTTTCCTATGTTAGTTGACTATAAAGGATGGATAATTGATTTATATACAAAGAAAAATGTCAAGTTCTTAGAATGATTTCCAGCATTTAAAAAGCAACACATAAATGGTAGATATTTTGTACTGCCAAAGTTAAAGCTGGATATAATCTTAACAGTTAACTAATCCAGTAAATTAATTTCACAGGAGATCCTAGGAACCCAGAAAAGTAATGAGAAATTGTAAGCCTTAGCTAGGTCAACCACCAAAATGTAGTACTTGGTGAACATAAATTTCTTTGTGGTTTTTAATATAGAAAATCATAGTTTTAGGCAAGAGATTAAAATAGCATTCCTAAGGAAAAAACCAGTTCACTTTATGGCAACAAAATTTGTGAGTAGAGAATTATAGTATTAAAATATGTGATTAATATAGCTCAATGTACCCTGACATTCAGCCCAACATGGAAGGGGCTGGAGATTAAGTTCAACCTTTGGCTAATGGCTCAATCAATCATGCTTACATAATAGATCCTTAATAAAAATCTTTGGACACTGAAGCTCATGAGCTTCAAGGACATGAGCTAAAGGGCAAAAGCATTCTTGGATCAGGTACTTCTACATATATTGCTGTATATTGGCTGAGACACACAGATTCTATGGAAGAAGTATTTGATTTGAAAGCGTCCTTGATCTTATATGTCACTCTTCTTGTGATTGGTGCTGATTTACAGCTTCATGTGCTGTCAGACTATAATCATATGGATAGTCCTTTTTATTGAATTATTGAACATGAAGGATAAGAAAAATCCTGTTCAATTTTTACAATCCATTGGTAGGAGCCATGACTAGTCAGGAGATCTTACTAGCAGCTCTGTGATGGTAGAGAAGTCGTCTCAAGGAATCTGCTCTTTACTTGTGAAATTGTTTCTAATTCTAGGTAGGATTTTATTCCAGTAGCAATAAACAAGTTGGAGATGAACTCAGAATGAATGAAATAAGATTTGAGTCACATAGATTATTGAACTCAAGATATTTAGCCATATCAACAACTGGAGATTAAAATAGACAGGAATTGTGTTGGCTGGGGTAGACATGATGTTTGATGTGGGGCCTGGACAGTGTGTTAGTTGAATTATTACTGGAATGAACTCTGAGAAAAGAAGGGATGAAGGAACAGATGAGGTTCATAAATGACTAGTGTGAAAATATAAATTCTATTCGAGCCACCAAATTCTAGAGTTCTTTCTACATAGTTAGGCAACCTTATGGTAGATTAAATATTTACAGCGAAATCTTCAACTCGCACTATGTTTTATGTTGCAAAATACTTCACATCCATGAGCTCATTCAATTATCATAAAATTCAAGGGAGGTTAAATGCAATAACTGAGAAAGAGTTCGTGACATTATGAAATGGTTCTGAAAACTGAGTTTATTCCCAAGGACCTAAACGTGATTACATCAGAGTTAAGGAGGTGGAATCCTCCCGAGCACACATCAGAGGGTGATGCAAGTCAAGTGTTGTAGCTGCTGTGAGTTTAGATTTTCCCACCTGACCCCCTAAAAATATGCTATAACATGCCTGCTCTTGTCCATACCCCCGCCATGTGATGCTCATCTGCCATATGCAACACAGCCTGATGATCTCACTAAGCATGGCTAATCAGTCTTGGACTTTCAGACTCCCAAACTCTGGGCTACATAAGGGTCTTTTCTTTATAGAGTAAAATTTAATTCACCACATTCATTATGGTGATGCAAAAAGGAAATAAAGAAAACCGCCAAATAAAACATTTTATACATATCTTTATACATTTATCTAAAGGAAATTTCACTCTACCGGATCTCCACTGCCCCGATGTGCTTCAAACACACCGAGTGTGTTGCTCTCTAAGAACCTTTTCAGTCACTATTTCTTGGTCTTGGAAATTCTCCCAAACCACATGATCCCAACTCACTGTCAAGGAGGTCTTTCCTGACCAGCCATCTACAGGAACACACCTCTGTCTTCTTTACTGATCTGTTTTCACCTGGGTTCTTATCACTGACATTACTGCATGTGATTTTATATTTATTGTATGTCCCCATGCTTAAAAGTAGGCATCAAAATAGAAGCAATGAATTTATTTTATTCACATCCATGCTTCAAATATCCACTATAGTCCTGGCACATAACACTTTAAAATAAATTTTGATTAAACGAAAGAATTTATGAGCTGAGTAGAGTTGCTGGGTCAGCCAAATACTGAACATTTAACATTAATAGCTGCTGCCAAATTGCTTCTTCAGAAGGCTGATGCTCTCATCACGCTTTCCCATTTTGAACCAGCACTGTGTGATGAGCAGACTGATGATGATCTTTGGGACTAGGGAACCTGAGGCAGGAAGATCACAAGCTGAAGGTCTTCTCAGGTTACAGAGTGAGTTTAAGGCTAGCTTGGACAACTTAGCGATAAACAACAGGAAAAAGAAGATGAAGGCTGGGGACATTTACCATTGGCACAATGGCTGACTAGTATGACTAAGACTCTAGGTTCGGTTGCCACAGTTAGGGGTTTATAAGTATGCTTGGTTTCACTCAGTTTGATTTGATTATTAATGCATTCTCAGCATGTAGGGAGATTATATATACTCATTAATATGTATTCATCCATTCTCTTGTTCCATTTCTTTGTTTATTTTTACATTTTTTAATTTCTGAGAGTTTCATACAAAGTTCTGTATTTACACCATTTCTACCTCCCTAACTCTCCTCCTCTTTCTTCTCCTATAACCCCCAATCCCTCTCAAATTCATGATCTCTTTTTAAATTATTATTATTACATATATACATAATTGTACAAACACACACATATATATACATTTATAAGCACATATACATATACACAACCTCAGAGTCCTCCAGTTATTGTTGTTCATATGTATGTGTCTTTAGGGCTGATCACTTGGGATTAATAACTATGTTGGTTTGAATAAGAATGGCCCCCGTAGACTCATACATTTGAATGATTAGTAATCAAGGAGTGGAACTCTTTGGTAGAATTGAAGGATTAGGTATGGCTTTTGATGTTTCAAAAGCCCATGCTGTGTCTAGTTCTCTCTCCTTGTCTACAGATCAGGATGTTGCTCTCAGCTACTTTATCCAGCACCATGCCTGTCTGCCACTATGTTCACCACTGCCGTGCACCCTGCTATGATGATAATGAACTAAACTTCTGAGACTGTAAGCAAGCCCCCAATTAAATTTTTCTTTTATGACTTGCCATGCTCATGGTGTCTCTTCACAACAATAGAGCAGTGACGAAGATAGTAACCTAACCATTCCTATCAAAATCATATTTATTTTCCCCTTTTGCCATGAGAGCCCATTCTGTCATTTGATATTTAGCTTCTCTTATATAACGAACATGCTTTCTCTTCACTGTTTTAGACCACCTTGAACAACAAAGGATGTGTGTTCGTTGTTTCTGTTTCATGATATCAAGTTTACGGTCTTTATTTTATAAAGATTCTGTCTAGAATCAGTTCACAGCAGTATTTCTGTATAAGATGACAATGTCCACAGAGATTCTTGACCACCCTAGAAATGCCAAGGCCCCGTCCTAATCATAGACCTGATTATGGAATGAGGGGGCAACACCCTCTTTGTTCTACAGTTCAGAAATATGTACCTTTGCAAACAGCATTAGCCTGTCTCTGCTTTTACCTTCCCCCTTATTAAATGAGCCTCAAATAGCTTGTCACACTCACTCCCAGAGGGCTTGTAAGGAGCAAATGAAATGATCAATATAAAAGGTACAGGAGATGCTGAAGGGAAGTAGCCGAGGGGAAAATCAGGGCTGGCCAAAGTCAGAGAGGACACTCACTGAACACTGTTTTCTAGAAAAATGAAAAAAAAAAATTGGAAGGAGGAAATTCTTTTAAGGAAACTAATCCTGTAGCCGCTTCCATATAGTGACTTATATAATTGATAAGCATCCTGAATCTTCTTCAGAATACGGTAGAACAGATCACCGGGAGGAAGGCCAGCTGAGCTTGCTTCCATCTCTTACATTAATGTTACTGCACTGCACACATCCGGTCTCTCTGGGTTGCTGTTTCGTTTTAGTTTATAAAAAAAAAAAATCCCCAAATAACTGTATCTCAAAGAACTTTAACAAGAATCAAATGTGTTTTGGAAGCATAATATATATTAAAAGCTTTATAAGAATTTTTAAGAATTATATAAATTCCTATTGAAGTGGGGGGTATGTATGTTGTTTGAGGTTTTACTATAGCTTTTCTTCTTGAATTCTTACTTGTGTTGAGGCTGTTCCGTGCCCATCATTGTGGAGAAAATAAAATGCCGGTTTTAACTGGCAAAAAATTTCCCGATCACTACCTATAAATAAGCATATGACTAGTCTTCTCTTCATATCCCAGAGCACATTCATTGTTCTGAGTGACAGAAGTGGTAGAATTACTCTGCCTTTCCATTCTTTAAGCACCTATAGCCATTGGTATAATGGTATATAATTCAGATACAGTATGGGGTCTTTTCCTTGTTTAAGGATCATAACACAGCTTAATGTAAGAATTAGAGTTGGGATGATAGAGAATCTATGAACATTTAAATTCACCTCATTTTAAAGCCCCATTATGATTCCCCACCATTTAAAATCCCATTTATTTCACATGATTAAAATGCTGAATGAGAAGAACTCAATTAAAAGTAACAACCGGCAAGCAGAGGATCCATAAATTCTCCAGGCAAGATTCTAGATAACAATGATCTTTAGTAAAGATAAGGAACCAATGAAGAGAGTCTGGACCCGGAGTAAAAGAGAAAAAGATGCACTGCAAAAGGGCTCCAGTGATGAACTGTTTACCAGACGTTCCAAGGGGAAATGGAGAAAAGAGAAAGGGAATCCAAATTGGAGGATCAAAGGGGAGTATGGTTTCTCATAGAAATTTCCTCCTACCTTTGCTATGATACCATTGTCTGCTCTGGCATGGCTGCTTTACCCCCAACAAGTACAGCCGTGTAAGGACTTTGCCACACTTGTTTCTGTGGCTTATAGGAAATATTTATTATGCCAACGTTAAAATCAGAAATTTTGTTTATAGGTATAAGGTGGAATCCAGGCAGGAGGAGGTCAGAGAGTTGTCCTTGTTCACAGCTTGTAGTGGGCAGGTCACAGAGGTGATTGACACAAAATAGGAGTCCAGTCAATGAAAGCCCCAGGAGTGGCACACTCATTCCCTCGCTTGACTGTCTCTGACATCTCTGCTTTATGTTTTCCTTCATTTTTGGTTCTTTCCTTTCCTCCATTAAGTACAATATTTTGAAACAGGTGTGGAAAGAAAAATGGGGGGGTCTATTTGAGTCTGCCTCCGAAAGAACAAGTTAAGTGTTACGGTTTTATATCTATCCCCGTTATTCAGAAGAGTGAATTTGCTCTGAGATCTGCAGAGTAGATTATCCATATATCCATATATTCTATATAGTTGCATATAGAATAGTGGAGTAGCTATCCATAGAGCTGCTTACAGAATAATTCGTTGATAGCCATGTGCCAGGCACCTCACACTGATAGAATGAAGTATGCTTTCTCTCCCAATGGGTATTTCATGAATTTGTTACTTTGGTATGAGGAGAAACACTCCAGTCACAAACAGGAGACAAGAAAAGAAAGCAGACTGTACTTTAAAGACAAAGGGTGACTTATGGTACAACCCTGTTTTATTTTCCCCTGCAGAAGTTTAGATTCTGTGGAAATGGGATATCTCTTGAAAATGATTCAAATATCCAGGCTTCTGTGGGCCACATGCTCCTGGAAACTCAACGCCATCTGCAGCAGGTCTAAACTGATGTTGCAAGTCAGCAGATCTCCCTGTCCCCTCCCATACGTTATGCAGAGGTTCTTCAGTCCTGGGGGACCACACACGGCTGTATAGATACTTCGGAATGTTCATAAAACATAAAACCTTCATTTCGGAAACATTTGGATTTTGAAACTGCTTACTTTGTTGGAAAAACAATAGTAAGAGGCTTCCAAAGCCCACTTAGTTCCTTGTGCTGTTTGGGGGCGGAATGTACACATGATTGATTCAGCTCCACACAGGTCAGCAGGTCAGTGCCATTGCTGGAGAAAGAATGAGGATAAGGTGCAAGGCCTCAGTTCTAGAGTCCTCATTCAGCCGTTTCTGGACATTTAATCCTGTTCAGTCACATCAGTCACTCCTCATCCCTGGGTTAGTCATTTAAAGACACCAATGGCAATGGAAAAATATAGATACCATTAAACCCTAAAATGGAATGCCTTTTGCATCTTATCCAAAAACGTATCACAATTTTGTGATTGTAAATTTTACAGATTGTGGTGAGACAGAAAAATATGCATGAGTTTCCTTTCCTCTTGAGGATCTCTGATAGATGATTCATTCTTAATACAGATCTCAGCAAGCTCAGCACAATTTTGTTCCCATGTTGAGTCAAGATCTTTTGCTTTTTCCTTAAAATAAAAACTTTAGAGCTTCTACTCTTGTTAAATAAAATAAAATTTCCAAGAACTCAGAACTGCCGTTCCACAGCAGTTGATTTGAAGACCAAGATAGCCATGAAATGATCAATGGCCAGGTAGCCCTGTGGGAACGCAGAACAGATGAGTGGTTCCTTAAGAATACCGCAGTGGGAGCAACTGGGATTTCATCATGGTACCTAGAGTAGCTCATGATTTAATAGTGATGGACTGAGTATTTATGGAACTTGTAATTTAATACATTTGCACTATGGTCGCTGGTAACTGAAACAACAGAATACAAGGCATAGGCAGAGCCCAGGGAGACAAGCTACCAGGAAAAGCTGTACCATCTTGCCCTCAGTCTCCATGTGGGAGATCCAACCAGTGCTCACGGTGTGGAATTCTGCTCTTGGGATCTAGGTTCCTAGATATTCATTAGATCTCAGGTATGGGGTACCTTGCCTATTGGTGGATCACTTGGTACACGCATAACCCTGCTGAAAAAGTAGAGCTGTCATGAATTTTATCACATTGACTGAACAAAGCCTCAAAAAAAATAAGGACAACATTCCTTTTACCCAGCATTACTTCAGTTCCCACATCAGGTTCCAGGACGGGGTATGGCTATTATTTCTGTCTGCAGATGCAGCTTTGAGATAAAGCAACTTGTGAAATTAAGAAAAGGATGCTTTTTTTTCATTTAATTTGAGTTTCACTTTTAGATGGGAGTAAGTTTAACTTGTGGACTTAAATCTTCCATAACAGTAACAACAGTGCTCTATATAACTCAAGTGGAGAACTTGTGTGGCTTAAACCGGATCATTTATTTGTCAAGCCTCTTACCATTTGGAATGTCTTCTTGAGTGATGATTCTCTTTCTGTGACTCTGTTCAATACAGTAGCTGATTTTGAGACAGAAAACAGAATAGGGATTGGATTCCTGGGCAAGTCTCCTTGTGAACTTTGGACTGAGAAATGTAATGACCTACTCTGAGACACTTCAGAAGTTCCTACTGGCAAATACCAGTTGAGTACATGGGCATTTACAGAATGGGTCAACTTCAGTTTTGACCCTCCTTTCGTATTCTGTACTCTGTCTCATTCCTGTCAAGCTGTTATTTAGCAGAGAGAAAATACTAAGTATTTTAATGCTAATATCTTTTGAGTAAATGAAAACTCTAAGATAATCCCTGAAGGTTCAGTGCCTAGCCCAATTGTCATTAGAGGAGCATCATCCTGCAATGGATGGGAGCCGATGAGAGACCCACAGTGGAACACTAAGTGAAGTCAGGAAACTCTACAGAAGAGGGATGGGAAGGATCCCTCTGGCCGGAACAATCAAGGACAACAGGAGAGCATGTCCCACAAAGTCAACTAGGCAGGGTTAATAGGGGTTCAGAGAGACTGAAAAGACAAGCAAGGACCCTATATGTGTCTGAGCTAGGTCCTCTGCATATACCTTATGGTTGTGTAGCTTGGTGTTCTTGTGGAACTGCTAGCGGTGGGAGTAGAGAGAGGTGTCTCCGACTCTTTGCCTGACTCTTGGGACCCTTTTTCTCCTACTAGGCTGCCTATCCAGTCTTAATATGAGGGTTTGTGCCTAGTCTTATTGTAATTTGCTAGGCCATGTTTGGTGGATATCCCTTGGAGACCTCCCTCTCTCTCTCTCTCTCTCTCTCTCTCTCTCTCTCTCTCTCTCAGGATATGGAAGAAGAGTGAATCTAGGGAAGAGTGGAGGTGGGATGAGGGACTGGGAGGAGTGGAGGGATGTAATTCATGAGAAAAAATAAAAAGAAATAGAATGAAAAAAATGATTAAACAAAAAAACATTTGACAATCATCTATTCTTCCTGTGAGGTCAGCTTACCTATCTCCTTCATGGGACCTGGAATCTGTGTTTCCTTGTCTCTCTTCTGCTCTTAGCTATCAGCTTATTATCAGCTTTTTATCAGCTTATTATCAGCATCTTATTATAGAGAGTGGTGACCATGAAGGACTCTGGTAACTGACTAACGCTGTGAACTTGGACATTCTCTGAACCATTGTTCTTATTGATTAACACCAATGCGTCCTTTCTCTCCCTGTCTCTCTCTGCCCTTATCTCTCTGTGTCTGTCTCTCTGTCTGTAAGAGAAATAGCTTGTAATGCAGAATAACACTGCTTCTCTTAAATCTGCAGCTTTAATAGTATGATTAGGCATCTGATAAATAGAAGTTACTGTCTCATGGATGTGACGAGAACAGAGTGAGTGAGGGGCCATGAATTAAAAGCAGGTGCAGAGCCCATTAGGTGAGCACAGCCCACATCTTAAGTGGCCATGGTGTATAGCACTGCCTGGCAGCCCTGGGTCACTTGCTTGCTCTCTCTCTCTTGCTCTAGCTCTTAAACCATTAACCTTGCGAGCAGAAACTTTATTTTCGTCTTCAAGGTTGCAGCAAGTCTCCCCATCTGTAACTGCTTGGTACCCAGATGGAAGCCAACAGAAGTTCTCTCAGCTATCATCCCAGCCACATGATGCCTCTGACAGATCTTTCTCTAAAAACAGAATGATAGGAGCAGTGGAAGGGAAACTAGAAGCAGGATGACAACTTCAGAAAGATGGAGAACCCACACTCAGTTGATTTTCTGGCGTGGGTGTGAGATGCAGGATGTGGAGGGTGGATTGGAGCTTGAGTGGTAGAATGCTGCAGTCTGAATTTGAAGTAGATAGCTCAGGTTTGATTGGCTGTGGTATTCAGTAATGTGTTTGTGACAAAGCTACAGTTCTGCCACTATAAAATGAGAGCCTTGCCCACATCACTGATGTCTGCTGATATTTGAAAACTGCAGTATTTATAAAGGAGTCTTCCTCAGTGTTCAATATGTTTTTATTTTCCTTGTTTTCTCCTCTGCTTTCTTTACTCCTTTTCTGCCTTCCCTCCCTTCACTCTCCCTCCCTCCTTCCTTTTTTATTCCTATCTTTGTCACTGTGAGATATTTCAGTTTTCACAGCAATCCTGTCAGACCAAAAGAAAGATTATAATAGGCCCGGAAAGACCTTGATGAGTGGCATGCCCCATCAGAGGGTTTGTTTTGATCAAAACGAGAAGGGATGTTAGGTAATATTTGTGGTGGATCTTAGTAACTATCTCAACCTCAAGATTATTTGGCTGCTCAGAGAGTAAGAAAGTGGGATCCAGTGTGAGCAATTCTGAATAGCATGTGCAACTTCTCCATCCCTGCAGAGGGATTTAATGACATGTGGATTAAACAGATGTGGATAAAGCACAATTATGAAAGAGCATAAAGAGTTCACTTGGTTCTGGTGGTAGCAGTAGAGAAAATGCCACACAGATTGCACTTCATAACTGATATCTCCTGGGTGGCAATTCTTTGGTTTAGAGGCAAGGCATGCCAAGTTGGGGAAGCTACTTACAGCTAGTTAGATCAGGTCTATGGTTTGCTTTTGTTTTTGTTTTTCAGAAACTGATTTTAGGGGAGAAAAATTCAAATTTATATGATTGTATATGTCACCCAAAGTTTCCATATATCTCATCTATTCTTCAAGGGAATAACACAAAATTGCACATGTGTACATGCTTTCTCTCTCTCTCTCTCTCTCTCTCTCTCTCTCTCTCTCTCTCTCTCTCTTTCACTCACTCACGAACGCAAGCATCCACCCAAGCACGCACATGCACGCACACACACACACACACATTGAATGATAGATTATTGTCCAGAAATCTGAGTACCAACTTACTCCAAAGCCTTAGAATCCATATTCTGCATCTATATTCTCTCAACAGTATTCTGGTTTGATGTATTCCTGTCATTTTCAAAATCGATGGCTTAAGTATTTAATGAGCTATAATTTTATCATTTTGTATTTTATAGTGTGTTTTTGTAAGAATTAACTTTTTAGGTTTAATTTTAATTTTTAATAGTTCATATGTGTATATAATTAATTTTTCTCATTTCCCCTCCCATTAACCTCTCTCATCTCTCTCCCAATCCTACTGAACTCCATATTCATCCCAACAAGGTCCCCCTCACTTGTCTCCTGTTGTTTTACTCTGTGACTCACTGAATTTAATCAGTGTTTCTTAACCAAGCATGGGTATGGAGTTATTTACTGGAGCAAGAAGATGCCAGTTGTTATTCCACTGAATAAAATGATTCCCTCTGTCCTAGCATCCCCTAGTAGTTCTTCAAGGAGTAATGAGACTTTATAAGCCTCTCCTGCTAATGAGTAAAGAATACCGCTGATACCTAAAAAGCAGAATTACATTATATCATCAATACAGTTATTTCCAGTTTTGAGCATATACAAATAATGACTTGAATACACATATGTATCAATATATACTTAAATATATAGATAATTTTAATTATTAGTTATAGGGTAGGCAAAGGTTAGTGGTAGAAAGTTGCTTAACACACACAAGGCCATGAATGAATGAATAAATAAAGCAATCATTTTAAAAACATCGCTTTTAAATAATGCCCTCGTTTCAGTTAGCTGATATCTCTCTTAAGTCTTATGAGCTTATTGTCTGACACCTATCCCTACTCCTACCCAGTCTGACAAGTCATATTAGAAGGAACCAGAAGCATTGTCCTGTTGAAGCTCTCTTAAGAGTCATTTGTGGGCTACATTCCCAGGATGCCCACTGTACTTCCCTTCTGTCTGTGTTTTCTGTGAAGTGTAGTTATTTAGTAAAGCTTGACCATGTTCAGATTTCATGGTTGGTCAAGACTACTGTGACATGTCGACATCTCCACTTTTAGTGGACACTTAATGTCTGATGGCCTTTTTATGATTTTAACAACCACTAGCATTTCTTGTCTATATCTATGAGCTTTAAAATTGATGGAGTCTATTTTATCATTCATTCTTTATGTTTTACCCAACATATTTTATATGAAAACTTTAATCAAATATGTGGTAAGTCATGATATATTCTTTTTCTTTAACATTTGATGTTATTGTTTCAAAGCAGAGTTGCAATTTATTCAAATACATCTTTAATAAATATTTTTGCGTGAGGATTAAAAGGGCAGAAGTGGGTAGAAAAAAGGAAGGAAGAAAGATAGAATGGAAAGAAGGAAGGAAGAGAGGAAAGGAGGGAGGGGGGAAAGGAGGGAGGCAGGGAGGGGTGAAGAGAGAAGATATAAAGATGTGCTAGAGAGTATATTTGTAAACTTTTCTGAGAAAGTTGCCTCTTTTATCATTTTATATAACAATCTGGTTTCTTGGTGCTTGTCAGTGTCGCTGATTGAGGTTTTTCTTTCTGTTGTCCTAAATGATTCAAACTGTGAACGTCTTTCTGCTTATCTGTTGCTTAGATTGCTTGGTCTTTGGCTAGTGATAGTCCCCATCAGTTAGATTTTCTGTCATTTGGACATGTCCAGTATGAGTTTTTTCTTCCCTCATTAGAATGAGGACCCTAAGGGAGATATATATGGATCTAATCTACATGGGAAGTAAAAAAAAAATCTCCTGAGTAAACTGGGGGCATGGGGACCATTGGAGAGGGTTGCAAAGGAGGGGAGAGGCAGGGAGGGGAGCAGAGAAAAATGTAGAGCTCAATAAAATCAATAAAAAAAGAAATATGCACATAGCTTATCTGGAACATTTTCGAGGAGTTTTATTTCCTTTCAGCAAAAAAAAAAAAAAAAAAAAAAAAAAAGGACTCTTGAAGGCTAGGGAGAAGGCTTTTTCTAAAATGCTTCCATACATGTAAAAGGACCCAGTTTGATTCCTGGTACCCAAGGCTGCTGCAGAAGGGAATGCATTTTCTTCAGGATGTAGCCTCTGAAAGGCTGCTCATGTTCCTAGATCCATGAATTCAGAGACTACACTAAGTAGGTTTTAGAGAGAGAGAGAGAGAGAGAGAGAGAGAGAGAGAGAGAGAGAACATGTGAAGTTGAAAAGAAAAAGTCTTGGGAATAGGTGAGGGATTGGAAGGAAGGGAATAAATGGGAGTCATAGTTAATGAAAAATCCATAATATACATGTATAAAATTTTAAATAAAAAGTTAAATGTTCAATATGATGAAGCATATTTATAATGCCAGCACTCCGAAGGCCTAAGCAGGCAGATCTTAAAGCACACTGGCCAGCGAACTTGTCTTAAGCCACGAGTTTTAGACTAGTGAGAGACCCTTCCTCAGCAAAGGAGATTAGCACTGGTGGCCTTAGGCCTGAAGTTGACCTTTGGTCTCCTTACACAAATGTACACATATGTACATACACGACTACACTCACATGAACACACACACTTGCATACACAGAAAAAGGATAAAAGGAAATGGTACATAAAAATCACAAATGGGTGCAGAAGATGCCCATTGTCACCGGAGGGATAACTGCTTCCATGCCTTTTGTACATGTAAAGCACAATTCTTTAAATAAAATACAATGTGATACATTATGATAATTTTGACTCATAATCTAAGCATCAGGATTTCTACTTAGCCTTATTAACAATCAGTATCTCTTTTCTGACATGCCAAGAATCCAGATTCTGAGTAAGGTCTCATGGTAACTCATTGGCTTTCTTCCCACCATAGTCAAACAGACTTGAAACAGAGACAACCTTCCACCAACATCTGGGATTCCTTATATGATTATCAAACCATGGAGATCCAGTATGTAGACTGTTTTATATGCTAGGTCTTCAATTTTCCATTATCTAATAGGAGCTGTTTTTTTTTCCTGTTAGTTACCTTTATACTAATGCCTGTATAATATTTTTTGTTACCTAGTTAGTGCCCCAAAAGGAATGCTCTGAAGATAAGTTAATGAGTTAATAAGAAAGCACTGTCTCTGGCAGGGAGAACTTAGCTCGAGGCAGTGTTATTTTTGGTGAAGAAACACAAGCCTATCTGCCTTGATAGCACATTCACTTTTTTTTTCTTTAATTAGATGAAATTTTACATCTCAATCCCAATTCCTACTCCTTCCCTTCCTTCTTCCTGCTCCCTTTCCACTCCTTGTAGAGGGTAAGATTTTCCGTGGAGAGTCAACAAAGTCTAGCACATTCCTTTGAGGCAGGACCAAGGCCCTCCCCCTCTATATCTAGGCTGAGCAAAGTATCTCTCCAAATGAGAATGAGCTCCAAAAAGGAGTTCCAACAGTAGGGATAACTACTGACTGCACTGCCAGTGTCCCCACAGGCTACCCCAGCCATACAACTGTCACCCATATTCAGAGGGCCTAGTTTGGTCCTATGCTAGTTAACTCCACCATCAGTCCAGAGCCAATGAGTGGATAGGGTGCATGAACTGTTCTTCCCCTGCAATCAGCTTGATGACTACTTTAATTGTCATCATAGAACCTTCATCCAGAAACTGATGGAAGCAGATGCAGAGAACCACAGCAAAGCACTGGACTGAGTTTCTGAAGACCTGTTGAAGAAAGGAAGAAGTGATAATATGAGCAAAGGGGTTAAGACCATGATGGGGATACCCACAGAAACAGCCCTAACAAAAGGACATCTGAAGACATGGCATTTTAAGCTCCCTAGTCTCAGAAATATTTCTAGAAGGCACATATTTTTTATGTTATGTTAGATACTCAGGTGCTTCATCATCTGTTTTCATTATTATTCTGATAATCCTGATAAAATAACCAACAGAAGAAACCCAAGGGAAAAGTTTTGACTCCCAGTTCCAGGGAATATAGTAGTGTATCATGGCAAGAAAAGTGCAACTGGAGGTTTCTCTCCCACCTGCTATTACTGAATAACCTCTCTGAGGTTTAATATTAATTACAAACTGTTTGGTCTACCAGCTCAGGTATGTCATTAATTAACCCACTTCTATTAATCTGTATGTCTCCACATGCCCTGTGGCTTACCAGTAATGCAATGTCATCTTACTCTTTCAACGACTACTGACGTCTCCCAGACTCTACTTCTTTTACCCTGTATCTTTGTTTGGATTTTCTGCCTGACTCTGTTCTGCCTGGCTATTGGCCAAACCAGCTTCTTGATTAACCAGTGGTAATAAAACATTTTCACAGCATACAGACAGACATCCCACATCAGAAAAACATAATGGCGGAGCTGGAGCTTGTAGCTGCCACTTCTCACATCTCAGTGGATCAGGAAGCAGAAACACTAAAGTACAGCCTGGCCAGTATATGGCCCTGTCAGCCTGTGTTCGTCAGCTTGGCCTTCATGTGCCCAATATTCTACAACTTCCTAAAATAGCACCATCAGCTGGGGACAAATGTTCAAACATATGCACCTGTGAGAGACATTTTACATTGAAATCATAATGTCATCCAAATCATAACATTTTCAGGAATGAAATAGTTTTTTAAAGTATACACACAGATAGGTATATATATATATCACATGTATGTGATATATATATCACATGTATGTGTAGTATGTGTGTAAAGAGACATTTAGTCATCGTCATCTTTATGGACCTATGAAAGAGTTTGGATCTATTTTCACAAATGAAACTCTCAAAAATATTTAAGTAGCATATGTACTTATATTTTAAGATAAATATTAAATACAAATCTGTATTTATTATCTAGCTATTAAGAATAGAATGATTTATATTTAAAGATATTTTTTAAAAGTTAAATGACATTTTTCCCTCCTCTTGTCTCCCTCAAGCCCCTCCCATGCCTCACTACTCTCAAATTGATAGCCTCTCTTTTAATTATTACTGTTACATACCTATTTACATACATGCACATGTATACACACATACACATACATACACACACATAAATACAACTGATGAGTCTGTTTCAGTTGTTTGTGTGTATATGGTTTCAGCGATAATCACTCTGTGTAGGACAACCAAAAACGGTCCTCATCCCTGGGACAGGCTAGTTCTCCTTCTCCCAGCAGTCAATAGTTGCCTGTACTTCTTTGTCTAGGAGTAGGACTCTGAGAAATCTTCCCCCTTCCGTGTTAGCATGTCCATGGCTATGACCATTGTTCAACTCTTGTTTATATAACCATTTCTAGGCTAGACTCTTTCCTTGCAGACTTACTGCTATTCTGGCTCTTACAATCTTTTCACCCCCCTCTTTAGTGTTGTTTCCTGAGTTATAGATGCAGGGTCTTAATGTAGATGTATGTATTCATTGGGGCTGGGTTTCCCATAATGTGTTGATCTCTGTATTGTATCCAGATGTGATTTTCTGGCCTCCGTTTGCTGTAAAGATTTTTTTTACAAGCCCAGGAAGCTGGCTAGGATTCCAGTACAAGCATAAGTTCCATCTTTATTCATATGCACACTCACATCTGATTTTACTCAAAATTGTTGCTATTTCCTAGAGAATTCATTTTTTTCTTTCTTTTACTTTTTTTTTTATTTTTATTTTTTTGGTTTTTTCGAGACAGGGTTTCTCTGTGGTTTTGGAGCCTGTCCTGGAACTAGCTCTTGTAGACCAGGTTGGTCTCGAACTCACAGAGATCTGTCTGCCTCCCGAGTGTTGGGATTAAAGGCATGCGCCACCACTGCCTAGCTCTTTCTTTTATTTTTGAGACTATAATATAACTACCTAATTCCCCCCATTTTTCCTCTGTTCAAGCCCTCCTCTATACCCTCCCTTGTTCTCTTTCAAATTTACAGCTTCTTTTTTCATTTTTGTTACATGTATATAGTAATATGCAT
>NW_026067930.1:8214322-8400019 GCF_014885135.2 Alexandromys fortis
TATATATCCCCCTAAATACAATCTGCTTCATCTGAGTAATGTTGTTTGTATGTATATTTTCAGGAACAGATCATGTGATGTAGGAAAACAAGTTGCTGTGCCCTTTATTGGACAAGGCTATTTCTTCCACTGTCAACATTTCATAGTTGCCTGTAGTTCTTTGTGTAGGATTGGGGCCTCTAGGGCTTTCCCTCATCCGGTTGGACATGTTTATTGTTGTCTTTGTTCAGGTCATGTTCAGGCAGTCATGTTCCTGAGCTTTTGTGGGTACAGCTTCTCACATTACTAGGAGACACACTCTCACAACAAACTCCCTGATCTTCTTCCTCTTACAATGTTGCCGTCACCTCCTCTGTAGTGGTCCCTGAGCCTTGGAAATGGAGTTGCTTTGTAGATGTACCCATCATGACTGGGCTCCACAACACAGCATTTTGGCTTTATTGTGTTTTCTATAATGATCTATCTGTGGCAAAGAAAGTTTGCCAGATGAGAACTGACTCCTACTCTTATCTGTGGGTATAATTACAAATGTATAGAGGTAATTAGGGATTATTACCAGTTTGGTAATTTGGTGGTTGTAAGTTCTCCTCCAAGATCCGTGAGTTCACTATGCTTGGGTAGTTGACTAGGTTGCTCATACCATATGTGATTTCTTTCTTGCCGAGTGGGCCTCAACTACAAGTAGACAGTTGCTGGTTGCCACCAAGGTTTGCACGCCATCACTGCACTCTTAGGGTCATCATGCCATGCTGGTTGTCATTGTGGTTCACAGGCATCAACATCCTATTATTTTTGCATGAATATACATGGGTCATGTACATATGTATGTGTACACATGACTACATGCTTGTACATGTGTTTATGTGGGGCAGGGATGGATATGTAGCCCAAGGTTGACAGGTGTCTTCCAATAGATCTTCACCATGTGTATGAGATAGAGAGAACTCACCCCATTGGCTAGTCTTGCTGGAGGGATTCCCCTTCTCCACCTTCTTTACTTTGGAATTACACACTGGCCGCCAAGTTCACTGGGCATTTACAAGGGCTCTGGGGATCCAAATTCAGGCTCTCCAACTGTTGGACCTGTCCAAATACCCATGGCACCATTATCCCAGTTCTTAACAGCCTTAGTATTCTTAACTTTGCTTTGTTTGGTGTTTACCATAAAATTGCCTGAAATCTTTTTCAAAGATACCAGAACTGGGTAGTAAATGAGCAATTTTGAATACCGAAAAACTGGATCTTTTTAAGATTATAACCTTGACATGGAAAACTCTTGTTATAAATAAAAAGATACCCAAGCAGTTACAGAATAAATTCTGATAGATTAGTAACATTCTTCCTTCTACTTTTATACTGAAATATGTAAAAGGGTTTTTTTTTGCCATGTTTTCAGCAATGGAGACATTGTCCCTCAATGTGCTGTTTTTCTAGTGTATATTTTATAAGATGAAATGTCAAATAATTGTGCTTGCTTTTAATGTTTGAACATTTTTTCTATATTTAGAAGCTATAAAATCATGTGTTTTAACTCTTATTTCATCTTAGTAAAAATACCGTTTCATTTGATTAAAAATAGGATTACATTATAGAAATTTCTTCAGATTGAATAATTTAACAGTTTAGAGTGGAATACAGTATGCCCTTTGAGCTCTAATTGTTTAATTTTTCTGGCTCTTTCTGTTCCTTTGTCAAGGTGCATTATCACATCTCTTTATTTGCAGACCTTCTTTTTTGGTAATTGTAATTTGCTTTCAAGCTTCAATTGCTTAAAAGTTTTGAACAAAATGATACCACAATTTGGAGGGCTAGCATAGAATAATCATTCTAAAGTATTCTGAGACACTCAGGTTTATTTAGAAAGTAGTTCTACAAAGTTTCATAGGTTTTTAAATAGGACCAAATTTAAGTAACAATGAAGAAAAGTGTGTATGTGTGTGTACTTTTTCCATTACATATTTCTAAATGTATAAATTATTTATCATGTTAACTATATTTTATTATTTGAGAATTCATGAATTTGCATACATTGTATTTTAATAATCTTCAATCCTCCACTCCTCCTGCTGATTCTTCCCAGATCTTCCATCCAGGCAAGTGCCCTCCCAACTTTACATCCTTTTTTTAAAAATGACTCACCGAGTCTAACTTGGGCTGCCCATGTATGCATGAATATGGTCCACTAGAGCCTACCAGGATCCATACCCTTGAACAAAACTGACTCTTCCTCTCCCTCCCCCAGCAGTCATCCACTGTCAATACCTTATCAGTTAGATGAGGGTTCATAAGGACCTCCCCCTCCATGGTAGAATATTGACTGGCTTGATCTTTTGAAGGTCTGCTGAAGGCAACCACAGCTGTTGCAAGTTCATGTGTAGAGAGGTCCTCTTACAACCATTGTTTTTCATAGGTGCTCCCTGACCTCTAGCTCTTACAGTTTTTCTGTTCCCTCTTCTGTGATGGTTCCAGAGCCTTGGGGATAAGGATAGTAATATAGATGTCATATTACTGCTGAACGCTCACTGACACTTGTTCTCTGCACTTTGACGGTTTGTGGGTTCCTCTTTTAATTTCTGTCCACTGCACAATGAAATGTATTTGATATCTATCTCGCTTGTCTGAATACCTAATTACGTAGTTATGTAACCCACTTCCAAGTAATTGCTCCTTCAGAGGTATTTTTATTAATTGATTAACATGATTTGTGCCATAGAACATTTCACAAAATCTTGTTTATCATATTATCACAAAATAATACGTACTCCTAGTGTTGAAGTTCCATGAACTTTATAGTTTTAGTCACACAATTCATTGCTTTATTTTTCATTTGTTACATTTATTTTTTGATAATTTCATATCTAATGCATTCTAATTACTCAAACCTCTGCCCTATTTTGTCTGATTCTCACTCTGTCTATTCTTCCTCCTCCCTGCAAATTTCTTTCCTACATTTCTTTATTTTTATTTTGTCATCCACTGGGTTTAACCACGGAAAGAAATTAGCTATAAAAACTTTTTATTTCATGTTTGAATGGCTACATGGACTAATATTGGAATTAATTAACTTCCTGTGTAATTATCATTTATTTTCAAATTTCTTTGTATAATGGAGACACCATGCTAGCAGATGCCTTTTCCATTCCAATAGGATCACATGAAAATATAAAATCAAAATTTAAGGCTCATTTGTTCTCAAAGAAAGATTCCATTTTTTAGATTAAAGGAAGCATCTCAGTTCGGTGTGGGATCTCCTCTCCCAGCATGCTCTTCTTCATTCACCTGCGAATGGGTCCAGGAGAGACAGACGTTCCCTCAACACATTCTTACTTCTTATATTTTGCATATGCAGTGAGTTCACAATAAGGTCTGGTGTGGGCAATTTGCATTACTAAGGACATATTTATTATCAAACCTGTTTAGGAGGAAAATAAGATTACACTTTAAATTTTCTTAAATGTGCCTTCCAGTTTTAGGAGGTATTTTCTTGGATTGAAAGATTATTATAAAATAAATTAATTTTTATTACACAGGGTTACATAGACATTTTATGCACATTTATACTTAATTTAAACATTTTGCTAAATATCAGGAAATCTTGGACCATTCCAGGGGCTGGGTAAAATCACTCAAGACCTCAAGGAAGTTGTGCGGTGTATTATTGATAAATATATAATTGGTGGTAGAAATGAAATGGCTATTCAGAGAGGGAGGGGGATAGAGGGGGGGGAGAGAGGACCTGATATTTCTTCTTCTAACAGATAACAAGACTGAAAGCGATTGATGCTTAGTCATTTATTAACAGACATACCCTATGCATGGTGACAGAAACAGATTTATTTGCATTCTTGTACATGCTAACATCCAGTACCATTTGTTGGTGATGCTTTCTTTTTCCTATAAAGGCACATCCCTACATGCCCTGTTATCTGATTTCTCTTATTAGGCCGCACTTCCAAATAACCCATTTGTCAAATTATCAATGAATCCATCTATTGATACATTTTGCACCCTCAAGACCCCACTATCACTCAATAGTACTGCTATAAGAGTCCAAACCTTCAACACATGAACCTGAGAGCATGTCAGGCCAAGCCTGTAATAATGACCTGCCATGAGCACCCCGGAAGTTTCCTACTTAGGATGTCCCTCGATGAGTCAGCTTACTTTAAATCTACCACTACATCTACCACTACTTCCCATAGAGAGGAAGGCCTAGGCAATTATGACTGACACAAAGGTACAAGTTATAGCTAGGGTGTTTGCTAAATTTATAACAGTGGGTAAGTTCTTAGCATACCCTTTATTTCAGTCTCTTTTCATCTTCAAAAAAAAAAGATAGATACCCATCTTAGGGACAAAAGAAAATCATAAAATGATAAATCGAAGACAGGTGCCCAGCAGTTATATTGCTCCCCATTTTAATATTTTATGCTATTGCTTCTGAGTTGGGATTCATCTCAGGATGAAAGCATTTAAATACTTTACATGAGACCACTTAGGAAACAGACCAGGAATTGAAAGATTGCTTTGTCTCCTCCAGAAACAGTTTGATACCACTGTCCTCAATGACAGTGGTGGCCCTAGGAAGAATGATGCTTCCCTAGGAGCATCATGGCTGCCTCGGGGAAGAGCATAACTCATCCCTGAGGACTATATGCAGGATTCTAGCAATGCATAGTTTTCCTGCCATCTTCTGAAGTCTTTTCCAAAGGAGATCAGCACGGTAAAATACTGGTTGAAAATCACAGCAGGCAGAATGTCAACTGTTTTCTTTGGAGCTTTGGGAGCTTCACATTCTCCACTTTGCTTCTAATCCAATATTAAAAGCAAATAAGTGTGCGGACCATTCCGAGCACACTTTCTCAAGCGGCAAATGAATATGGGTTCTCCATCTTCCTCACACCATGCCACGCCACATGGGCACCAGGTCTGTTTCTTATGAAAGTTGTGTTTGCCCACTTGCAGCTGCTCTGCACGCTCTCCCACAGTGGGACAGCTGCTCCAGCACTCTACAGCAGCCTTGAGAAGGGAGGGGTGGGCAGTATGTGCACGTGTGCTCTAGTTTCGGCTCAGCCATTACACAGTCTTCAACTGTGTGGATGGGAAAGAATTTTTAATACATTTTCTGACGACCTGGCAAAGCCAGGATAATACACTTAATTTTTTCCCTCTACTTTAAGCCACTCAACGAACCATGATAAAATAGGTCTTTTTCAATTTTTTTTCTATTAAACATGTAATTAAAATATAACTACATTTCCCTTCCCTGTTCTTCCTCCAACTTTGACCTGTGATTCCTCATTCCTTCCGAGACTGATGGCATCCTTTTTATTGTTATACACACACACACACACACACACACAGATAAAGAGGGGGCATAATACACTCTGTTGAGTCCATTTAGTGTGATTTGTGTGTATATGATTTCAGGGTTGACGACTTTGTATTGAATAACCAATTAGTGGACTTGTCCCTTGGAGAGGCTAATTATCTTCTCTCAGTAGTCATTAGTTGCCTGTAGTTCTTTGTCTAGGGGTGAGACCCCATGAGATTTCTCCCTTATGAGTTAGCATGCCTCTTGGTATTATCATTGTTCAGGTCTTATTTCTGCACTTCAGCTATCTATTATTGAGATATGGTTGGTGCAGCTTCCCTGTTGTTTCTGGGAGATATACTCTCACAGCAGACTTCCTGGTCCTCTGGCTCTTAGAGTCTTCCTAATCTCTTGTCTGTGATGTTCCCTGAGCTTTAGGTATAGGAAATGTACCCACTGGGGCTGGGCTCCACATGAACTCTTGATCACTGCACTATATGACCTGTTGTGCTTTTCTGCACTGTTCTCCATTTGGTATAAAGAAAAGCTTCTTTGATGAATTAGGTTTTTGAACTCTGTCCTGTATCTCTGTTGCTAGAACCTTTAAAAACAATCAAGAAAATGGGAGCCAGGCTTGTCTCAGTAAACTTGTCTAATAGCGTCATGGTAGACAAACCAGATATTTTCCTTTATATGGATCCTCTCTTCATAACTGATTTCCTTCCCCCTCCTCATCTTCATTTTCCCTATGCTCTGTCTCTCTGTAGCATCTCCAAGTGTGAATTTTCCTGGGGAATATAAATATTAGCCCAGATTCATAGGTCAAAGATAAACCAAAAGCAACAACAACAAATCAACAATTCTATCCAAGTCTAACTTGGCTAGCCAATTTGAGTTTCTTATGGAATTGTTGATTTGGGGGCTTATCACAAGAGTATGGGTACCCCTTAACAGCTGCATCAATTTAGTATGAAGGCAGTGTTGCTGGTGTATCCTTTCCATGTGGGCAGCTCCTCCTGAAAACTCTCCAGCTTCTCTCAGTCTCCTATGCCCAAGACCACATGCAGCGGGGGGAGAGGGAAGGAGACGAGAGAGAGAGAGAGAGAGAGAGAGAGAGAGAGAGAGAGAGAGAGAGAGAGAGAGAGAGAGAAGTGAGTGCTGAGAGCTGTCCCCTACTCCTTTCTTTCAGAGAATGTTATTAAGGCTGTATTGGTACTCATACTGCAAGGGTCTCATGTGGATATTCAAAACTAATGATCTCAAGATGGCAATGGTTATGTCATGCCTGGAAGTTAGACTTCCACGAGACACTCATTTTCAGCACCGTAATTGACAACATCTAAAGAGCCATACCCCGGGTGTCTACTTTAGGAGTTGGTTCACTGGATAGCCTTCTTCCTTTGATGCTGAGCTTCTCAAGAGCAGAAGCACCGCTGACCATCACCTTTACATTCTTTTCACACATGGCAGAGGAATGAATATTTTCAGTGAACTCTCCAATGAGCTTTTGAAAGTATATGTGATGAAATCAGTTAGGATGCTCGCAAGTCTTTCGTCAGCTGGTCTTTGTTTCAGATCTGATTATGTTTCCATGGAGAGGCAGCCTCAGCCTAGAAGAGAGCAGATGCACTGGTGATGGAATGAATTTCCCCCAGAACAGATCCAGCCCTGCCTGTTAGTTGCTGTAACTGCATCTAAATTGTCTTTGTCTTTCCTAAAACAAAAGAGGGATGCGGTGGTTGCAGAAAGTAGTTGGTCTCTACCAGTGATGGTTATTCCCCTTAATTCCCTCCCCCATGTATTGTGGCAGGCTCCACTTTAGTTGGCAGTGTTACTCATCCTAGCTTCAGTGGGTGCTGCTGGAAAGCTCCCAGCTGCAGCCCACACCTCTGTCCTCTGCTTCTGATGCTCTCCTATCACGTGTAGTGTTTACGCTCATCTCCCTGTAATAGAATGCTAGTGGCTGATGTGTTTGCTATCAGCAGCCTTATACGGCCTTTGAGAGTGGGCGCTGTGGAAAATAATTTGTTAAGATAAAAAGAACTTGTGGTCGTTAGTTAACACTTGTTAATTGTTAATTAACCTTATTACTTGATTAACCCTAATACTTGTTCATCCATGTGATAATGCGCTATATAAGCTGGCCAGAAGCTGGAGTGTTGCTGTCCTTTAATCATTTCAGTGATGAAAGGAGTCTGCTAACAATGGGGCTCATGAGATACTGGGACCATTTAACATTGATCTCAGCAAGGAGGTTTGAGCTTTACTAAGGTCCACCATGTGAGCTGGAACATAGACTCTAACCTTTTAGTACCATAGCTCTGTCCTAGAGTTTGAAGTCAGGGATTGTGAGGCCTCCAGAAGTTCCTTTATTGTACAGGGTTGTTTTGGCTATCCTGGGTTTTTTGTTTTTCCATATGAACTTGAGTACCATTTTTTTCAAGGTCTGTGAAGAATTTTACTGGGATTTTGATGGGCACTGCATTGAATCTGTCGATTGCTTTTGGTAAGATTGCCATTTTTCCTATGTTAATTTTACCTACTCAAGAGCATGGGAAATCTTTCCATTTTCTGGTGTCTTCTTCAATTTCTTTCTTCAGAGATTTAAAGTTCTTGACACACAGGTCTTCCACATGTTTGGTTAGAGTTACTCTGAGATATTTTTATGATATTTTTGGCTATTGTGAAGGGTGATGTTTCTCTGATTTCTTTCTCAGCCCATTTATCATCTCTGTAAAGGAGAGCTACTGGTTTTTTAGTTAATCTTGTATCCTGCTATATTACTGAAAGTGTTTATGAGTTGTAGAAGTTCCTTGGTAGAATTTTTGGGACTGCATATGTAGACTATCATATTATCAGAAAATAGTGAGCTTCTTTTCCTATTTGTATCCCCTTGATCGCCTTCTGTTGTCTTATTGCTCTAGCTAGAACCTTAAGAACTATATTGAATAGAATTGGAGAGACTGGACAACCTTGTCTTATTCCTGATTTCAGTGGGATTACTGTGAGTTTCTCTCCATTTAGTTTGATGTTGGCTATTGACTTACTGGATATTGCCTTTATTATGTTTAGGTGTGTTCCTTGTATCCCTGCTCTCTCTAAGACCTTTATTATGAAGGTATGTTGTATTTTGTTGATGGCTTTTTCACCATCTAATGAGATGATCATGTGGTTTTTAATTTTCAGTTTGTTTATATGGTGGATTACATTGTTTCATATGTTGAGCCATCCCTGCATCTCTGGAATGAAGCTGACTTGATCGTGGTGGATGATTTTTCTGATGATAATCACTTATCTTGGGAGAGCATGTAGCTCTAGAGCCAGTCTTCTTCTGTCTTCCTGCTAGTAACACTTCACTTATGGTTGTATGTCTGTCAAAGGAATCTAAGTCAGGAGCACCGCATACCTTCTTTCTTATTGCAGTAGTATGAGTTGGGAAACACTGTACATTCAAAAGTGACATCAGCTTCCTATGCTTAATAAATATCACCACACTACAGTTATCAAACATGAAGAATTCTCTTATGGTCTTAAATGTCAAAACCATGTCTTCAGTCATATTACACTACCAAAAAATTTGTTTTCTTACAGCTTTTTTGCAATATGTTATCACTTCTTAGTAAGGCAGGGATTGCATCATCACACAATGCTACCCTATTCAGGCAAAAGTCTTTGCCCTATGTTTGTCCTCATGTGGTGAGAACCGAGTCAGGACTGAGGCACCCCTGCTGCTTCCAGGGGGTCACTGAGAAATGAATCTGTGCCAACATCATCTTGGCATTCACTCAGCTCCCTGGTCTTCAGTTTCCACCCCAATGAAATAAAGATAACAGTTCCTCCTTAGCACTCTACAGAGGATCACGTAGGTATAATGGCAGGAAATAAGAGATAGTTATCATTTTCAGCGGTTGACAATGCTTATGTCTTTGGTAACATTTGCAAGGTGCATACATCTGGATGGTGGAGTGCTCAACCAGTGCACCCTGCTACAGAGAAAGTCCAGAATGAGACAGATATCTCTTAATCAGTTTGCTTTTATTTCTAATCTAAATAGACAGTTCTAATCTTTTCATAATTGTGTATCCCTTCCCATTAATTTCAAATAACATAATTTTTGATGATAACAATGCGGCACTAAGATTGGTTTCACTACTGAGACTAAGGTAAGAGGGTAAGAGGTTAAGAAGGAGCATGATGCCCCTCAGGCTCTCTCCTGTTCACTTCCACCATGGCAGTACATTGAACATCATAGTGCTTTAGGGCTGCTCTATCCAAACACCATGGGTAGGGAAGGTTATAAATAACAGAATTTTACTTTTAGAGATTTGAAATCCCAAAATTTTGTGTCAGAGATTCATTTTTGCTTGATGGTGTTCTGTTTGTATCCTGGCTCAGAGACAGTACCTTCTCACCATGGCCTCATGAAAAGGTCACACAGTGGTCTTTATCTGAGAATTCTTGAATAAAACACTAATGCCATTTTCCTTATGATCTAGTCATCTTTCACAGGCCCCACACCTAAATGTTTCACTGCGGGGTAGGATCCAACATTTGAATTTGGGGATACACAAACACTCAGGCAACAGATGATGGTCCATTCATTTATCTTTGCCCAGCCTCCTATTCCCATGTTTAATCAGGTCAGAGATGCATTTGGTAGAAATTCACCTATATTTTTTGTTTGTTTTCTTTTCCTGGTAGACAGTATCTGCTTACATTTTGTCAGTGCCTATAGCTTATTGGTTGTTAAATAGTTTAAATGCTAGTGCAGAATAGGTATTCATGAACAGTCTAATGAATGCAGTTTGTACTCATAATTGTCATGAAGTTAATACTGTTGTTTCAATTTTTATTGAAGGAGAGTGATGTCCATATTCTTTGATCATGTTCAAGGGAGCCAGGATTTGGAATCTGTTTTGTCTCTTCCAAAACCCAAATACTATCTCTATTTTGTGTTGACAGCTATGAATCTTTAATTCTTCTTAAACAGTCTGCTATTAAACTCTTGGGAAATTTCATAATTTACTTCTTATTTTTTAAAACTAAACATAAAACAGGAAAGTCATTTGAATGGGTACAAAGAGCCTGGTTCATATCTTTTCATCTGAAAGTCAGGCAAGAACAAAATTTAGCAAGGCATGTTCAGATGATACGCATCCCAACTATGTAGTGCCAGGCTGGATGAAATAAGGATGACTTTTGACTGTTATAACCTTCTTCCTGATACCAGCCACTGTCTGCCCTCTGGTTGACTGTGATGCAAAAAGCTTCTGTCACAAGCTCCTTGAACTCAACCATGCCATCCCTGCCATGATGCACTTGTACACTGTGGCTTTCTGAAACCATGAGCCAAAAGTAAATCTTTCTTCCCTTAAGTTGTGTCTGTCAGGCATTTTGTTCATGTTGAGAAAAAAAAAATGTGGCCGATATTGGTTGTATATGGAGAAGGGGCATCTAATGAAGTATTTAAAAGTAGATCAATTAGAATGAAATGAAAAGGTTGAACTCACCACCTAAATGATTAATATCTACATAACAAGGCAGCACATTTCATTCTCACTCCCTGTCTCCCCACTCTACCAGCTTGTAGTAATAAGCAGCTGCATGAGGACATAACAAAAAAGTATTCACCTGCAAAGGGCCCTAATTAGAATTTGGATTTGAGGCAAATGGCTACTCCTGGGTTCTTTTGCTCTATCCAGATGAAAGTGTGAGTAGAAAAAAGGCAGATCCTTTAGCATCAGCAGTCATGAGTTCCAGAGGCTCACAGGTTGACCCTAAGATTCAGGGCTCCATAGCACTAAGCCTTGAGAACTATGGGCTAAGGCTGCAAGCTTTCAAAGTTGGAGGTTATTGCTCTAAGGCAGTAGTTCTCAACTTCCCTAATGTTGTGACCCTCTAATACAGTTCCTTATGTTGTGATAATCCCCAACCAAAAAATTATTTTGTTGCTATTTTATAATTTTCTACTGTTTCAAATCATAACTTAAATATATGATATGCAGCCCTCGTGAAAGGGTTGCTTGACCCCTGGAGAGGTCTTGACCCACAGATTGAGAAGCACTGTTAAAGTAGTCTATTCTTAGAGTAACAGCAGCAATGACCAAAGTTATAGTTCTTGAGATTTAGGCTTTGAGACCCTCAGCTCTAAAGCTTAGCGCATCACTTGAGCTCGCCTAAGCAACTGAGGGTTATGCTAATCTAGCCTGAACTATGGGTGCCTTCAGCTCTTCCCAGTTCACATCTTTTACAACCTCAACTTCTCCACCTTTTCTGTTCTTCTGCTATTCTTTGAATTTTCTTGTGGCTTCTTACTTCCGTTGTTTCCTGGTTCTCTTCAGCTACCTCCTAGTGTTACAGCTCAGAGTGATATCATTGGACATCAGTTCTCATGTTGTATTCATGCCTCTTCCATTTCTGGTCCCTTGAATAGATCTGTCCTGTCATCCTGTGTGAACCAATAAGGGGAATATTTGACTTTCTGCAAATTAACTCACCTTTCTGAGTCTATTGGCTCGTGTCCAGAAAACTCACTGTTCAATTTTAACATCCAGGAATTCATCAAAAGCAAATCTGTGCATGAGGGTTAAAGCATGTAACATGAAAACTCCAAATTTTTAGAAAAGAAGGCATTAAAATGGGATTTTAAAAGTGAAAAAACCTGGGTGCTAAAATTATGGGATGCTGACATTGAGGTATGCTGAGGGACCCCGATGCTGAGGTACCAGCCCCATACTGAGGCAAGGAACCCTGGGTGAAGCATGAAGTCAATGACTGTCAATGGAGAGAACACAAAGAAAATGCATGAGCTGGGGTAATTGTCGCCATTTCATTTTTTGTCTCCTGTCTAACTGATGCAGAGTGGAATGCATTTACTGTCTATAATTATTTAATTACCCTTGTCTGTTCTTGTCAACAAACTAAAAGTCAAGTCATTTGTGGCACAAATATAGTTAATGTGACAAGCAGGAAATTAGGGACTCTACGAAGCCATTCACATTTCCCATAACGGAGCCTGCTGATTAAAAAGCCTTAACAGACTCGTTAGTGTCTTCTTTATGGTCCCTGCTCCTTGAGTTTATCTTAGCCTTTCTCCTTTGTCTGGTGATAAAGGAGACCTGGGGATGGATGTGTCTGTGATAGGACCCAGAAGGATTCCACGGTTGGCAAAGGCTCATGCTGCAGGAGCCTCAGTGCGTGGCCTGTACCTTAACTGTATCTGTGGCTGACTTGAGGCTTTAAGGAAGAAAAAAGATTAGTCAAGAGTTTAACCTCAAATTTCCTTTCAGTGATCTTTTGATGAGCACTTATGAACATCATCTCCACCCTAAAAGGATTGTACTTTTTCTCCTTGGCTCCTCCAAAATCTCAGAGAAGAAGAAATCCTCACTTCTGAACAAAACTATGATTTCCCTGTAAGTGAACACCCCCAGCACCCTTTCCCTAGCATCTTAGGTCTGTTTTCCCTCTTGCTACTTTCTCCTGATATAAATATATACAATCTCCCTTACCAACAAACCCACTTGAGCTAAATGATATCTGTCTTATCTTAAATACAAGGTAACTATGAAACTGCAAACAGACTCATGATAGAACAGAAACAGTTTTAAGCAATGGACATGCCTGCAATCTAAGAGACCTGGCAGATGGTCACCTGTGAGGCTGGAAAGTATTCTAGGACAAGTGTCCTACTGCTGGCTCAACAGGACTGTGAACAACATCACTGCAGTGGAAGAAGAAGCTGGTGCACTGATACAGGAAATGTTAACACTTCCACCAGAAGCAATGTCCAGCCGTGGCTGCCCAAGCAACAGCAATTCCAATTCTCTCCAGATCAGGTTGGAGAATGTGGGTTCAGGGGTGATTGACTGGCTAGCTGGCCTAGGACTAAACGTTTACTATATGTCAATGATAGTACTGAGCAAGCAGGAACTGTTGACCACACTCACAGAAACAGATATTTAGGACATTGGTGCATGTTTTATTCACTCTACCAGGTACATAGTTTTTCAGATCCTGAAAAACTTTGTATGATAAGAGAGAATAATCCTGATTTCACAATGAATCTGTGATTCAGAATTGACACCAGCTCTCTACTTAACAGAGAGAATATTTATGGAAGCTCTTGTGAGAATTGATGTTTTGATGTTGCAGTCTTTAGTCAAGGTACTCTGGAATCAGGCTTCTTTTAAAAAATTAAAATTCATATAATACAGTCTGATCATGGTTTCCCTTCTACCAACCCCTCCAAGAAAAATTAAGTATGTCAAAGAGCTCAAAAAGATTTTTAGAATTTGACTTTTGTGATTTTTTTCTCTCTCTTTTTAGATTTTCTTCATCTTTGAGGAACCTGAGTCTTGTCTTTTAAGATCTTCTACAGGTTAGATGAAGCCCATGCATGTTATGTAGGGCAATATGCTTTACTCAAAGTCTATTCGACAGTGGCATCCAGACTGATATTTAGCCAAACCACTGGGCTCCTTATCTTGTTTAATTTGACATTTTAGAATTAAAAGTTATATATATCTTGGTATAGTTTATAGGGTATTCCAGCAAGTGTGAATTTTTCCTTGACTTTTCTTTTCTAATATGCATAAATTTCTTTCATGAAACTGAAATACTGTAGAATATTTCACAATAGAAAAAAAATTACCTTTAATGGTTGTTTGATAAACCGATTCCTTAAGCACATTGGCTATGTGATTGAGAGGTATGTGTAATAAAAGTGGTAATAAATTGAGAGGTTCATGTAATAAAATATCACACCTTCAAAGAATATAACTCTCCAGGTAACTGGGTTACAAAGAAGAAGGCTGATTCCACCATTATCAGACATCCCAAAATCTACTGAAGAAGTCTCTATGAAAATATGTATAGCTCTCTGCAGTGAATCTTATAAAAGCTTAATTACAGACAATGTACAAATGGTGTGGAGTAGAATTTTCCACTGTGATAAACTACATTCCACTATATTTAACCGTGTTAAAGAGCTCAGAAAGATCTCCCAGAACACTGGACTTTAAGGTCAGCAGGCGATGCTTCCAAAGGAAAGCACTTCCCATTGCACTGTCCAGTGCAGCAAGATAATAAAGAACATCCTTGATGTAGCCTGGTGATTGAGAAACCCTTCAAGGACCAAAGGGCAGAGTGAACAGAGCCTGTCGTGGGAGAGAGCCGCTTGTCGGTTCCCACTG
Source organism: Alexandromys fortis (assembly GCF_014885135.2). Taxonomy (NCBI): domain Eukaryota; kingdom Metazoa; phylum Chordata; class Mammalia; order Rodentia; family Cricetidae; genus Alexandromys; species Alexandromys fortis. Next base: position 8,228,831 of record NW_026067930.1, read on the forward strand.
CCCAGAACTGAAGTAGTCACACAGAAATCATATTATTTAAAACACTGCTTGGCCCATTAGCTCTAACTTCTTGTTGGCTAACTCTTACATCTTAATTTAACTCATTTCTAGTAATCTGTGTATCGCCACGTGGCTGCGGCTTACCGGCTTAAATTCAGTCTGGCTCCAGGGGAGCTGCATGGCTTCTCTCTGACTCCACCTCCTTTCTCCCAATATATTTAGCTTAGGTTTCTCCAGCTACCTCTATTCCCTGTGCAGGCCCACTTCAGTGTTCTTTATTTACTAATGGTATTCACAGAATACAGAGGGCAATCCTACATCAAGAGCGTTAGCTTTCTAAAAGCCCTCGGATAGTCTCACTGGCCTACCTAAGTTGTTATGAGGTTTGCCTCTAACTGAAGTATGCAATTCGCCATCTTATCATGACCTTCTTTGTGTCCTTCATATTGGGTCTTTGAGCATGCCAGTAATTGGTTCTAAGCCTTCCTGCACACCATAGAGCTGTCCACAGCTGCTGTCTGCTCAATACCACATATGCTTCTAGGCTCAGAATGTCAGATCCTCCCTGTTACCTCCTCTTTTCAATGAAGAGTTATTTTTTTGTCCTGAACCACCATATGACTCAAGGCATGATTTTGTAGTGGCTCCGTGAACTAATTGTGCAGGCATGTCTCTGACTTAGTCCCGTAAACTTGGAGGGCCTAAAAGGCAGGAGTCGTATTTCATGTGCTCTTACATCATGGGAGCTTGTCTTAGAGACAGGACTTCCTAGAGGCTTAGTGTGTACTGATGGAATTAACACATTGCAAATGGAAACCAGAAGCTAAGGGTACAGCTCTCGTGAGCAGAAGCAAATGTCTTGTGAGTTAAATATCTGTGACTGTTTTGGAATTAGTGCTCTTTCATGCTGTCACTGTCATAACTGGTAATGACGCTGAAAAAGACAAATGTGTGGAGATATTTTTCTTGCAGTTCTGAAATGAATTTCGTGTTTCCTATTATGCAAATGCATAATGTTGAGTCCTGAACAGCAGCCCATTACCTTTCGGGTTAATGAAAATAAACCCCAGGTAGGGTTTAAATGTTCTTGAAAATTGATGTTCCCACGAGTACAGAAATAATACAACTGGGAAAAAAAATCAAGAACGGAATTTAAAATTTTTTCCCTTTTATTTCAAGAGAAAAAAGTATTCATTTTCTTCTTTTCAATTCCCCTTTATTTCTGGAGGAGAATTGCTGTCTCTGGAGGAGAACCTTTTGATTATTCTCCCAGCACTACCACCACCACCATCATCACCACCCCTCTCCCCAGCCGAAAAGAAGCATCACTGTTTAGTTTATTCCTCTCCTGTATGTTTTGTATCTTTTCTTACATGATTTGCTGATGTCTTTGTCATTTTCTGCCTCTGACATTTTTTTTTAGGTTTTAACTTTTCTCCTATCTTGACAAATTGTTTTGCACATACAGACAAGTGCATGGATTTCATGCATAAGGTTGGTGGATTATGGAGGAAAACACATGCATGTTCCCACACACAGAGCAGGAAATGAAGCAAGCCATCACCAGCCCAGAGATGCCCTATGTTTCAGCTCAGACACTTTCTCCTTCTATAGAACACAGAGATTACTGACCAATCATAGAGCACTTACTTTGTTAGGTATTATTTTCATATGGAATATTATTGTTTAAATCCAGTTCCTTATACATATCTCAACATAAAATATCTTTATTGTGGTATAATATCCTTTATGATAATAAATGCAACAAGACTTCCACATCCATGGCTTCCTCATCTATGGACTCAGTCAATGTGAACTGGAACGATTTAGATGACCTTAACCCTGCCTTCATCATATGCAGACTTCCCCGTGTTATTATTTCCCAAACTGTGCATCAGAGCAAATGTTTGCATTGCATTAGGTAATGTGAGTTACCTAGCATTTGGCATGGTGACACAATGCTGTCGCCTACAAAGTTCATGCTCAAGAGCCATGCAACTGAGTTACCAAACATTAAAATCTCATTACTGATTTAAGTAAGGTCAGCATTTTGAGGGGACTGCACTCATATCTGTTTCATCTCTAGGCTGTGGGTTAAACAAAAGGATGGGTAGGTTCTATGGCAGAAAGTATACCAATTTTCACAGGAAACTTAAGTAGCTATGAATTTTATATCCATGGACTGTTCTAGAATTAATCTCCTTAAATACCAAGAATACACAAGCTGTGATTTATTTTTCCATTCTATGATGGATACTCAATATCATTAATTAAATATTATTTTTAAAAGGGTATACTGTGGATATTCTTGTACACAGCTTTTGCCATACCTTGGTGTGCTTAGCTGAATATTTGGCTAGAAGCAGCGGTGTTGAGTCATAGTTTATGTCCCTGAAGGTACTGTCAAATAATTTTCCAGATCAAAATACGACTTGTGATGCTTTCACATCCTTAACGGTCTGGCTATACTTAGATGTGATGATGTCATATTGGTTCCTGATGTTGCAGGGTTGGCACCCTTAGTTTTGAAGCAGGTAGTTGATGAATCATTTATTGAGCACTTCGATGCTTAATGTGTTTTCATCGGAGCACTTTCAGGTGCACCGACACTTTTATTAGGTTATTTGTCTTTTGTTTGTCAATTTGCAAGTTGTGTCTATATATTTTGAATCGGGTTTCTCTCATCCAGATGCCTTGTAAATACTGTCTCTCTACTAATGATTTTCCTTTTTGTTTTTACACAGTGTTTATTGACATAAACCAATGCTCTTAACTTTAATGATTCTGTATTGTAGGCTCCGGTGAAAGTGCTATTCTCTTTAAGAATTCTTTTCATAGTCCAATTTTACCAAATTACTCTTATATAAAGTGTGTTATTTTACCTTTCATGATTCCCATATAGGTTAGTAATTTATTTGGACTGAATATTCATATAGTCACAGGCATGTGCCAGTTTTTTTTAAAATTGATTTTGTTTTCATGTGGATATCGAATTGATTAATATTGTTGATTAGACACTCTCCTTTTTGATATGTAATGTCCATTTAATGAACATTTGGAAAGTATGAAAAAGATTGAAAAATAAAAATTCATGCTTTTGAACTGAGAAGAGCACCACACTGCTGTCACACAGTTTTCATATAAATAACTAAATCATTTGTAGAAAAGGTGCTATTGCTGCCTCACTGAAATTGAAAAAGTAAAAACAGTTTTAAAGGTTAGAGAGGTGGCCTCCGGAGTAAAAGTACATGCTGCCAAGCGTGATGACTTGAGTTTGAGCCCTAGGACCCACATGGTGGAAGGAGAGAATTGACTCCTGCAAGTTTTCTTCTGACTCCCACATGCAATATGTGCATACTACTATAACATGTGCATGCATGCATGTGTGCGTGTGCACACACAAACACACACACACACACAGAAAGAGAGAGAGAGCCAATTAATGTAATAATTTTAACTAAAAAAATACTACCAGTACTTAAAAAGAACTGGGCTTTCTCTGACATTTTTCAAACATAAATTATTTTTGTTGTTTCTCTCCACCCCTTCTTTGCCATCTCTACTCCTCCCTCCATTGCAACCTCCTCAGATCCTCAGTGGCCTTATTTGGGCTTTCATAACATATGACCTTGGTTCCACATCCCTTTCTGAACAGGTATTGCTCCCTTCTTCTGATCTCCTGTATATTTGCTTAGCCTATATCAACCCTCGCTGCCCTTTATTCACAGACAGACAGACATTGAAAGTTAGGGGTTGCACATGAGAAAATGCGAACATTTTCTGGGAAGTATGATAGCCAGTGAGATGAAAGACTGTCCTTTACAAGTGAACTGCATTGCCACTTCATTGTGAATCTGGTTTGGTTTGAGATGGTGCTGTTTCATTGCTTTGCTTCGCACAAAGATATGCTCTCTTAATTCTTTTGTGTTAGAGTTTTACTCTATAGATAGATAGATAGATAGATAGATAGATAGATAGATAGATAGATAGATGATAGACGGACAGATGGACAGACAGACGGACAGATAGATGGATGGATGGACAGACAGACAGATAGATATAGATATATCTTTCAAATTAAACTAGTCTTCCAGTTCAATTATATGGAAACAAACACTAACATTTTGTATTACAACACAAATTGTAGATATCTTTTAAATTTTTTATTTAATTCTTCTTTGAATTATATTACTACATTTAATTGTACTAATAATGAAACACATAATATATTGAGATTATTTTTTATGCTATTGAAGATAGTTGTTCAAAGTTTACAAAGTGGAAGAAATATGGAGATAGGAGTTGATGCACAGGCCACAGAGGAGTGCTTCTTACTGGATTGCTCTTCATGGCTTTTTCAACTTGCTTTCTCACAGAACCCAGAACTACCAGCCCAGGGATGGTACCACACACAATGAGCTGGGCTCTCTGATCATCAAACACTAAGAAAATGCCCTACAGGCTTGCCTACAGCCTGATTTTTTGGAGGAATTTTCTCAATTGAGGCTTCTTTTGCTCTGATGATTCTATCTTGTATCAAGTTGACATAAAACTAGCCAGCAAACTGACCCCTTCTTAGCTTGACACATAAGCACATCACTGCTAAGCCACAGCCTTTCCCCAGATCACACATTAGTAAAGACATCACAAAATAAAACATTTTACAAACTTAAAAGTTCCCCAGCTTTTAAAAATTCAAACACTTAAAAAATTCAGTCTCTTTAAGGCATCCAGTCTCTTTTAAAATTCAAAGTCTTTTAAAATTATAATGTCTCTCAACTGTGGCCTTCTATGAAATTAAAAACTAGGTTAAATGCTTTCTTACTTCAAGAGAAAAGAACCAGGGCACAGTCAGAATCAAAACAAAGCAAAAACAAACTCCAGCAGTGTAAATAACTCAATGTCCAATATCTGAAATTCATTCGTGATCTTCTGGGCTCCTCCAAAGGACTTGGGGGTCACTTCCCTGGCTCTGCCCTATGTAACACACATAGGTTATCTCCTAGACTCAATCTAGCCCCACTCTGCTGTTGTCATTCTTGGTGGTACCCATGCTACTGGAATCTCTAAAACTGCTGGGGTCTGTTGCTGCTACTAACCTGCACTTTCTTTTATAGCCTCTCCTGGGTTTTCTTCACGAACTCAAGACTTCTACACAGTGCCAAGCCTCAATAGCTCCCCTTGACACTTTCTTTGTTCCTTCCAAACCAGCATCACCTAGATGACTTTCATACTACCATGTCCCACCACCAGCACAAGGTACAACCTTGGTCCCTTCTGGAACACAGCTTCTGTGTGGTCACCTTAAGAAAACACCTCCCAGAAGACTTCACCTCTATGATGCTGTTATCTTCTTAATCCCAGCTGATTCTTCAGCCCCAGCCAACTGGCATCCATTGTACCAGAATAGCAAAGGTTTTACTTTCATGATTCTGGTCTCTTATTAATCACAGCTTATGCATCAGCTCCAGCTGACCAGACATTATAGATTCTTCACACAAATGCCCTGTAAAGTCTTTGCTTCCCATTGGAACTTTACAAGCCAAGCCTTGATCATCTGCATTATTCTCAACATTCTTATCTTCCAAGTTCCTACAAAACAGCTCACTGAGATCTCAACGCTCAATGACTTTTCCAGCCCAAAGTTCCAGAGTCCTTCTATAGTCCTTCCCAAAACAACCTGGTCTGGTATGGTCATCCCCACATCTCATTATCTTGGTACAAACTTCTATCCTCATCGAGGTTACCATTACTCTGATAAGACACCATGACCAAAACTCGGGAAGGAAAGGGTTTATTAGACTTATGCTGTCTCATTACTGTTTGTCAATGGGAAAAAAATCTGGATAGGAACTCAAACAGGAAGGAACCTGGAGTTAGGAGATAATGCAGAGGCCTTGAAGGGGTGCTGCTCACTGGTTTGCTCTTTGTGGCTTACACATTCTGCTGTCTTACAGAACTCTGGACCATCAGCTTAAGGATGGCCCAATCCACAATGGTCTGTCTTCTCCCTCATCAGTCGCTAATTTAAAAAATGCACTAAAGGCTTGCCTAAAGGCTGATCTTATGGAGGCATTTTCTCAGCTGTGGCTCCCTCCTCTCAGATGACTTCAGCCTGTGCCAAGCTGACATAAAAGTATCCAGCACATATGCTATGTATGTAATTCCATATTGTCCCTGCAGATTATAAAATTGATATTCTAGGCGGTATATTTAAATTTTAAGCTGTAGCTATTTAGAATGGGAACTACAGACTCTTCCCAGATATACCCGCATTCCCTATCTCTCAAATCGGTGTTCTTTTTAAAATAAACCTTTCAATACCAATTTATGCTACCCAGGTTTTCTAGATGTGTAGTCTTCCACTGGAGTTTGGTCATATCAGGGGATGCACCCTATCTCTCCCAATAGCTAACCATTGCCAAGAGCTCCACAGCGAGGGATAGGAAGGTACCCAAGTCCTCTCACCATGCTGGCATCTGGTCTGGCTTTGGCCACTAAGATATATTTAACTGGTAGAAGTTGTCATCCTTCTATCTCAGTTGTAAATCCTCTTGGTTTAATTTTGGTACCTCAAATGCATCTAAAATTTTATCTACTTCTAAAATTTCCCGTTTCTTCTATTTTTAATATGTTACTTATTGAATCCAATCAGTGTTCCCCTTATGCATACAGGTGGAGGACGGAGACTGAGACATGACAAGCATATCAGTGGTGTCTGGGGAAAGCATTACCCCCCAGAAAATACGGGATAATTCTAATGAAGTTGGGGTTTCTGGATGTATATTTTTAGAATGGGTAAAGGCCTTGGGAGGAGTTGGAGTTGGGAGTGAGAGATGGGTTTTATCAAAATACCTTGTAGTCACACATTAAGTTCTCAAAAGATCAAAAGAGATCAGCTTTCAAAAATTCCAATTTCTCTTTTCTCTGCTTTTGGGACATTTTCCTCCTACTGGGTTGCCTAACCCAGCTTTGTGAGGCTGTGTGCCTGGTTTTATTGTATACTCTTCTGCCATGTGCAGTTGCTGTTTCTGGGAGGCCTGTTCTTTGAAGACATGTGGGGATGGGGTGAGGAGTGGATCTTTGGAGGAGGACAGATGAGGGGAGGGAGTGAAAGCTGCAGTCAGGAGGTTTTGAATGGAAGAAGAATAAATTTTTAAAAATTAAATCCAATTTATTGAAATACAGATTTTCAAAGTTTCCCCTGATGATCTCCTAAATTCCATTAGTATCTGTTGTAATGTCTCCTTTCTGGCCCTAATTCTATTAAATTGGCTCTTTCCTTTCTTAGTTTACCTAAGGGCTGGCTAACTTTGTTTATCTTTTCTAAGAACTGCTCTGTCTTATTGATTCTCTTTATTGTTCTTTTCATTTCCCCTTCATTGATTTCTTAACTTGATCTTTCCTTTTCTATGCTGGTTTTGGGACTGTCTTGTTGTTTTTCTAGGGCTCAGAGATATCATTACCTTATTTACCTAAGAACCCTTCAGCTTTTCTTGCTTCTACTTTTAATTTCAAACAATATATAAATAGAGAAGCAAATTGATGCTAACACTGTAAACTTTAATATACCAAAATATAGTGTAAAAAGTACAGAAAATGCCCTAGGAGTTGACATTCAGGACTATGTTAGTGCTTGGTTTTAGTTAACTTCATTATTTTTATATCATTTGTTTCCATACAATATATTCTGACTAAGGTTTCTCCTCTCTTTATCCCTCACGGTTCTTTACCATCTCCCCTTCCATCTGGATCCATCATCCTTTTCTTTCCTTCAGAGAAAAAAAGGCATCTAAAGGATAATTAATAAATAAAAGAAAATAAAACAAAAACAAAGAAATCAGAATATGATAAAATAAAGACATGGAGAAGAGCCCTAGAAAAGCCATGGGAAACCAAAATAGATGCAGAGATACATTCATTTGCACATTCACAAATCCCATAGAAACACAAAACTAGAGCTTTAATATATATGTAAAGGACCCATAGGGTAAAAAATAAAAAAAATAAAATCAAAGCCAAAGTCCTGACAAGACATTATGAGACAGGAAACTCCAAATATATCATTAAGTTATTTTAGTGTTGGCCATCTACTACTGGGCATACGGTTTACACGTAAGAGTGGTTACCCCAGTGACGCGCCTGTGGAGAAAACTGATGTTCAGTTTGCAAGTGGCTATCAATTGGAAATGGTTTCTCTTACATTCTTTCTGCCTCTGCTTCCACGGGGTTCCCTGAACCCTAAGGAGAGGGAGTTGATAGCAACATGTTATTTAGGGTTGCATGTTCCAAGGCGTCTCACTCGCTGCACATTTATTTTCTAGCCATGGTTCTCTGTATTTTTCCCCTGGTTGTTAAGTGTACCTGTGCAAACCCTTTGACCCAAAACTTGAATATATGTAACTAATTCCTGGTACTGGAAGCTACATTTGATGACTAGAGATGTCATTTTGGGTTTCTGTTTCCTTTGTTATTTGACAATACCATTAAGATCAACTTCATATATGTATATATCTTAGGAAGCTTCTACTGTAGCCATTGTACTCAAATGGCCCCTAGTTTTAGCAGTTCTTCCCATTATTCCCTCCCTAGTCCCCTTTCCTCTCCCCATCTCCACTGCTTCCTCCCATTCCAGTCTGTCTCCTTCACTCATAGGTTATTTATTCTATTTCCCCTTCCTAGGGAGATCCATCCTCCCCCCACTTAGTCCCTTACTTAATACCTAACCTATGTGGCTATATGGATTGTGACTTGCTTATCAGTGCCTTCAGCTAACATCAATGTATAATAAGTGCATATATAATGTATTTGTCCTCTTGGTCTAGATTACCTCACACAGGATTATTTTTTCCATTTTGAAACATTTGCCTTAGAATGTCATGATTTCATTTTTTTAATGTCTGAGTAATTTACCGTTGTGTAAATTTTCTTATCTATTCGTCTATTGACAGACATCTAGATTGCTTCCAATTCCTGGCTATTATGAATAAAATGACCATGAACATAGCTGAGTAAGTGTCTCTGTGGTAGAATGAAGCATCCTTTGGGTATATCCCCAAGAGCAGAACAGCTGGATCTTGAGGTAGTTCAATTCTTATCTTTGACATATTGCCACACTAATTTCCATGGAGGCTGGACAAATTTGCACCTCCTGCGAGCAATGGATGATGAGTGTTTTTGTTACTCCACATCTTCTCCAGAATGAGCTGTCACTTGTTTTATTGATCTTAGGCTGTCTGATGGGTGTAAGATGAAATCTCAAGGTAGTTTTGATTTGTGACTAAAGAGTTTGAACATCTTTAAGTACTTCTCAGCCATTTGAGCTACATCTTTCTAGAATTCTCTGTTTGGACTTTTTCCCAAGTTTAAATTAGATTATGTATTTTCTTAATATCTAATTTTTGAGTTCCTTTTGTATGTTGGATATTGGCCCTCTATCACTCATGTAGCTGATTAAAAAAAAATCTTTTCCCATTCTATAGCCTACTGTTTTGTCTGAATGATAGTGACCTTTGCTATACAAAGATTTTCAGTTTCATGGGGTCCCATTTATTAATTGTTGATCTTAGTGCCTGTGATGTGATAATGATGTTCTGTTAAGAAGGTCTTACCTGTGCCAATGAGTTCAAAGTTATTCCCCATTTTCTCTTCTATCAGGTTCTTATTTAGTCTTATGTTGAGGCCTTTGATCCATTTGCAGTTGAGTTTTGTGAGAGTGGTAAATATGGATCTAACTGCATTCTTCTCTGTGCAACCAGCCATTTGGACAAGTAATATTTATTGAATATACTGTCTTTTTTACAGTGTGTTTCTTTATCAAAAGTCAGGTGTCCATATGTACATGGACTTATATCTGGGTCTTTGATTCTATTCTATTGATTGATGTGTCTGTTTTTGTTTTAATGTCATGCTGTATTTAGTAATATAGCTCTGAATAAAACTTGAAATTAGAGATAGTGATACCTTCTGCAGTTATTTTATTGCTCAGGATTATTTTAGCTATCCTGCATTTTTCTTTTTTTTTATATAAAGTTGAGAATTGTTCTTTCAAGTTCTGTGAGGAGTTGTGGTGGTTGTGGTGGAGATTGCTTGAGTCTATAGATTGCTTTTGGTAGGATGGCTATTTTTATTAAATTAATCATCCAGGCCCATGAGAATGGGAGTTTTTTCCATCTTATGATAGTTTCTTCAATTTCTTTCTTCAATGTCATAAAGTTTTTAAATGTCAGTCTTACACTTGCTTGGTTAGAATTTCCCCAAGATATTTTCTATTTTTGAAGCTATTGTGAAATGAAATGTTTCCTCAATTTCTTTCTCACTTCACTTTTCATTTCTATATAGGTAAGGCTATTGATTTTTGTGCATTACTCTTGCATTCTGCTACTTTGCTGAAAGTGTCTATAAACTATAAGTATTTCCCAGTGGAATTTTTTCGGTAACTAATACATACTATCATATCATCTGCAAATAAAGATACTTTGACTTCTTCCCTTCCTAGTTTTATCCCCTTGGTCTGCTTCAGCTTTCTTATTACTCTAGCTAAAAAAATCAAAGTAATATTTTAATAAGAATAAAGAGAGTGACTTTTATCATGAAAGGGTGTTGGACTTTGTCAAAGACCTTTCCTGCATCTATTGAGTTGATCATATCATGTTTATCCTTCTGTTTGTTTACTTGGTGGATTAAATTTTTCTGTTTACCTATGTTGAACCATCCCTGAATCTCTGGGATGAAGCCTACTTGATCATGATGGATGCTCTTTTTGATGTGTTCTTGGATCCAGTTATAAGAATTTTATTAAGAATTTTGTATCTATGTTCGTAAGGGAAATTGGTCTGCAATTCTCTTTGTTGGGTTTTTATGTGGTTTAGGTTTCAGGGTAACTATGGTTTCATACAAAGAATTTGGCAATGTTCCTTCTGTTTCTGTTTTATAGAATAATTTGAGAAGTATTAGCATTAATACTTCTTTGAAATTCTTTGCTAAAACCACCTGAGTCTGTTTTGTTTTGTTGTTATTGTTGGAAGACTTAATTACTGCTTCTGTTTCACTAGTGTTGTAGGTATATTAAATAGTTTTTTTGGTTTCCATCTTTATGTGGTTTTATTTTATTTTTTTAATTTATTTTTTTTATATCTGCCTCCTCCCTGCCACCCAACGACCACCCACCTCCATCCAGGTCTAGTAAGGTGAGCATCCAAACTACCTAGGCTCCCACAAAGCCAGTCTGTGCAGTAGGATCAAAAACCCTACATATTAAATTGTTTTCAGATTTTCCAATTTAGTGGAATACAGGTTAAAGGATGCTCTTCCGAGTCTTTGAATTTCCCTTTTTTGTCTCTAATTTTGTTTATTTGGATCCGTTCTCTATACATCTTAGTTAAATTGGTTAAGGGTTTGTCGATCTTATTAATTTTCTCAAAAAAAACCTCTGTGTTTTGTTGATATTTTGTTTGCTTGTTTTATTTTTTTTATTCTAGCCTATTGTTTTCAGCCCTGAATTTGATTGTTTCTTGTATTCTATTCCTTTTGGTTGTGATTTCTTTTTTTTGTTCTAGAGCTTTTATGTGTGCTGTGAAGTTACCAATATGAGATCTCTAAATTTGTTTCTAACAAGTTAGAATGTAAAATTGATTTTCTCAAAAAAGAAGGTATAAAATGTGATTATGTTCAAAGTACATGATGAAATAAAGCAGAATAAGTGTCTTTATGAAACCCATTATCAGCATGAATAATGGATATATGTCAATTAAAATTATTTTTTCTTTTATTGAAAAATATTCTTTTCTATCCATTTATTTTGCATTCGTATGCTTCTTATACCTTGATAGGTATCTTGTTCCTTGTTAGGAAATTTTCTTTTATGATTTTATTGAGAATATTTTCTGTGCTTTTGACCTGGATTTCTTCTCCAGTGTCTATTCCTATTACCATAGATTTGTTGTTTTAAATAAAAACCCAGATTTCCTGGATGTTTTTTTATTTCCTTTTTATACTTAATATTTTCTTTGACTGAGGCATCCATTTCTTCCATCGTGTCTTCAATGTCTGAGATTCTCTCTTCCATTTCTTATATTCTGTTGGTGAGTTTTGTTTCTGAGGTTCCTATTTGAGATCCTAAACTTAAGGGGCACAATGAAAGCAGAATGGCAATGGGTTTTTGATCCTACTGTACCTATTGGTTTCGTGGGAGCCTAGGCAGTTTCGTGGATGCTCACCTTACTAGACCTGGATGGAGGTGGGTGGTCCTTGGACTTCCCACAGGGCAGGGAACCCTGATTGCTTTTGGGCTGACGAGGGAGGGGGACTTGATTGGGGGAGGGGGAGGGAAAGGGGAGGCGGCGGTGGGGAAGAGACAGAAATCTTTAATAAATAAATAAATTAAAAAAAGAAAATGACGGTCTGCTATAGAGCTGGGAGTGAAATTGGGAAAATAGATTTGAAGGGGAGAAGGGAGAATGAAGATTTAAAGATTCCCAGCCTTCTTCACTGGCCTACCTGTTTATCCTACATCTTCAATTTTTAATGTGCACACTTTAACAACAATAAACTTCTCTCTTAGAATTGCTCTTATTGTATCCCATGGGTTTGAGTGTGTTGTGCTTTCAATATTATTTTTCTTCTAGGAATTTTTAATTTCCTTCTTGATTTATTTAAAGACTAATTAATTGTTCAATAGTCTGTTGATTAGTCTCCTGGGAGTTTGAACAGTTTTCTGAGTTTTGCTTCCTCTTGTTTTCTAGTTTTACTTCATTGTTTTCAGATAGAATGCAAAATTACTTGAATTTTCTTGTATTTGGGATAGTGTGCTCTGTGTCCTACATTGTGCTCTATTTTATGATTTTTCTGAAAAGAATGACTATTTGGAAGTTGAGTGAAATATTATGTTTAAGTCTGCCAATTTCATTTTATCTATTATACCACTTCACAATGATGTTTAGTTTTTAAGTTTATTTTATCTCTTTATCTGTTCGTAAGGTCAGGATATTGAAGTCAGCATTACAAGTTGAGGTCAACTTGTGTCTTTACATCCTACAGTTTTTGTTCATTGTGTACATGTTTAATACTATTACATTCTTCTGATGGATTGATTGTTCAATTAATCAATATGAAGGAACCATTTTTATTTCTTCTGAAGATATTTTGTTCAAAGCATAATTTGCCAGAGATTAGCATGGCCACATTTACTTCTATTCTAGTTCCATTTGCTTAGGATGGAGTTTTTTCCATTCTTTCATCCTAATTCTGTGTCTTTCCAAGCAAAGTTTATTTCCTGGTGCCAAAAATAGTTGGGTCCTGTTTCTAATACAATCTGATACTCTGTGCCTTTTTGATTTGAAAATTTAAGCATTTGACAAAGTCCAACACCTTATCATGAAAACCTTGATGACACCAGAAATAGAAAAGGACACACCTCAAGATAATGAAGAATATGTAACATAGTCAATTTATCACCAACTCTATCCTTAATAAAGAAAAAAAACTGAAGCATTTCCTTGGAATATGAGTCAAGAAAAGAATATCCACTGTCTTCACTGCTTTTGAACACAGTGTTCAAAGTCTTATCTAGAACAACAAGACAAGAGAAAGGAAGAAAGGGAAATTTAACATTTTTTCTCTTTGCAGATGGCATGATCATATACTTAAGAGGCCCTCAGGATCTCACCAGAAAGTTTCTGTTTAAGATGTGAAAAGATATATGATCATCTATAAGAATTAATAGCTTTTATATGTACCAATAAAAACATGTTGAGAAAATTTAGAAAACAACCCAATTCTTTCTCACTTTGAAAAGTAACCTCAACATAAAATTTCCAGGGAATTGAAAAACATCTGTAATGCAAAATTTTAAAAACTGAAGAAAGAAACGGAAAAGTACACTAGAGATAGAAAGACACTCGAGTTCATGAATCATCAGAATTAATATTGCGGAAAATTTCTATATATTGACTCAAGCTACAAATTCAATGAAAGCTCCATTAACATTTTAATGTCATTTCTCACAGAAATTGAAAATAAGTCCTAAAATTCATACAGAAGCACAAAAGACCCCAGACGGCCAAAGCAATTCTGAGGACTAAGAAGAATGCTGGAAGTGTCAGTCCACCTGATTTCATGACACTTTACAGAGCCACAGGCATGCTACTAACACCAAACAGAATTAGACAAGAACAAAAGACACAGACACAGACACACACACACACACACACACACACACACACACACACACACCCCAACAGAATAGAGTAGAAGAAACAACTACAGACACCTGCTTTTTGACAGAGGCCGAAAAGAAATGCTTTTGAGAAAAGGCATCATTTTCAACCATTGTTCTGGAAATTTACATGGGGAAGAATTAAGTCAGGCCCTTATTTCTTGATTCAAAATCAAACAAAAACCTTTAATGTAAGACCAGAAACCCTGCCATGGCTAGAGTAAAGTGGAGGAAAAATGCCTCAAGATCTAGGTATAAACAAGGACTCTCTGACAAGGACTCTCTGACAAGGACTCTGATAGTTTAGAAAATAAAATCAAAAATTGATAAATAGGATTGTGTGAAACCAATTAGCTTTTTCACACCAAAGGATCAGTCAGCTTAAGAAATGTCAGCCGTATGTCTACCTGACTAATATCTAGATCACACGAAGATCTTAAAAGACTAGAAAGGTAAGAATCCAAGCAGTCTGATCAATAAATGGGCTAATGAAATGAATAGGCAGCTCTTAAAAGATGAGGTATAGAAGTCAGTGGGCAAATGAAAAGATGTTGAAAAATCCTTCAGGGACATTAAAGACAACAGCGGAATTCCATCTCACCTCTGTCTGAATGGCTATGATTAGAAAACTAATGCTGGCAAGGAGTGGAGGGAAAAGAATTCCTTGGACCTTGCTGGTTGGAATTGAGGCTGCTCCACCTACAGTGGAAGACTATGTGGAGGGTATTTTTTTTTTCACAACTGAAAATAGAACCCACATAAGAGCCAGCTATATCACTCCTGCTACATTCCTGATACGCTCTAAATGAACATCCCACAGATATACTTGCACCCTATTTTTGGCAGCCCTATTCACAACAGCCAAGTTGTGAAATCAGTCTAGATGAATTGATAAAGACCATATGGAATATACACATGGTGAATGTTTTCTTTTATTGAAAATAGGTTCTTTGTCATACAATATATACTTATTATTTCCCATTTCTCTACTCTTCCCAGCCCCCCCCCAGATCCACTCCCTCTCTCTCGTTAGAAAAGAACAGGCTTCTAAGAGATAACAACCAAACACAACAAAAGTCTATATATATATATATATACACACAAAATTATACACACACACACTAAGATGAAGTAAAAGCTATCATATCAAAGTTGGATGCAGCAACACAACATGAGGAAAAGAGTCCCAAGAATAGGCACAAGAGTCAGAGACTCACTTGTTTTCACAGTCAAGGATCCCACAAAAATACTAAGTTAAAAACTACAATATATATAAAAGAGGACCTGGTGCAGGTCTGTATAGGCCCCATGCTTGCTTCTTCAGTCTCTGTGAGTTCATATGTGCTTTGCTTAGTTGATTCAGGTGGCCTTATTCTCCTGGTGGCCTCCATCTTCTCTGACTCTTACAATCTTTCAATCTCTTCTACTGTGGGATTCCCTGAGCTCGGATGGAAGGATTTGATGGAGACTCCCCATTTAGACACTATCTCCAGGTAATGTCTGCCTGTGGGTATTTACATGTATTCCTATCTACTGCCAAAGGAAGCCTCTCTGACAATGACTGTATAAGACACTGATCTATGAGTATAGCAGAATAGCATGATGGGATTTTATTCAACCATGAAGTAAAACAAAATTATACCATCTGCAGGAAAATGGATGCCAGTGGGAGAGCATTATATTAAGTGAAATAAGTGAGACTTAGGAAGACAAATATCATGTGTTAGCTCATTTTTCACTCCTAGATTTAATATAGGCACATAAAATTATTTGAACATAAGATGTGAAGGAAGAAATGAGACCATCTAGGGGAATGAATGACAATAATGTTGTCAGGGAGAAAGGAGTGGGGAAAAAAAATCGAAGGTGAGTGTGAATGTAGTAAAAGAATGTGATATGAAATTCATTGTTATGTATGATAAACATCTTCTAATTATAAAAGATAAGAATTAAATGTCTCTTTGAAAGAGTCACTTAAAATTTTTAATTATGTATGCATGTGTGTTTGTATGCACCTATGTTTGTATGCACCTGAGTGTAGGTGCACTCTGAGGCTCCCACCCCCGCCTTGGAACTGAACTCTGCTCCTTTGCAAGAGTTATATGCACTCTCAACTACTGAGTCATCTTCCCCTGCCCAATCAGTGTCTAGAGAGGTAAACTGCTGAGGCAGCCTGGCTTGCTCTATATTTTGCTCCTTTGTGATTCGTGGCATCTTTGATTCTCAATTATCTTCGTCTCCATTAGGCTTGTTTTATTTTCTGCAATGAAGAGAACATGCCGAATTTAACATCATTTTCCTTTCTCCTTCTTTGGTGCTTTCTTAGTGTTCAGTTTCTCTGCTTCTCTGTCTGGAATGCTCAGAACTCTGTGATGCTTTGCAGGAGTAGGTACTGGAGAGGGGCTCATTCCAATGCATGGAGCATTCCCCTCCTACATGGGCCTGAGTTCCCGCTCCCAAGGTTGCTCTGTGATGCATTCAAATTAGTTATTTTTTATGATTTATCCATTTCTTCTTTATGTTCTGAGCAAGAGCATTGTATTGCTGCAATCTAGCTCTTCCTAACCAGAAGTAAAATGGGTCTGTTTATTTATTTGTGTGTTTGAATTTGGCTTCTTGAATTGATCCCTTAACTCACTTAATTCTCAAATTGCTTGTTCTCATAGATAAATGATATTTCCTTTGATTTAGTATATTCACAGTTCATTCTAAAATAGTTAACAATTTTTAATGCGATTCATTTCCTAATTTGTGAATAGTTAGCAGAGAGCATTATAAAGATTGAGAAACAGTTTAGACTATTAATTTTAGAAGATATTTATTCTTTACTGATTTTGAATTATAATGAATTGCTGTCAAAGAATTGCCCCAGGGAGGGACAACTAAAACAAAAAGCCATGTGGAAACAAATTATTATTATAAAAGCTTCCTAAAATATGTACATATTTGAGAACAATTTTAATAGAATCATCTCATAATGGGGTGACATTGTCCTTACTAAACATCTCTGCCACCAAGTAAAGCATCAAGTGCCAGGAATGAGCTACATCTTGTTGAGTTGTAGACCAAAGAAGTCCTATAGACTTCCTTCCTATAACATCGCAGGCTGTTGCCAAGGCTGTCCTTTCTTTCCACAACTTGGTGGGAAGGCCTTATTGCTTTCTGATACCACTTTTTTATATCATCAAATTTGGAGAAATCAAACGAGTGCCCAATGAGAAGCTTCACCCTACAGCTTCCAGCACTGGAGATATTTTGCCTGATACTGGAGAGAAGAGTAATTATCAGTCTTACCCAGCCACAAGCACTTAACTCCAACAGTGACCTGCCTGAGAAATAGTGACCAGGCTGATAAACAGAAACTGGATCCTATGCTCAGGACCTTCACAAGTTCAAACCACACAAAACTCCCTGCATGGAGAAGGGGAAGTAGACACAAAGTCTCAAGCTTAACCCAATAGTTATTTATAATTACTAATTAGTCGGTACATGCTACTAAAGAGGACATCAGTTTTCTCAATGGGGTGTGGCTGGTATGCCAAACACACTCCAGAGCCCAGAAATAGTTGACCAACACAAAATGGACTCTTTTTTAACTCCACTTTTTTCTTTGTTTAGTTATTTGCTATATTTTTTATGTTAGTGTTTCATTTTGACTGTTGTTTTTTGTTTGTTTGTTTATTTGTTTTATCTATCTATTTTTGAGGCAAGAGAAAGAAAAAAAACATGAAGTTGGATGGGTAGGGAGATGGGGAAGATCTGGAGTTTAAAAAGTATTTTTAAAAGAATTGTCCCAGGACGGGTACCACTTTCATTCCCCTGAGAACTTGTTAGAAATGCAGATTCCTAACCCCCACCCTGAAGAAGGATGCTTAAAAGAAATCCTACAGTAGCTCAGAATTGAGAATAATAGGGGGTTATTTACTTAGGGGTAGACTCACAATCAATATCCTCTGCTGGAACAGAGAACAGCAACTGAATCCTGCAGCTGGAGAAAGAAGCCAGCTGTGCATCTTATATTTGCATAAATAGTATAAGAGGCCAAGCTAAGTGGGTGGGTAACTTAAAGGCTACTGGCTGTAGGATTTCCTACAGCACCTCCCCAGATGTGGTAACTCTGTAGTCCACCCCTGTCCCAGATGTACTGACTCTATCCTCTGGGGACTGAGGTTCTTAGGCTCAATAAAATGGAAAGGGGGAGGACTACTAACCTTATACAACATCATTATTTGGATTTCTTAAGACCGTTCATAATGAACAGATGGCTATTGTTGTAAAGTCTATCAATACATAATAAAAATACATAATAACAATTCTCTATCAGCTGGGTCCAGAATCTTACAATTAACTCAATTTCTTCAGAAAATCACTGTGACTCTCCAATATTTCATTCCTGCCAGAAAAAAAAAAAACATTAAAAAACATTCTCTTCTTCTTTGTGCATGTTTAATTATTCATTCAAGAACTGTTTATTGACAACCATTATGTGCCAATCACAAGGTTGCAGTGGTGGAAGCAATGGGCACCTTCATTCCTACTACTGCTGTTTATCAGAAATTCTCATTTCTCAAGTATTCTTAGGTGTTTATTCTCTCTCCTAGAAATATGCAATGACCATGGTTCTCCTGTGTGTGGATCTGCTCATTCCTCTTGGGCTGCCTCTGGCTGTTTTCGTGAGGAAGAATTCCACAGCTTTTCACTGTGATTACTGTGCACTCAGAGCGTTACCTACAAACTACTCTTTTCTACTATTTTTCTGTTCTTTCTATGCGCCTTTTCTCTCTTCCTCCATAAATTACTCCTCTCAATTCATTTTATTTTTCTATTAAATTATTTCCCATCTCTAATATTTATGCATTCGTTTTGTATGTATACTCATAGGGGTATGTGTGCCTATGTGTTCTCATGTGTGTGTGTTGTATACATGTATATGCACATACATGTGCCTGGGAAGGCCAGGTGTTCCTCCTTAGGAGCAGTCCATCTTGTTTGTAGAAACTGGATCAGGCTAGGGTGGCTGATGAATCTATCTCAGCCTCCTCAGTGCTGGGGTTACAGCACATGCCTTGATGCCCATCTCTTTACATGGATGCTTGATATAGAACTAACATCCCCATGCAAGCACTTTACTGACTGAGCTACTCCAAAAGCCTACATTTCTAACTTTTTTTTGCATTTACAGTATGATTAGTACATTAGTACATCTACTGATTCCTTATGACTCCAATTAATCATTTTGTGCATTGAAAACTTAATTCTATAGGTAATGTCCAATTATGTGTGTTTACTCATAGATCTGCTCTTCCCTTGAACATAGTACCAGTGACTATGTTCAAGCTGTCTGCTGATTTCATCATCCAAATTACTCAGACTTTCCTCTGACTAACTTCTGTGCTAACCTAGGCCACATTGTCTGGCATGCATTGTGATGGTATCTGACCTTATGTGTGTATGATCCAATGTGTAATCCATTTGATTTTGCTCTTATAGTTGCATTTGTGAAAAGACTAGAAAAGTCAGATATATGCTGAATTTTTCCTAAAAAGACACACAGGAACAATTTGACACTAATTGTTTTTCCTTCTAGTCAAAATCATGGCCCCTAAGGGTATCATCACAGTAACTCTTGTATTGAAATCCGTCTTATGTTAGAGGGGTAAACACACTGGTAGCATCTATGTCTCCAAATCGTTTGGTGGTCAAATGTTTCTTCTCTTCCAATAGCTCATTTGTCTGGCCCTCTAAATAAAGGGACGAAGGCCAGGAAGCCTGGAGAGTGTGTACCACCAGGAAGAGTTTGGCAGGGAGCAGAAAAACGGTCCAGTGGAGAGCTGTGATGTGAGAGCCCTTGCTCCTCGCCTCTGCTGATCATTGAATGGAACCCAGAACCTTCCATTCACATTCTGCGTTGTAGCTTGCTTGGTTGCATTAACCAGAATAACAGCTTAGACCACAGGGGCTACTTAAAGCATAAGGTTAGATGTGTCAGAATCGTGTCCCTAGCAAATAATTGGCAAACATTTGCTGAATCCAGATGTAAAACTCCTAGGAATGATGCCGGAGAGAGAAAATCCCAGACTCTGAGTTTAAATAACAAAAGCTCTCAGTTAGCTTGTGTTTGCTACATTCACTAGTCTATTTTCATATTGCTAAAATAGAGAAACATTAGTCAGCATGTGGCTACATAGAATGTTATTGAAGCAATCATGTGAAATTGAGAGGCCCCGGGGGCTGGAGAGCTGATTCAGTGATCAAGAGCACTTGTACTTTCCCAGAGGGCTCAGGTGTGATCCCCAGTACCTACATGACTGCTGAGAATCCTCTGTAACTCCAGCTCCAGGGCCTCTGATGCCCTTCTAACCCTGATAGCACCAGACTAGTGCAATATACAGACAGACAGACATGCAGATAAAATGCCCAGACACATAAAATAAAATAAATACATCTTTAAAATTTGGCAAAGCCCGAGTCTTCTATTGTTTGTATAGATTTTATTCAAATATATCACATAATACTATTTTTTGATACTCATTGTCATACACGTTCTAGTTGTCTGAATATTTAGAGCAAAAAAAGGATGTTCCATCGCATGCACACACCGCTTCTTTCCTTTTAAGACTTTTCCTTTCTGCTCTAGGCTCAAGTGGATTAACTACATCTGAGCATTAGAGACTTAGATGAATTCTCACACAGAATCTCATCGCAGATGGTTGGGAACCATACTGATTAGAATGCTCACTGTTCCAGCACTAGGGCACGTTTAGAGGTGAGAAAGATAAAAATATTTCTCGCTTAAGCTGAGGATTTCCCAGAAGGTAATGGGAAAAGAGTCTAAATCAAGGTTAAAGAATGAATACATTATCTGTTTGATGTTTACCCATTGGCAGGTCTTATACGTTAAGAAGAAAGTAATATCTTTGAGGAGGTTTGCATTTAAAATCTGTTATGAACAAAATCCTTTAGCACTGGGTGTTTATATTAAATAACCTCCCCAAAGCCCAATTCTCAAAGTCAAAGCTTTTACATTTCCATTACTTTTCTACTTTTCTACTAATATTTATAGATAGATGATAGATAGATAGATAGATAGATAGATGAGTAGATAGATAAATAGAAAAAAGAAAGAAGGAAAGAAAGAAAGAAGGAAGGAAAGAAAGAAAGAAAAGTAAGGCAGACAGGCAGACAAACAGATAAGTCAGAATGAGTCAGTTCTGAGCACAGCAGCGGCTACCTGTTGACCTGGGCATCTTGGCCAATTCCCATATACTCTGTGGGTGCCCTCTTCAGCCTAAACCAAGAGAGAACACACCACTCAAGAAAACCCTGGCTCTCCTTCTGTGAATCCCCAATACTGTTTCCCAAAGCAATTTCACTAGATCTGCACCATCTAGCATTACTCCCTTATGGACAATCCTCCGCATTGCCTCTGTGATTGTAATAATGTTTAAAACCTTAGGTCTTGGACAGAGGAAGAGATCTTAAACCACCATCTCTCTGCTTGAGCCACCTATCATGCATGGGCCTTTGTATTATCTTTAAATAGATATTTCCATGAGTTGCAATTTCAGACAAGTAAGGGTTTAGGGAATTCCACTGTGTGCTGTGCCCCCTCCCAGCCCTGTCTTAAGTTAGGCTGAGGGCAAGTGCTTCATCCCTACCAATGGGTGCCCAAGCCAGTGCTTTTCAGCCACCATGAGTTCTTGGGATGCAGGTTTAGTGACCCTAATGGCCACAAGTCCCTTCTGACATAAGCACACAAAAGTAGGCTGTTCCACACACATTGGGCTATGTGAGAGGGACATAAACCTGTCTTATATTGCATCATGAACACTAAAGCTTCTTTGTTATCATAGCATAGGATGGCCTGACTCAAAAAATTTCCAGTGCTCTCAAGTTAAGCAAGTGTTTCCCTTTCAACACTTGATGGTTCTCTTCATTTGAAGAGCTATTAAATATCACATGATATGGTGGAACATTCAGATGACGACCCTGTGCTGCCCCCAATTCCTGTGACAACTGATATGGGAGTCCCCTCTGTGGGCTGTGATTACCATTAATGAATAAAGAAACTGCTTTGGACCTATAGCAAAGAAGAACTTAGGTGGGCAGGGAAAGCTAGGCTGAATGCTGAGAAATAGAAGGGTGGAGTCAGAAAGAAGCCATGGAGCCACCGCCAGAGACAGAATGCTGAAACTTTGCTGGTTGGCCATAACCTTGTGTTGATGCACAGATTAATGGAGATGGGTTAAATTAAGATGTAATAGTTAGCCAATAAGAAGCTAGAACTAATGGGCCAAGCAGTGATTTAATTAATACAGTTTCTGTGTGATTATTTCAGGTCTAAGCTAGCGGGGCAGTCGGGAACAAGCTAGCAGCCCCTCCTCCAACAAATTGGCTCCCATGTGGCCAACTAAAATTCACTTAAAACCTGATAGAGCTTGAAAGGGAATTCTAGACACAAAAACACAGAGTTTAACACAGTTTCTTGCTGTTTGCTGGCAGCGTGCCACAGCTCACTTAAGAGAGGTTTTCTTGACTCAGCCACAACCATTTTGAAATGCCGGCTTTCTGGGCCTTGCTGCCAGTGTGACCTCTGGCTCTTTCAGAATACAGAGCATTTGGATGGGGTTTGTGAGCAGACTCCTGCAGCTTAGTTAATGGTGGTATGGACTGGCTGTGTGTCTGAGAATGGAGCTGTGGGCATGACTTTCAGAGGCAGCAAATAGCTCTGCCATGCTGGACTGTCTAGAGCAAGCAGGCTATCATAGTAGACAACTGTGCACAAGAAAACTTGTTAGTACTTTTTTTTTTTTAGACAGAGTTTCACTGTAGCTTTGGAGTCTGTATTGGAACTAGCTCTTGTAGACCAGGCTGGCCTCGAACTCACAGAAATCCTTCTGCCTCTGCATCACCCGATGCCTTGTTAGTACTCAGTACTCTTATTTCCTTTCCTCCTCCCTAGTTCTGCCCATCTGCCTCATTGTTCTGTATATTTGAGTTTGTGGCCTCTGTTTTTATCAACGATAATGTGGTCCCTTGAAAGCTTCATGATCTATGAGTCCTTCTTGATTTCTCCCCCAGTCTTATAACTCACCACCACCACCAGCTCCACCAACATTGCCCAGCCCACGCTTGCTGAGCAATGTCACTGTATTGCAGTTTCCCTATAACTGCGGGCACTCAGATCTCTGCCTCTAGAGCCCTTGTCACCTTGTTTCTGGTAGACTCTCAAATTTTCAATATCTGCCTACTGCTTCACTTCCTCGGGAAATCTCCCAACTCCTTTTTTTTTTTTTTTTTCTCAGCCAGAAAAACTGCTCCGTTGTCATACTGAAAACTTTGCCCTGTCTTATTCATCTGACTCTCAGGCAGTAGCCTACACATGTGCATCCCCAATTTGTGCTAATGAGTTTGCTGCTGAATGGTGGGATGTTTTTTTCTGACTTCAAAATCATGTAGGCACATGATAAGGACGTGACAGTGCAGAGATGTTCAAGGGTGAATGGATAAGTGTCATTTTAACTCACCATTTGGCAACAGCATCTATTCATACAACTTCTGATTTTATTCTGATGTTAGTCCCCACTGGTCTAGGTCTGGGCTTAACACTGTCTCTTGATTTCTTGTTTTCCTCCTTTCCTCACTCTATCCTTTCTGAGCTTTTGACTGCAATATTGTTATGCTTTAAGTTCTGTCGGCTGCTAGAATTCCAAAAATAAGCTTAAAATCACTATTACTTTTGATGGTGTTTATTACACATATCTTCCCTTTCTTTCATACCTTCCTCTCGACCCCCATGGCTTCACTCTGCAAGTGACATTGCTGCTAAAATGCTCATATTTGCATTATGTTCCTCATCTTAGTATAGTCTTTCATGATTGATTGATTTATTCAATCTCAATTTTTTTTGTTACAATTCAAACAAGATGCCCATCCCCCCCAAACACTTCCTTCTCCTGACTCCTAAGTCATGCCTTCCTTTCAGCCCTTTGATGTCTGGCTTGTCTTATAAAAAACCAAAGACATCTTCTCCAGTATTCAGAAGGCTTTTAGCCAACTACCTTCCTTTCTTTCAAGCTTCCTTTCTCTCCTGTTTCCTAAATCATCATGAGAGAAGGGTAGCTGAGAGCTGAGTCAGGGACTCTCAGCCCTCTGTGTATAAAAAGAAATATAGTCTTACAAGCTAAGTAAATCACGAGGCAACATTTTTCATTGTAGACACAGATTTAACTTAATGAGCTGAATTAGTAAATCTAGAAACTGACCTGTCTTGGAGCCAAGACTATCATTTTTGCAACAATGGGATGTTTTTAAAGCATCATTCTTTAGACATTACAATCAGAAGCCCTAAGCTTTCAGAAAACCAACACTGCGTAGGAGGGACAGAAAAAGAGAATCCCTTGATTTTTAAAATAACATTAGATCAACACAAAGAGATAAAACTCTTGCATTCAATACAGATTTATAAATCTTATCAGTTTTGGCTGATCAGCCTCAAATATATTAGCCTAATATTGCTAAACTTCTCTAATAAGATGAGAAGTTTGGGTGAAATCATTTTCCAAGTGACTTCTAACTCTAGCAGGCAATAATGTCACTCTCTAGTAGTCACTCAGGCTCTTGTGATTGAAGGGACTCTTTGGTGGTTTTCTTAATGAACACGTGTTGAGTGTTGAGAAGGATGAGTATAAGGATGGAGAAAAACAGGTGTATTTCATCAAACCTTCCTATTAACAAAATAATTATCACAGGTGGATCAGCAACATCCTAATTCACATGAACATATGCACATATATGTAGCCCACAGTCTGTGGTTAATACCTGGTCTGCAGAATGCATGAGTTCGATTAACTTAATCAATGTTATGATTATATGGAAACCTGGACCTAGAAATTATGTTTGCAACACTTGACTACAGAATGCTTAAGGGTGGCAAAGGTGTTTCCAGTACCTCCAGGGTCACTTCCTTGTGGTTGTTAGCACAATCTTGTCCAGAGTGTCATCTCAAAAAAAATATGTTGACAGCATTCTACTATTATAATCTATTTTAATGTAAGTCTGTATAGAATGCACTCATCAAAGAAATAGCTGGTCTCTTCCAGAAGGCAATATGAGAAACAGATGTGTATGACAATTATCTAAGGGGTCCTGGGGGAAGATAAAGGATTATGACTGCTGTATGTAGTGATAGAGAAATAAAAAGACAGGGTCAAACTCTGAGAGCAGTTATAGAGAGTGTATAGTCTGGGCAATGAAAACTTTAGCAAATAGGGAAAACATGGCCTTGCTGGGTTTTCTCCAGACACATTTACCAAGTAAAACATGTCTTAGAAAAAGAATCCAGATGGAGGTAGCTGTGGTTTATACCACAAATCCTACACAAGATCAAGCCAGTCAACATGAACATGGAAGGAATTCACGAGGCCCTACCCCTAGCTAAAGAGCTAGTGGCAATTATGGTTGCTGGGTAAAAGAGACTTTGTTTTCTTTGGTGGTATAGCCCCTAGTATATATGTTGTCCATGCTCCAATGGATGGCTTCCTACATTTATGCACATATAAGAAACACTAAGTACACTAAGTGGGTTAGGAAGAAGGAGGAAGAACAGGAGAGGAGACAGAGGAAGTGGGGGAGAGGAAGTCCTTGTCTTGAAATTGCAAAAGGGATGGGAGAGGTTATCCAGAGATTACAGAGAGAAAGTTGGGGATAGATGTGATTTAGATACATTGTATTCATGTATGAAATTAGCACATAGTAATTTTTTAAAAGAAAGCACAAGGTCCTGTGAGATCTACCCAATTTGTTACAGGATCCCTTATAGGTAGTACAGAGCCTGGTGTAGAAGCTTTCAAAAATATTCGTAGAGTTCATAAACAATTGTCTGGATGGATTATTTCTAGATGGGAAAAACTCAGATGGAGGGAGAGAAAAGATGTATGATGAAGGAGTTAGAAGCAAGAGCTCACATTGAGAGTGCAGACTCTCAGGATGAGCTTGAGAAAACTGTTTGACCTGCCCAAATCTCAGCTTCCTTGTTGTCCAGGGTCAATGACAATCATATCTGCCTCACAAAGAGCTGCCACAGAGCAACTGATGTAATGCATAGAGAAGATTTAGCATAGTGCCTTGCTAAAATGATCAATAAAAAAACACCACAAACCATTGGCATTAGAGAAATGTCACAGTGGGAAAGGAAGTTTAACGAACTTGGGAAGCATCTGAATGCCCCGCTGTAGGGTTCTGATTGCACACTGTGAGAAAACACAACCATTTTCTAGGAGCTGAGGGGCATCAGGTGAGCCCTCTTAAAAAGCTATCTTCAATACAATTTTTAAAGGATTAGCATGAGTAGTGGAGCTCAGATCATGAAAATCGGAAGGACGGAAATGAATGGCCCTCGTGAGAGGCGCTTAATCTCTTAACTGAGGTGTTGAGGAGACAGAACATGTAGGGCTCATTACTATGGATTGTCATATAAATGGGATGAGTAGCCATCAGTGTGGTGGTTTGTGTTATGCCTGATAAACCCAGCCTCTGTGCTGGGGAATGGGTTAAGAATGAACCTTTCAGCCAAGAGAGAACCAGGGAACATCTATTGAGAGGCTCTTTACTCTTGAGAAGATAACCCTGCAGCGTTTGTTAATTTTGCATAGCCTGCCTAATAGATAACAGTGCCTAGAGTTGTTACAGGTGATATGTGACCAGGGTGGGAGCAAAGCTAACTGGGGGAAGACAGAGCAGGGAAGCTAAGGAAATGGAAGTGTTTCTCGAAATTTCTATCCAGAGTCTGCTCCATTCTGGATGCCATGTGAGCTGGTAACATCAACCCTTTAAAGCTCATTTGTGTTGGGGGTTTTTTGCTGCCCTATTGTTCAAAATATATTTTTCTACTTTTTTCCTATTTTTAATTAGGTATACGTGTGTGTGTGTGTGTGTGTGTGTGTGTGTGTTATGTGTGTTGGTTCCTGCTAGGGAAGCATTAGAGAAGGGCACTGTATCCCCTGGATTTGACTTTACAGAAGGCTGTGAGCTACCTTGTGTGGGTGTTGGGAACTGAATCAGGTCCTCTCTAGAAGAACTATTTTCCAAGGGCTGTATCACCAGACCAAGAACTAAAGTTTTTCACTATTTATCTGTTGTGTGTTGTTGTATGTGCTTATGTGTGTAGGTTCTGTCAGGGACAGACGTAGATGTTTGATTCCCTGGACCTACAATGTCCTCAAAAAAAGTAACAAGGTCTTAATCACTGAACCATTTTGCCAATCCCCTGAACACCTTACAGACACATTATTAGTGAATTGATTAGGGTGAGGAAATGGATAGTTCTGAGGTTTTTTTTTAACTTTTGTGACTTCAATCTTGTGAAGCCCAATATTGAGATAAGCAACTGAGGAGAAGATTAAGACTTAAGGAATGGAAACTATTTAGCGGTTAGTACATCGAGGCCAGCCTGATACCCATTTATAGTCATTTGGTATACAGTGAACCATCTCCATAGTAGTACATACATGCCATCATATTTATGAAGTGAAGGCCGAAAATTTGCAGTGAGTGTAGTCATCCATGGAGAGGTGGCAGAGTTAGCACATTAAGCCATTAGCCAAGAGTATCATTTTAGAAGCTTTGGTGTCATGATTTAGAATGCCGAGGTGATTCACCTAGGGGAAAAGTACCCCACTAGTAAGATAACTAGTCCTAGGAAATGAGGTCTAACTCATGATTCCTTCCTGGAACCCTCCATGCTATGAGTGGTGCATCCCAGTAGCCCCGAGAAGAGTGTTCAAATAAGGCAGTCGACAAGGGGTAGGGCTTTGCCCTTTTAATTTGGCCTTAACCCGGGTTGAAAGAGTAAAAGGAGTCTACGGCCATACCACCCTGAACGCGCCCGATCTCGTCTGATCTCGGAAGCTAAGCAGGGTCGGGCCTGGTTAGTACTTGGATGGGAAAGAGTAAAAGGATGCTGTAGGAGTTAATTTTTCTCACAGCTCCCACAAAATACTGGAGAAGCCACTTAAGGGAATATGGGCTTATCAGGTTTACAGTTTGGGGGGATACAGTCTATCATGGTGGGGAAGGTGTGGTGGCTGGAGATTGAGCCAACCAATCACATTGTATCCACAGTCAGGAAGCGGAAAAATAAATACTAATGTTCAGCTGGTTTTCATCATTTTTAAATGCAGTCCTGGGTCTTAGCCAGGAAATAATGTCACCCCATTTAGGGTAGTTCTTCTCACCCCAATTAACCTAGTCTAGAAAATCTCATGGACCTGCGCAGAGATTTTTCTCTAAGGTGATTCAAGATCATGTCAAGTGGCCAATTTACATAAACCAGTACAGATACAGCTAAAGTGTACCTATGAATAGCACGAAGATTATGTGCCATTTTCTCTGACAACTACCCATGGGGTTAGATACATGAAGTAGATACTGTTATCATACCCGTTTATCACAGGGGACAAAGCTGACTTGCAGAGTTGAAACACCTGTCCCAGGCATGTGGTTAGCAAGTGATAACATCCAGGTCTGCCTATCTTTCAAATCCCTTCTATCTCGACGGCACTATGTAGTCTGCATTAAGGACGTCTGTAGGGTTTTGTTGGAGATTCATTTCCTTATATGCTTTACCTTACTTGAATGTTGTCAGGTGCTATGACTTATTTTCTAAATAATGAATTTCATAAGCAACATAGCATAATGCGTAGAAGGTGAAACTTGCTTAATATATTTCCTATGAGGAAAAGAGAACATCTATGAAGTCAATGTTAAGTAGACCAATGTTGGGTGATCCTTTGTTTGTGGTTAAATAAATAGATGCCAGATATCATTTCACACTATTGAGTAAAGAATATAATTCTTACCCATCAATGTTGAGTTTGGCCATGTGTAGAATATATATAATGAAATAATGGAGTAATAATGGACATAAAAAACAAAGAATTTGAATATCCTTGAATTGCATTGTCCTTGCGTGAGTGGCCTCTAGTCTCTTGCATTTCTACCATTATTATTTTAATTCCTGCACAGGTTATGGGTGACCTATTAATCCCACATAAATGAGAGGAATGTGGGCCAGAGCTTCCCCATCTGCCCTTTGACATACACAGTTGTGGAAGCCACCTATAAAGTAACAAGTGTGAGGATGAAAACACGCTATTTTATGAGACTATTCTAGAGAGCTTGTTATGTAGCAAGAATGGAGTGACACAATTATTCTTAATAAAAATTTAATTGATGATTTTGATTTGTTCATTATTTCAGTTACCACTAACACGGCAGTTAATTGCTGTGCTTGTGATTAAACTTGTGAAGATGACAAGTGCAACTTTGTCAACGAGTTCTCTTCAGAGTGGGAAAAGAGATCCTTTAAATAAAACTTTGTGCTACATAGCACTAGCACTCTGGTGGAGGGATATGGGAGGACGTGGAAACCATAGCGCTGTGCGTCTGAGCGAGATTTCTAGCCGAAGCAGGATCTCTGAACGAAGTTCCATCTTAACTGACGAGTAAGCGGTGGCAGACAGGGTGGGAGGACATGTGGGAGGGAAGGAATGGCGGTGGAAGAGAGCTGGTCAAAGGCAAAGGAACAAAATAATGCAGGTTTTGTCCCAGGGCAAAGAGAGAAGAAGGAAGACTATGGGGGATGAGGGATACTTTCCAATGAGGAGAAGGTAATGGGAGGAGTGGGGAAAGCCAAGGCTGAGGAGATGAGTGAGCCTAGCCATGGAAGCACTTGTAAGCTTTTCTGATTAATTTGAACTTCATTCTGAGAGAGCCAGAGGGCAGAAAACTGTTTTAGTAAACTTTTTAAAAATTCATGTATTTTTCCCATTTCAAACTCATAAATAGTTTGGTATATGTAAATAACACATTTTTTTTTAACATTTAGGGCAAAATGAAAAAAAATTTAAATATCCCTTCCAAAATCAACACACCCACTCTAACAATGCATGCCAGAGAATTTCTAATCAACCAGCAGCTAATGTTATGTTCCTGATGAGCACGCTCCAAGAGTCCTGTGGATAATTTAATGGTAGGGTTGGAGCCTGTGCTTTCCTCGGCTCTTTATTACTTACTTTGAGATGTTGCTATGGGAAACGAAATTCTGCTCCAGAAATTGACAGTATTTACAGAAAGGTAGGCAATAGGAATAGAAAACAAATCTTTCATAACCTCATATTTTCCCATGACTCCCTGCTCTGGGACATGACCATCCCGTGAGCTTTTCTACATGAAGACTATTACCCTCTCAGGGCACAGACTTTGCCAGTCCTCTTCAATGTTTAGAATGGTGATCATTCATTAATTAAGAAGAACTGTCTTTTATTTTTCCTTAAAAGGAAATTAATGAGAGGGTAAGTATTGACAGGAAATGACTTTGTTTTCATAGGATCTCAAGTCCTAGTACATAGTAGGAGGTTTTAAATATTTTTGAAATTATATTTTCTTTTACTTTATATGTATGGGTATTTGGTCTGCATGCATTCTTTGTGCCATATTGTACCTTACCTGTAGAGGACAGAAGAGGTTGTCAGTTCTTCTGAAACTGGAGTTACAGATGGGGACAAACCTGGATGTTTTAATATAATATTTTAATTCCTTATAATGATGATGGTGGTGATAATCTTGATGATCCTGAGAGTAATTACCTAGATAAAATTAACTTTCCTTTTTCCTTCAAAGTCAGACAAGGAGAGGCAAGAAAGGGTCAGAAGATAAGCTCTGTCCTATGATTCTGGGGAAATGTCAATTTCTTTTAAGGAGGTGATCTTAGGTGGGCAGGATTTACTAATCTGATGGCAGACTCCATTATGTCCCCAGATGACCTTCCAGGGCACTTAGGATTTGAAATGTAACCAAAAGTTCTATATATTTTGTCTTGGTCATCTAAGCCAGTGACGAAGGGAGTGTTCAGCATCATCCTGGATCCTCCCAGGTAAATCTCATACCCATTGTTTGCCTTCATTGCTAATAAGGTCCTAGTGGGGAAAGAGGAGCCACCAGTGCAAAGAAATCCCTGTCATGTCTAGTCTGTGAGTTTTTCTCAGGTGTGTAGTTTCTTTCGTGGTAAAGGAAATGAGAAAATGTCTCTGGTTTTATTAATAGCGTGACCTGTATATTCATTCATCCTGCTTAATTCCGCTAACAGACATTGTCTCAGCCATAGACAATGGCATCTGCCTTCCATTCATCCTGAGTAGCCCCATGTAAGGAATGTAGGTCACTCCTGGACAACTGTGGTCCAGGGAGGTGTTTTATGAATTTCCCACCCTAGAGATCTAGAATCCCTGAGAACAGAATGGCGGATGGGAGAACTCTGTCTGCCTTTCCTCCTACCTTAGTGTTTTATCTTTATTGTGGGATAACTGAGCACAGCATCGGATTAATGACAAGGGGCACAAAGAAGATGTGAGGATGGGAAACATTGAATGTCTGCAAAGTGACAGGCATGTCCTTGTTCATATGTGTGTGCTTTTCTAACAAAAGAAATACTACAGATGTATATTATTATTATTTGTTCTCCTTATTAAAAAAAAACACTGTCTATGGAACCACCTACAACTGCCTCAGGTTCACAATCCCTTAAGCTGGGAGTAGTAGGAATCATACTAGGTTTTACTGACTCTCCTAGCTCTCTGGCTCCAGAGCTGGTCCTAGGGACTCACCCCTCACATGGGCAAATGAGTAATGGAGGCAGCTCTCCCAAGTGTACAAATTTGGAGCTAGCTCACCCACGCCTCTGCCAAGAGGGTTGGCTTTATTTTTCTGCTTAGGTGAAGTGCAGGGTTCACTTTTCTGAGTGCTGCAGCTAGTATGGAGAAGGGCCAGTTCCCTCACCCACCTTGGTGGCAGGATCAAGGGCAGAGAGGACATTATTTCCCTCAGCCTCATGTCCACTTGACAGTTCTCTTGAGTGTTGCTGGTGGTCCAGGGAGAGCTCTTCCACTCTTGTGACCTCAGGCAAGTTCTTTCACCTCTCTGAGGCATTGATGGGGGCGGGAGGATATCTATCCCCCCACTCATGCCATCATATGGCAGATGAGGGGTGGGGCTAGGTCTCCCATGCTTACGGGATTGGCTCACCCGTGCCCTTGTCAACAGGGTCAACTCTGCTGTGCTGCCCAGACAGGGTGCAGGGCCTGCTTTCCTGAGTGTTGCAGCTTGTAAAGGAGAGGGTCAGCTCCCTTGCCTGCTAGAGGTAATAGGGACAAGGGGGGGCATCTTTCTGTTGTCCCCACCCTCATACCACAGATGAGGGACCAAGTAATCTGCTCATCTTCTTGGTTTAGAAACGATGTTGTGATGAAGTGACCAACTACCTTTCTCATCAAGGTATGATCCAGCGTTAAGAATAGGCAACCTCGGTGTCTCCTTTGATCTTCTGAACTGACCCAGGTGACCTTGAGCCTGAAACAACTTACAGAGCAGTCATCTGCTTGACCCCACTCTTAGAAGGAATTCTGCCAATTATTCTGCTATTGAATGCCTCAGCAATACAACATAGAAGAAAAATTATGGGTATCAAAGACTTGAATGAGCAGTACAGCTCTATCATTCATTGTGTGTGACCTCTGGCACTGGTCTCCATATGCCCTTATCTGTAAGATATCACAGTGAAATCTGTATTCCATGTATAAAGATTACTGGAATGATGCCAACTCTGTCCACAGAGTCCAGACAGTACCTGTGAAATGGCAGGTGGCTAGCCTGTATTCGAAGAGTAATGCTGAGGTTACAATTGCCTTACTGTCCACTGCTGCTCTCTCCGTGGAGTCAGCCACAAGACATAGGTGAAGCTCAGTCGTAAGACAGTGGGGAAAGGGAGTTTCAGGGCTGGGACTACTCACTGTATAAGATTCGGATCCTTTTTCATCCATATGTTCCCACAGCAATGGGCACAAATGCCTTCACCTATGGTCTTAGCAGGATCTAACCCTATTCCACAGTTTCTAGTGGAGATGTAGTGTCCCTTGGTCTCAGCAGGATCTGGCCCCACTCCACTGTCCACAGTTTCTAGTGGAGATGGAGTATCCCTTGGTCAACTCCATTTGGGTGGGGCAGTGGATGTAAGCATATCTATCGAGCACTCTTTAATGGGAAGGCCTGGACCATCCCATGTGGAGTTGAATTCAGCCAGTTAGTAGTTCATCTCCACACTCTTGCTGTCACAGTCCCCCGCCTGTGCTGAGCTTCTGACCTCAACAGCTTTGATCCAGATATCAAGTGTTCTTGCTCTCTGTAGTACCTCTGTCCATTCTATGTATCATCATCTGACTCAGGTCAGGGCCTAAACTTGAACCCTCCTTTGCCTCAACTGGGGTTCCCCTGGAAGCAGTCATCCTAAAACTGGGATACCAAGAGGATAGCAGTGGGCCAAGGTACACTGAATGAAGAAAAGGCAGTCTTCTTGGACGATACGTTTTTCTAGGAGATTTTGGAGCATATCCAATTTTAATTAAAAGAAGCATAGTTATTGTGAAGAAATAAAGGTTCAAGTTCAATGGCTTCTTATGAAGGCGCACAGCACACTTCAACTCCACTTAAACTCATATCAAGTTACTTACATTTCTTTTTTCTAAGACTTCTCTTGCATAACCCTGTTCCTCTGATGTAGCCCTTCCTACCCATCTAGATCATACCCCCCTTTTCTACATACCCAGAACTCTATGCTTCTGCAATCCCACATTCATTAAGAAGCCAATACTCTTCCATGTTTTTTTGCCCCTCTACCCACTCCTACTGCTCCCAGATACCTTTGATTCCTCCCCCAATGACTGATACATACCCTTTAAGGCCTTCCTTGTGATTCACCTTTTCCTTTTCATCCCTGCATTTCTGATGATATAACCAAGTTTCTCTATTGATTCCCTACTTTACTGGCCTGTAGCCCTGGGCACTCCACTATTCCAGCATACATTGCCCCTCACTACTATCCTATAAAGGTTCCTTAAAGGACTGTGAACACTGTAAAGCATAAAACATAATGTCATGCCCTCATCATCAGCCATATGCCCTTATGTGGGCTTTCCTTTATAGTTCACTTATTGAGTGGATCAATGAATAAATTAAGATCCACTTTTGCTATAAAACCCCTCTGTTCATTTCCTGTAGCTCCTGTAACACATTCGCATAGCCATAAGTGGCTAAAGACACATAGAATTATTCTCTTGTTGTCCTTCAGAGAAAATTTGTGATGTAGGTCCCAATGGGTAAAGCAGATATGTTACCAACGTTGCCTCCCTTCTGAAAACTGCAGGAAGACCCAGTTAGTCTTTTCTATGTTTCTTGATTCATGGCATTTTCCTCTGTTTTGAAAATCAGCTTTCCAGCTCCTTAAAGTTTCTCTCTCTGCTCTCCTGACTTCCTCTTCCATTCATAAAGCCCCTGTGTCTTCCCTGGGAACATCTGGATAACGCAGGACATGTCACTCTTCTTAATCATATCTACAAGGTCCCTTCTGCCATGTAAGAAAATATTCACAGATTTGGGAGAAATAGGATAGAGATATACCTTGTAGGAAGAAGACTTTGATCTCCCTCCTCTAACTCATGTAGCCCAGTGTTTTTCCCCCTGAGGCTCCCCAGCCAATGACATAAAAGCATCGGCTGCCCTTCCCCTGAGTAAAGAAGTTCCAACAATGTACAAAGCTGTCACACTGGCTGCATGTCTGAGAGCCACCCTGCATCTGACTGTGTGATGACCTCCTTCTCAGCCTCCCTAACTGCACAAATGAATGAATCCCAGGAGAAGCCATTAAGCTGCTCACCAAATGTGCAAGTAAATGAGGTGCCAGCTCGAAATAGCTCTTCAGGTGAGAGAGTGAAATGTGTGGAGGCAGTATTCCACTTGGAAGATCATCTGAAGGGGGCAGGTAGGGAGATGTGTTCATTAGGGTGGCAGCTGTGCACCCCCAAGGAGGAGGGAAACAGAATATGGGGAGGGACCTGGGAAAGACCTGGGTGCTGTGTGACTTCTCACCTTGTTGATTTATGCTCAGAGCTCAGTTTCTGCCCACGCGGAGAACATTCTCCTGAGAACATACATTGGTACATTTGTATTTGAATGTGACCCAAAGGGCCTTGATCTAATAAGGGTTTGGTCCCTTGCCCATGGTACTAGTGGGATGTGATGGAGCCTGTAGGAGGATGGAACTTCCAGGAGACTAGCAGACGTAAGTGATAATACTCAGGTGGTAGCTTTGAAAGGACTACTAGAATTTCCCCCCCCCACACACACATCTATAATCTCTTCCTCTCTCTTTTTTCAAGACGTTTTGAGCATCAGCCACATGGCAGACCCTGGATTTGGAGTTTATGAGGATATTGAGTTCGAGGTCATGTGAGAATGATGAACGCTCACAATAAATAGAAGATGCATGTGAAGGAATAGAAGTTAATGGAGCTGCTGGGGCTGGGGAATAGGAGTGCTGATGAGGGGAATGGTGCCTCCAAGTTCTAAGTGGGAAAATTACTTTGACTGAAGCACTTTGAATCTGAGTCACTTGGTGTGAAGTAGTTCAGTGTTAGAGTTCAAGAAATAGAGCTTTGGGTTTTAAATGATGCCCCATTCATTAGCGTATCTCAGCTGAAATCTGCAGAATGTTCTCCAAAAATGTGTAGTACCCAGGAAGCCCCTGGCTGGTGTCATCTTGGAAACAGGTCCGATGTTGAAGTTGATGCAAGGATTAGGGGAGATGTCATGAGGTCAAGGGTCACATTCTGTAGGTTCATCTCTCACCCCTTCATCCTCAGAGAATCACCCATACTGTTCATGAGACACAGGGGCTTTCCATGGCCTTTGCTCTCATCCTGGGATTGTCCCCTTTCTCAGAGAGATGATAGGAGCCATGTTGCTAAAACAGTCCATCGTCTAAGCAATCTCCTGTGCCCTTCAGAGCAAGCCTCAGTTGTACTCACTTCTCTATTGTGGATGTACACCGTCCAAGGGACTGCTAAACACATGTTGAATGAATGAATGAGTTTACTTCTGCCTAGTACACTTTTAGATGTTTTCTCTCATTTATAAGAAGTGTCAGTCAAGCAAACATCTTTAAATCAAGTACATGGACTATATACCTGAAACAGTGCTGAGTCTTAGGGTGTATTAGACCAATGCCAATCAGAAAACAGAGTCCCTAGGATATGAGGTGGCAACACCCACATGTGAATTCTTCCTTCTCTCTAGTGACCTGGACAATAGGCTTGCTGAGAACAGACACACATCACAGCAAAGCAAGAGAAACCAGCACCCAGTGCTTAAAGAATACATAGGGGCATATTTGTGTTTACCCTCTATCAGTTCTTATTTCTACTAGAACTTTCTCTGAGATGAAAA
This sequence comes from Alexandromys fortis, assembly GCF_014885135.2. NCBI lineage: Eukaryota > Metazoa > Chordata > Mammalia > Rodentia > Cricetidae > Alexandromys > Alexandromys fortis. The sequence goes on from NW_026067930.1 coordinate 8,265,378, forward strand.
AGTCAAAAAGGTTTTACAACCGCCCCCACCCCCGCTGCCTTCATCTTCCTATTTCTATTTATTTGAGAGAGGGTAAAAGGTAGAAGCCTTTACCCTAATTTCAATGTTATGTTATTCAGGGGCATTTTCTTGTAGTCCAGCACAAGAATTTTCCTAGGTTCCTGGCTCCTCTGACTAAATGGATGCTGGAAAGTTATTTTGCGATACTCTGTCCTTGCTTCCTGTGGATTTCTTTGCTAGAATGGAAAAAAAAAAAACACACTCAGGGCACTAGCAGCTTGCAAAATCTTTTGAAGCTGCAAAATGTGGTCCCTGCTAACAAACTGACCCACCAGGCTGGCATTCTTCATCCTTATTAGCAAGAAGGAACCTCCAGCCAATCTCACTTCTAATTGCAGTTTTACTTTCTGGGGCGGAAAGTTAAGCTTAGAACAATGAAAGAGTCTATCTGTCTATGCCCATTTGACTGTGATAGAAAGGCCTCTAATTTTTTTAAACAGTGAAGCCAGTGCCCTCTTCCAGCCGTTCTCTAGGACTTCTTTACTTTCACCCTTCTTCTCCACTCCGCCTTCCTTGGTTCTAATCCTTATTGCTCCAATTACTTAAGGGATGACCCTGGTTGTTCACCCTGCTTTTGTTCCTTTCCACTTCCATAAAACAGCATATTCTACCTTATAATTTTATCCTTAGTAATAAATAAGAAAATGTCTGTGAGGTCTTAACAAGGTACATAAGGCACACCTAGTAACTGAGACCCTCAATTCTTTCGGGCCTCTTCTTTCTCATCTGTCTGTCCCCACTTTTCCTCTCACACTTTTTTTCTGATATATAAGGTGTTCTTCCATGCCTTTCTTTGTTTTTACCTTCTCTTGTGGAATTCAGCTCTAGCAATGGGCAGACGTTTTCTTCGGTTAGATATCCCATTGCGATTCAGCTGGAATGCCCAGGGCTCTTGCACTAGTGTACCCAGAGAGCAGGTGGCTAAGACAGTTTGATATTTATGGTTTCAGGACATTATTGCCTGTTTCCTCTCCAACAGCCCTTAGGTTGCAGAGATAAACACCAGTGGTTTATGTTTCTCTAATCAGGATGTAAGTGCTCCAAGGAACTCACTTCTTAATCTAGGGGAAGGTTTTCTCTGGACAAAGCTAGTAAGAAATATGGTTATTGTGCCAGGACTTGTGTGCTCTTCACTACGGAATGGAGTGAAGCCTCATGAATCATTCTTCGGTGTTCTGGGGCCAGCTGCTAACTGTGTATGCTGACTCTGAATTATTGGCCAGTGTGGTGGCACCTTGTTAATCATGGGAACATACCTGTTACTTGTTTTAGCTAGGGACTCTGTTTTGTAAAGGAATATGCCACTCAGCAGCCATTCAGCCTAATACCAAGTAATTCTCTCTGGTCAGTGTCCTCCCTCTACCTTCCTGGAGGGGGTGGTGTTGCACATTTGCCCTCCAACTTATAGCAGGGCTTGTTAACATTTTCTGGATTTGAGAAAGTAGAGGAGTTTCTCAGGCTGACATTTTCATTTATATGCCAGAAGAGTTCACTCTTTTTTTTTTTTTGAAGTCTATACATATATCCATTTATATAAATAAGGGCACTGCAGGATATTCCTGTCACCATCCAAAAGCAAGAATCACTATCTATCAGTCACGGGACAATTACTGCCATGTCAACTTATAATAAATTTCATCCTGCCTGTCATTGAACATTGGGCCCGACACAGCCCTGGCTCATTTCATGTCCAATCAATCTGCACAGTCGCTGTGCCAGGTGGAGGGAGAGTAGCCACCTTCACCTTATATATGGGGAAGCAGGACCTCAGAAAGGTAAGGTTGTCATTATAAGCAGTAAATGTGAATTCCGTGGCAGAAAGAGCCTATGAGATCCCTCTGTGTCATGAAAGCCTCAGGTGAGAATCGCATCCCTTTGCTCTACAAGATGTGATACCGCTCTCTTTCTCTCCCTCTCTCCCTGTGCGTGTATGTGTGTGTGAGAGAGAGAGTGGTGTGTCCGCCCCTGTATTGCTGACCATACATACAAGTTTGGGGTAAAAGCTGGGAGGAATAACAGTGCAGGGGTGCAGGAAGGCAATGAGTGACATTATAAAACAGTGGAGGAATATTAGTAGTTATTTTCATAGCCCCAAAGTTGAGAGGGTTCCAGGAAATATTAATGGGGCATTTCCTGTGATCTGAGAAAGGTTCCAGGAAGTCATTAACAGGTTGCTTCCTGTGATCTGAGAGGGTTCCAGGAAATCATTCACGGGGAATTTCCTGTGAGCTAAAATGGTTCCAGGAAACAGTTCGCGGGTGTGTGGCCGTTTGAATGTATTTGGCGCCCATAATCTCATAAGGAGTAGCACTATTAGGAGGTGTGGCTTTGTTGGGATGAGTACGGGATTGTTGGAAAAAGTGTATCACTGTTGTGGTGGACTTGAAGTTTCCTATGCTCAAGATACTGTCCAGTGTTGCAGTTGACTTCCTGTTGTGTGCAATATGTAGGACTCTCAGCTACTTCTCCAGCACCATGTCTGACTGCATGTCATCATTCTACCCACCTTGATGATAATGGACTGAACCTCTGACATTGTAAGCGAGCCACCCCAATTAAATGTTTTCTTTATAAGAGTTTCTGTGGTCGTGGTGTCTCTTCCAAGCAATAGAAACATTAACTAAGACAGAAATTGGTGCCTGAGATTTTGGGTATTACTGTGATAGGACTGACCATGTTTTTGCTTGGAGGAATTTGGACTTTGGTACTTAAGGTTTGGAAAGCAGTGGGATGCTTTAATGCCCAATGGTTCATCCTGGTAGGCACATAGAACACAGTAACGCTATAGGTTCTTTGAACTATTGGGGGATCACTCAAGAGGTTTCAGAGGAGAAGAATTTTAGCATGTTGCCAAAAGATTGTTCTTATAATGATTTGGTGAAGAAATAACTGCCTTTTGCCCTTGTCCAAAAGTCTGCCTGGGGCTAAAGTGAAAAGTTTTATATAAATTCCATTGGCAGAGGAAATCTCAAAGCAGCCTACTCTAGACTGTGTTACGTTGTTATTAGTGGTAACTTTAGTGAAGATTGAATAATGAAAAAGAACAAGCTGAGCAGGGTAAATTATAAAACAAATTTTTTTTCTAAAAAAAAAAAAAGCACCAAGGGGTGAAATGGGGCGAAGTCCTGTGTTCAAGGAGACAAATGGATTAGGAAGTGGAATAATGGGAGTGGTGACCTCTGGGCAAGATCCTGCTCAGGTAAATTTTGAACATGTGAAAAGGAACTAAAGAAGAGTTTGGGAGTTAGGTGTGGTGGGGCACACCTTGAATCCCAGCACTGGGAAGGCAGAGGTTGGTGGACCTCTGAGTGTCTTAGGGTTTTTATTGCTGTGAAGAGACATCATGACCATGGCAACCCTTATAAATGAAGCATTTAATTGGGGTGGCTCACTTACAGTTTCAGAAGTTCAGCCCGTTATCATCATGGTGGGGAGCATGGCAGTGTGTTGGCAGACATGGTGCTGAAGAAATAGCTGAGTGTCCTACATCTTGCAGGCAACAGGAAGTCAACTGAAATACTGGGCAGCATCCTGAGCATAGAAAACCTTAAAACCTGTCCCCAAAGTACACTATTCCTCTAACAAGGCCATATGCACTCCAACAAATACACACCTCCTAATAGTGCCTCTCCCTGTGAACTTATGGGGGCCAATTACATTCCAATTACCACAGGGTGTTTCCTGTGATCTGAGAGGGTCCAGGAACTTTTCATGGGGTGTGTCTGTGGTGTGGGAGAGTCCTAGGAGCCCTTCATGGGGTATTTTCTGTTATTTGGGAGAGTTCTAGGGACTTTCATGGGTGTTTTCTGTTATTTGAGATGGTTCCAGGCACTTTTTACCACATTTGGAATCCTACAGAAATGCAAGTTGAAAGACCCATTCTCTTTCAGAGAAAAAGCCCCAGGGTGAAGCGTTGTTTAAATTTCTCAAGTGTGCAGAGCAGATGAGCAATAATAATAGGATCAAAACACCTTTCTCATTCCAAGGTTCCATCCTTTCCACTGTACCAAACGTACAAAGTCAAACACATGTCTCCCCTTCTTTACAGAAGGCAGTAAATAACAAAACAAGCAACATGGCAAGGGATATCTTCATTAGAAAAACACGGGTACAATGTGTTCTTCCAGGTCTGGTTTACCTTACTCGGTGCAGTTTTTCCAGTTTCATTTATTTGCATGCCTATTTCATCCCTTCATAAGTGTGTAGTTGGATACATATATGTGTATGTATGTATGTGTGTATATGTTTATATATGTGTTGGTATATATATATATGTGTGTGTGTGTGTGCATTTATATATGTGTGTATAATATGTATATTATATGGTGGGAGAGGGATGTGTGAGGAGCTGAGAGTAGTTGGACAGAGGAATATTGGATGAATATTATTGAAGAATATGGTATGCTTGTAGTAAATCAAAGACTAAACAAAAATTACTAAATTTTTAAAAATGAATCTAAAAGGATACTTCAGCAAGGTTCTCAACCTTGTGAGGCTTTTCTAGACACTAGCAGCTTTGCGTTCACTCATGAGGTTTTCTAGAGACTCCAGTCACTCCTCAATTTCTCCTCACACTTTCAAGTTCCGAGGCTGCCTCCGTTTTCCTCTCAGCTGTGTTTAAAGCACATGAGCCATCCACAAGTTCTGATATCTGCCAGGGACTCCTGGAACTAATCCGCGCAGATACTGAGGGGTGATTGTGTTGAAATATTTGTATAGAATGGGTTTGATGAGGTCATTTTTAATAACCCAGTTTTTAGCTTTGACTCTGCTCTTTGTTAAACGCGTATTGACCAAGAGCTTATGTGGAGAGAGAGGAGGTGCTACGTTGTGCTTTATTGTGTGATGGGCCTCCACTCAGTCCTGTGGTGATGAAAAGTGCAATTAAATCAGACAGGACGTGGAGGGGGGGCTGTGCTTGTCCCACTGAGAGGCTTAAGAGAAGTTACAGTTACTTGTTCATTTTACAGCTTCGCACTCAAAGTTCTAACAACCAGGTAAATGGTCCACTTGGCAGGTTAGACGCTAACAGGACACTGTGGGTGGTGATATCCATGCTGTGTATTAAATGATCAGCCACTCACTGGCTAACTATAGGCATGCAGTTGGCTCTCACTTTTATAATCTTGACTCTTTCCTGATAAGCTCTGTCATTTGAGCTCCTAAGATCCACCAGCCCCAATTCCCCCACCTGAAGGATGAAGACAATCGAAAGCACCTGGTATAGGGTTGGTGATATCAACTGATAGCAAGGCCAGAGACGCCACTAGAGGGTTTAGATTCTTAAGTTCCTGGATGAAGAATTGCCAAAGCAGAGACAGTTTACTGACAAGACTGTAAGCTCCCAAGAGAGGAAGCAAAGTGAAGTCGAGAGAGTTCAGTCACTCTAATGTCACCATAGCCTGAAAGATCTGCTGTTGTCTCGTTGCTCTGATTTTTCTCCTGCATTTTCTGTTACCTGCAACCTCATGTGTCACTGGTTTTATTAGTATGTTAAATGTGTGTGTAGCGTTCTCATGAACCATAGGTCAGTCACCTCCAGACTCTCCAGAGTGCTTCTGCCTCTACCAGTGACACCCATGGCTGGTGCGTGGTGGTTTTGTTGGGAAGAGATAGAAAGAGGTCAGCCTTCCTCTTTATTGACAAGTCTTTTCCATATGATAATTGTATATGGCTTTGTGCAGAGCCTTTTGAACCTTGATGTCCTGCCTCAGCACCCAGCTCTGTTTGTGACCATGTAGACGTTGGGTTCCCTCACACCAATGATGCTCCCGCAACAGCTGGAGGAGGCTCTTGGTGGCACTCAGGGGTCCAACTCTCCCTCGTTTCTGTGGCTATTGATAATATACTCCCAATAAAAGCAATTTAGTGAAGAAAGGGTTACTGTCTGTCACAGTAGGGAAGTCAGGGCAGCAGAGACCAAAATCAGCTGGTCATATCTCATCCGCAGTCAGAGCAGAAAGGATGAATGCATGTGTGTTTGCTATTCAACTCAGGCTCACCACTATCTCGTAATACAGGACCCATATTCAGGGAGCAGTGAGGTTGACAATGGGCTCGATCTTCTGGTATCCATTAGTATAATCAAGACAAACCCAGAGACATGCTCACTGGCCATTCTGGTCTAGACAATCCCTCACTGAAACTCACTTCCCAGGTGACCCTAGATTACATCCAGTTAACAATTAAATGAACCAGCACAGGAGACATCCAGTTCCTTTGTCCCAGGGCAATCTCCCCCACCCCATAGTGGAAGGAGCCTTCTGATGGGACTCTAGAGGATCGGCATCTCATTTTTGCACATGAAGCCCCCAGGCTGTTTTTGATGACTTTTCCCCACCTCCTTCTACAATTAAGTGGCAAACATTTTTTCTGGTTGTTTTGTTTCTGCTCTTCATAAAGTAGCCAAGATAACAAACCTCACACAAAATTGGCTCTGTAGCACATTTCCATGCTAATTAATAGCAGCCTCAAATGGGGTGAGGTTTTGAGCAAATATAAATTGCATATATTCAGGTGTCTGAATTTTACCACCATTAAACTTAACTACCCTGTTTGTGTCTCTTTATAGCTCTTCTTTCGTACAGACCATAAAAGAGAAGTTACAATGCTTCAATCAGGGCCTGGGAGAAAGCCCTCTTTCCATATTTCTAATAGCTTCGAATAAAATATGTTCAAGCACTTCCAGCCATCTGCCTGAGAAAGGTTATTTGGAGAGGTCTGCCCACTCCTGCCCTGATTCTTACAAACATCAATTCTATTTCCTAATTCTGTGGCTGGATTAAATTTATGAACTGTTCAGCCCTTTGGGTGATAAATCTGTTGATTGTGACCATTTCCTCCTTCCAGTTTCCAATTAACATGATTGCTATGGAATCCTCTGAGACAGCTTGGGCTCTTTCCTTTCATCTTGCAGCTCAGAGCTGAATCAGCATGGATGTCAGCCTGCGCCACTCCCTCTTTAGTCATTTCTCAGCTCACACGCCTTTTGGAGCATGTAACAATAGTTCAATATTATTTCCATTCGTATGAAAGGGGGAAAAACTGTCCTAAATTTAAAACCTGCAAATGCGACTTGTAATGTTCCTGTAAAAACAAAAATCTTATTCAGTACAGGTCATTTTCTGTCACATTTTCATACTGTGGGCAGCTTCATGTTTAAACAGGGAAATGGATCCGGCTTCTAATCAGACAATGTTACCAGTGGATGGGATGCATTGTACAAATGCCAAGTGGCATGCGGAAGGTAAGAGCAATGAGGAAAAGGGAATTTGCTCCAGGGTGTTCATGCACAGCTGTCTTTAAATTCTACATCATTCTGCCAATCTGAGTCCCAAGAAAGAGGAAGGTCTCAGGAAAGTCTGCATTACCTCTTTTCCTTCTTCTTCTTTTCTTATTCTTGTCAATCTATCACCCTCCTACTCTCTTGACTGTCATTGCCTCTATCTCGGACTCCATCTGGTAGACAGGCACTAGGTTAAGAAACTGGGAACAGGTATGCTATAATTTAAATATGAAAAGTCCTCCCCCAAAGGCCCATGGCTGGGGACTATTTTGGGAGGCTCTGGAAACTTAGGAGGTGGGGAGAGCTGGAGAAAACAACTCACTTACGGGGAGAGGGTCCTATTATCATTGGTTGTTCCCCATCATAATACTGCCTGCTTCCAAACTAACCACAAACTGAAGAGCTCTCCTCTGTTTCTTTTGCCATTATGTCCTCTTCAAGCACACAGAAGCAAACAAATATGGGCTGATGCTTCTGAAACTGTGAGCCAAATATCTCTTCCTCTCTCGGGTGTTTGGATAATAGTAACCTATGGAATGTTAACTAATAGAAAATGGTAGAACCAAGCATGGTTAAGTCTTAACTCTGCTATTTGTGTACTTCCTAATTTCTGATAATAAATACTTTTTACCTCAATTACAATTCCATTATCTATAGTGAGAAGAGAAAATACTGCTTATTTCTCTTGGATATATTCCAATACAACACAATTATTTCTATGCCAACAGAAAGCTAGCATGTTAAAAGATATCTCCTTATCCAATAATGTACATCTAAGATCTGGAATCTTGGAATCAAAATAGATGGATTCGAATCTCAGTTCTATCGCTTCATAGATATGTCCATTAGAAAAATGATTTAGCTTCTCTCTGTTTCAATGTTCTCATCCATAAATGAAATTAATAATCATGAAATATCTCCTGTAATCATGAGTTAAATGAGAAGAATCACACTAAGGGTTGAAATTGTGATCATGGCGCTTATTATTTAAAACAGTAATTAACCGTTCATTATTATCCCCTTCAGCATATATTTTTGAATACCTGCTTTGCGTCAAGTTCTCTTTTAGTAGGCTGGCCTAAAGGCATATTGGAGAATTTGGAGTCAGCTCAATTATCACACTTAGGGCTTATGTGTGTGCTTTGATTCAGTTGTGGCCAGAGCAGTGAGCAGATATGCCTCTTGTCAGCCCTGGGCCCTGACAAGGTACAGTCATTGCCATTATACCTGTTCAATCACACGCCCATAAGCATAAGAATTGGGTCTGTTTTGGCTCCATCCCCAATGCTTTGTACAAGCCTTGGTCCATGCCAAGATCCCAATCAATATTTGTTTACTGTTGAGTGGAAATAGCATTGAAGACTTTGAATTTTATCAGAGTTGTCCAACACTAAAAATTCTATAATAAAGCTGTTTGTTAAAAAGTACTACAGAGACTAATGGCAAAGACTCAAGTCTGTCTTGGAAAGCTAGTACAGGATCTTGAAGAGTAAGTAGGAGTCTTTTAGGCTAGAAAGTGGAGGATGGCATGCATTCGGGTGGAAGAGTAGGCACTAGGTGTGCAGGTAGGAGGAGTGCTGAGGAGGGTGGCTTGGCTAGATTTTACGTGCAGAAGGAAGAGGAGACAGCGACTACTGGAAATCCTTAGGTCTCCTGAGAACACAGCTCACTATCTGGTTATTGATGCTTGAATTTTTCTTTCCCCTAAATATTGAAAGAGCTGATGCTCAAACACCCCTGTTAACACAAGACACGGGGCTGTGAATACATGGGTCCAAAACTCGGTATTATTCAAGATACAGGTTCTGACTGTGCTAACAAAGTCTAAATGGAAAAGTGATCTAAATTAGACATCTACATTCCTTTCCTTAGCAACAAGAATGTAAATGTGTCCATGTGATATAGCGGCCCTTTGGGCTTCGGACCTGGACTGATTTTATAGTATTGTTCTACCATCACAACCGAGCTTCTAGTTCAGTGTCCTAAATGGATGTTCCAGCTGTTGCCTATGTATCTATATGCACGAGTGGATATGGAATGAAACACCAGAGGTTGCTACTTATTTCAGTTCCTCCCACACTGAATAAGAGGAAAACTAGAAAATAAAGCCTTCAGTTGATAAACATGTACCCATGCAGATTTTATTGACTACAAAGGGATTACAATCAAAGATCTAAGTGGTGGCGTTTCTCTTTTGTGTTCTCTCATACAGTACCTCCCAATCACAGCTTCCCTTTCCTCCCCTCCTCCTCCCCTTCCCCACCTCCCCCTCTCCTCCATATCTATCCCCCAGAAGAAAGCAGGCCTCCCAGGGTTATCAACTTAACACAGCATAACAAGTTACAATAAGACCAGAAACAAACCCTTACATCGAGGCTGAGCAAGGCAACCCAATAGGGGAAAGTGTCCCAAGAGCAGGCAAAAGAGTCAGAGATACCCCCACTTCCACTGTCAGGAGTCCCCCCCTCCAAAAAAAATCAAGCCAGGAGAGTACATACAGTGGGTCCCATAATTCTTTCTCTCCCTTTTCCATGGAGTTCCAAAACTCTGAGGGGAGGGACCCAATGGAGACCTCCATCTTAGCCTCTCTCTCTCAGCCTAGTTTGACTGTGGGTCCCTGCATCAGTGCTTACCAGAGGCAGCCTCTCTAATGAAAACTAGATACCAATCTATGAATATAACAGAACATCATTAGGAATTTTTTCCCAGTCATGTCTGATTCTATTCTAGGTCACTTGACTATCCAGCCTCTGGTTCTTGATTATATTTCAACACTCCTGTTTTAGTAATTTCTGTGCATAGTCAGGGGTCTACTGAGGTGAAGAAATTTTAGTGTGAGGTACACAGTATAAAACTCAAAACAGTTGCCCTTCTGGGAGGAGCTGAGCTTGTAGGCAAAGATATAGATAGGCTGCCATATTACAGGAATCTCAGTGTCTGGTTTGAAGTGATGGGTACTGACCCAGGACAAAGCAAAATACCACAAAACTTGGAAAACCAAAATATGAGCCCTGGAAATAGATACCCAAGTTTTTCTGTAGCTTCCAACAAGCAAGAACCAGAAAACAAGGCAAATGGCGGAAGCAAGCATCATAAGAAGTTCAAAAGAGAAAGGATGGGAGGCAGAGAAAAGGGGATTGGGCCTTCCTGGCTACTTGTCTATCCCAATTGGCAAACCCTAGGTTCAGTGAGAGACTCTTCTCAAAAAATAAAGTGGAGGGTGACTAAGGAAGATGCATGACATTCTTTGTCTTCCTCCTGCACCTGTAAATAGACACCTGAGGAGGAAGAAGAAAAGGGGGACAGGAGGAAGAGTAGAATGGGGGGGCTATTAATCCCAACTACAGCTAAGAGACGACCTGGTATTGTCATATGGAAGGTGATCAATAACTGCGAATAATTTCTTGATCACTATGAAGTGTCTTTTTGTTTTTGCTGTTCCAAATGTCAAATATAGCAGCATCTCATACCCTTACAACAAGAAAATAGCTGGAAAACATTCAGTCGAGAACCTCTCAGATTTCACTGCACAACAGCAGGATCACTCAGAGGTGCAAATCTTAAAGGCAGAGTGTGAGACTCAACTCATAGTTCCCGGTTCAACAGGTCCGGCCCAGTCTGAATATCCAACAAGCTCTCACAAGATGCTGACACCACATACCGACAGACAACACTCCGAGTACCATAGAAGCCAACTAGGTGTTCCTTAAGAAGATTAGAGAGCTAAGGTACCCAGCGGGAGAAAGGCTGCCTGGAGAACCTCAGCAAGAACTGAGCCACACTTACCCATGCAATCCAGAAGTGTGTCCTCAAATGTAGTATCCCCAGCATTCATCACTCTCATCATGGGTCCGCCTCAGAATATATATCTCAACAAGCAACATTCCCAGTATGCATTTCTTCACAGCAAGCATCTCTCCCGGTCTACACCTCCCCCTACAGCTTGCGTCTTTCTACAGTATGATCTGCCCCCAGCATGGCTCTCCTTACTAAAGACATCTTTCCCCAGCATGCATCTCTCCCAGGACATATCTCCCCCACTATGCAACTCTCCTAAATCATGCATCTTCAACATATACTCCAGCATGCATCTCCCAGCATGCATTTCCCCCAGCAGGCATCTCTGCAGCAGGCATCTTCCTCACAGAATGCTTCCACAGAATCCATCAAGAATTGCTTGGAAGGGGGGCCAACTATACGGCTCAGTGGATAAAACTGCTTGCCATGCAAGCCTAATGACCCGAATTCCAGCCTCAGAACCTAGATAAAGATAAAAGGAAAGAACTAACTCTCTATAAAGCTACCCTCTATGCAAGAAGCAATGTGTCATGAATGCACATGTGTGTGCATGCACACACACACACACACACACACACACACACACACACACACTGGGATACTTGATTGCACTGTGACATTCCTAGACTGTGTTAATATTGTTAATCTTGAATGGGGGCAGAGCCAGTGACTAGCTGACCAGATTTAGCCATAGAGAAGCCAGGAATACAGATCCAGGACTTCTGGAGAGAAGAGGCACTGGCTGGGTCGCCGGTGAGAAAAGGAAGGTCAGTGAGTCAGTCATTCCTCCTCTGTGTCGTTGGTCTACAAGATTTTCACCCCAATATCTGACTCTGGAGCTTTTATTCAGAACAATTTAGAAAACAGAACACGACACTACACACATGCACACACACACACAGCATGCATATGTGTGCATGCACAAGCACAAATACATAATTTTTAAATGGGTTGCTTTGTTCTCTTCAGTATTCCTGTGCACCTCTAATTGCAGCTGTTTTGTATGGTGTGCTCAGCCCTCTCTCACCTCCCTGTGCTGGTTGATAAAAGCTCCATTGGCTAACCACCAGCCTAGATGAGGAAGGCCAGAAAAGGGGTTAAGTGGGATCAAGCATACCTTTCTGCTACCATTCAAGAAGAAAACTGGCATAGAACAGAAATGATTCAGAGTAATACCCAGCATCATCTCTGTCCACCTAGCATCATCTCTGTCCTTTACTGCTTAGCTGACTGTTATCTCTGTCCTTCATCACTTGGCTTCACTCACCTCCCAGGGCAATCCTTCCCAAGTTGGTACCCACATCACTATAATCCCCACCAAGGATGACCCGTGAGTTGTCTTCCAAAGTTCCTGTCATGAGACTATCTAATATATCACAGTAGACGTTTGCTATAAAAACTTATGTATGAACAACCTGACAATGATATAATTTATTCTGCTTCTTGCACAAGGCAAGAACCCCATAGTGACAGTCAGTACGCACTGCTGCGCAGAAGCCATGCACAGAGGTCAACAAAGAGAACCAAACAATGGAAGTAACTGCAAAGATGTTAGGAAAGCAGGAATCAGAAGATGATGAGAAAATTCTGGGGTTAACCACCAGAGAAAGCTACTACCCCAGGGTGATGTAGGTACCCTGGTACTGTATCTAGGGGAGCAAGAATGTTTGAATATGGCTATGAAGGTTAATCTTCATTGTTCAATGGATTATGAACCATTTAGGGGAGCAGGCAGGACTTTGGAGTGTGTCTGTAAGAACTTGTCAGGATTACGTGAGGGGCAAAGTCTGAATGTAGGTGGCAATATCCCAGAGGGTCTTGATGGAGAAGGAGAAAGCCAGCTGAGGGCCAGCATTCACATCTCTCTGCTTACTGAGCCTCTGTGATGTGAGGGGGGTCTGCTTCATGCTTCTACCATGGTGAACAGAGCCACGATGGACTGAGACCCTCTGAAACCCCACTCCAAAATAGAAGCTCCCCTCTTACAGTTGTTCTCAGGGGCATTCTGTTACATCATTGTAAAAGCAAGGCATCCACAGGCCCTCCTAAGGATCCAGACTAATTTCAGAGACATGCATGGAGAGATATAGAATGGAGAAAACAGCCATCTCACTGGGTCTGGATTGAGCAGGGTGTGTGTGTGTGGGGGTGGCTAGAACAAGTCGGGGCAAGGGTGGAATATGAAAGGAGGAGGGAGAACTAAACAACAGACCCCACCTGCAGTGGAAAACTTGACTTCTCTCATTCCTCCACTGGATGCTCTCAAACACAGCCCGAGACGGAGTTGTACAGAGGCATTTGCTAACTTCAGGGGGATCTCTAAATTTAGCTGGATACCACAAAGTGTTTTGGGGTACTAACAGCATCCCAGCCTCTCTCCTGCATTGAGACAATGGATATTCGGTTTTGGACACCTTGGACAAGTAGATAACTAGGTACAGATTCTTGGGGTTTTATGTAACTTTGAGGCACCTACAGGTAAGAAATTGCCTAGGAATTGCCAGAAAGGGCAATTTTGAAGTGAATATTATAGATTTAGAGTCTAGTAACACTCTCCCAAGCCCAAATAGCACACTACTGACAGCTATCTACCGTGCTAGTTCTCCTGTATGCTCCTCAGTTACCCATAGTTCTTTGTATGGCATTGAGGCCCTGTGGTTTTTTTTCCCAGCAGTTTGACATGTTCATTCATGTCATATCAGTTCAGCACACACTTGGGTAGTCATATACGCATGTATATGCATGTAATAATAGATTTTAAAGAAAAAAATAGTCCATGAATTTGACAGAGAGTGGGGAGAGATAGATGATGGGGTTTGGAGAAAAGAATGGTAAGGGGAAAAGGCTGCAATTATATTGTGATCTCAAAAATAAAAATCAAAGAGGAGGGAGCAAGATGAGTGAATGTGAGCTCCAATCAACAATTGGCACGTAGTACGTGCTGTGATATGAGCTCGGCTGACTTTCCCCTTCCCACTCATCCCAGACAGCTTGGTGCTTTGCAAAAATTGAATCTGTCAGCAATGGCTGAAGATTTATCATCGCTAAGGAAATAGTTTTCGGGGGAAATTATCATTTGCCTAAGAGTGCATGACAGATACTGATTTAGTGACTAACACACTACAATTTACTCACTGACCTAAAAAGAGCTAGCGAGGAAGTGAGATCCAAGCCTGGGTCCGATGGGGGTCTGTCTACCCCCAGACACCTTCCAAACTGGAATGTACATTTTGGAGAAAAACACAAATTACGTGAGGTGCAAGCCTTGTGGAGACTTTTTTAGTTAAAAGTCTAATGGAACATGACTACTTCCTAATTTGCAACTGTCCTTTACCACGTTCCTATTTTTTTTTATGCCCCATGTAACAATTCAAAGGACTTCCTGTGAGGACTGTGAGTTGGGTATTCTCCTGCAATTACACGGGAGTATTTGCTCAACTTCTCATAGCTCTCGGCAAATATTAGCTGAGGCAAGATATCTGTTGTCTGAGGAGATGGCTGAATCAGAAAACCAGGAACGTTAAACCTTGAAGGAGCTAAAAAGAACATTGCTGTGGCACATCTCAGCACCTGGCACAGTACTAGGTTCTGGACATATAGCAGCCTAGATTTGTCCCCTAACTCTGTGAGGAGAAAATGATATAGACCCCCTAGAAGAGTATGAGACTTACCCCAAGTCACACACCTGGCAAAACAGGATGTGAGCATGGATTTCACTGCATCTGGAGTCAGTGAAGAAACAACTGTGTTGTTAATGATGGACACCCTTCCTACTGCTTATGTTGTGGTTGGGCCCTTTTTTTTATTCCCCAATATTCTTCCTTCCTTCCTCCCTCCCTCCCTCCCTCCCTCCCTCCCTCCCTCCCCCCCCCCTCCCNCTCTCTCTCTCTCTCTCTCTCTCTCTCTCTCTCTCTCTCTCTCTCTCTCTCTTTCTTTCTCCTAATCCTAGGTCTTTCTCCAGAGATTCTCAATATATTGGAAATTCCTCTTCCTCTTCTTCTTCTCCTCCTCTTCCTCCTCCTCCTCCCCTTCCTCCTCCTCATTCTCCTTCCCCCCCCTCCTTCTCCTTCTTCTTTTCTCAAGCTAAAATAAAGACTGGCCTGGCAAGACATACCCAATGGTACAACAGTAGAACTACTTTGTGGTTGGATTTAAGCTCTGCTCCACAAGATGAAACCCCTACTTCAGATCATTATTGGAGCCAAGAACCTTTGACAAGGCAGGTCATAGACATTAAGGGGGAACCTTCTGCTATTATTTAGATAATTGGACATAACATTAAACGGATTCAATTGCTCATTGTTATTCCCCAGAAGAGAATTAATAAATGCCAAAGAACTATATTTCTCCTAGAGACACATGTCAGGATATTCTTAGAAATATGGTTTTTGGACCCTCTCTTTGAACCCCTCTCTAAGACAGATACTATTAGCAAGGTGCTTACATCCATTCAAGCCTTTATCTCCTCCTCTTCCTCCTCTAGCCTAGGTCCTGTGAGCTGAAAGCTTGTACACAGCTCCTCTCATAATTATAGGCTCTACAAACTAGGCCCTAAGCATCCTGCTAAAGGTTTGGAGAAAGCCTTGGTCTCCTTGTTAGAGGAGACTTTTCTTTCTTTTTCTATTTCCTCCACTCCCCCTTCACCATTTCTGAGTGTGATAGCTACAACTAGTGATTATTTTCTGACCATGACAGAAAGGTCAAGAAGTTTCCATAACTTTATCACTGTGGAACAGATTAATAAACAACAATCCTACAGCAAACCCTTCTTGATGTAGATAAAGAAGAAAATAAGAAAGAGAGAGAGAGGGGAGGGAGAAAGGAAGAGGGGGAGAGAGTGAGGGAGGGAATAAAGGTTGTCTGTATAAACCATAGTAAGACACATTTGTTCTTATTTGTAGATGAATTCAATCCTGTCTGCAACAATAAATCCCTCATTATTCCCAAGTTTATTACAAATCATGGTTCTTTGGGGTATCTTCAAGGAAATAGAGGAAGAAGGAAGGACACAGTGTTCAACCAATGATAGGAGCAAAGAGACTGGGGAAATGAGTGACAGTAGTCAACAAGGACTGATGAACATTGGGATGCAGAAGAGAATGAGCCTCTCGCTCAGGTGTCTTTGGAGACACATTTGTACATACAAACACTTGTGAACACATGCATATACACACGTATGTGTCTATCTACCTATGTATGTCTTTATGTATATGTACATAAGTGTGGATGCTGCATAAACACACATACAAAAATATCTGTTTCTCATCATTTGTAAACAGATGCATAAACACAGGTTGTCCTACCTAAGAAATACTCCAAGAAGGCTCACACTGTGGAGAGCAATATTTAAGGAATCCTGCAAGTCATTTTAGGATTTTGCCTATTTTCTTTTTCATACAGATTTTATTTTTATTTTTATGTGGGTGGGTGTTTTGGCTGAATATATATTAAGTGTACCACATGTATGCAATATTCAAGGAGGCCAGGAGGGGGTGTGAGGTCCCTGGAGCTGGGGTTGTGGAGGCTTTTGAACTGCTGTGTAGGTTCTTTTTTTTTTATTTTATTGAGAATAAGAAAAAAAGTTTCCGCCTCCTCCCAGCCTCCCATTTCCCTCCCCCTCCCCCTCTCTTCTCCCCCTCCCCCCACTCCTCTCCCCCTCCCTCTCCTATCCAAAGAGCAGTCATGGTTCCCTGTCCTGTGGAAAGTCCAAGGTCCTCCCCCCTCCCTCCATGTCTAGGAAGGTTAACATCCAAACTGGCTAGGCTCCCACCAAGCCAGAACATGAAGTAGGATCAAAACCCCTTGCCATTGACCTTGGCTTCTCATCAGTCCTCATTGTTCGCCATGATCAGAGAGTCCGGTTTTATCCCATGCTGTTCCAGTCACAGTCCAGCTGGCTTTGGTGAGCTCCCAATAGATCAGCCCCACTGTCTCAGTGGGTGGGTGCACCCCCCGTGGTCCTGACATCCTTGCTCGTGTTCTCCCTCCATCTGCTTCTCATTGGGACCTTGGGAGCTCAGTCCAGTGCTGTGTAGGTTCTTGAACCCAAATCTGGATCCTCCACAAGCATAGTGAGCACTCTTACCTACAGAGCTGTATCTCCAGACCTCTATTCTTTCTTTAGCACAAAACCTTTGTTGCTTATCATTGCAAACCCAAATCAAAACTTCCCTGTGATGATAAAGAAAATGGCATAAAGTTGTGCTTCATGTGTGCATCTGCAAAAATATATACAAAATTATTCCTAAGCAGCCTATTGAAAAAATAAGCAGGGGATGCTAAATGCAAATCTATAAAATGTTCTCTTTTATTTGGGACTGCAGTGCAGGCATGATCTTGATTGTTTTGAGCCTGCCTCTGCTCTAAGGTCTTAAGCCTCACAGCCATGAAATACTTTATTATTGGTTTCTTCAGAATTGTTTTTAGGCATGCAAATGAGAAGGTTTTATTCAATTGTAAAAGGGATGTGATTTTACTCATAACTTGGTTCTTATTGAAAAAGATTGATGTTTAATAAGGTTATGGGGTCGGTGTTACTCCCAGAGGAAGATATTTTAATCTGCAGAGGTAATGCTGTACCATGGATGTGAGAGAGAGACCTGGGCAAGCGAAGAAAAAGGCAGAGGGGTGGAGCGGACGCTGACTAACTGCAAGATGCCCTGTGAGCCTCCAAGTCAGAAATCAAATACCTCAAGAAGATTGACATTTACATAAGCATCATATGATAATCAAGCAACGATTAGCATATGGTTTATACACAGGAAATCCCTCATCCTAAGAAAAGCCTCAGTTGGAGACAGACTGGGAAGCTGATTAACACAGCTCCAGTTACCTGAAGTTAGAGGCACATGAGCAGCCCTCTGATGCCACAAAGCTTAGCTTCTGGACTATTGTGAAAAGCTTCACAAGAGTATCTGGTGACTGTATTCCAATCTATATCCCAACCCCTTCCTCCAAGACTCAGCAACATTGGGCAGGAGGCAGAGTGCTGAATGATAGTAAGAGTAAGGCGTTGTTGGGGACAGGGGTGATGCATTCATGAACTCAAAGTAGCTGTGGCTGCCTGTACAAGATTAAGTGAGTCAGCCTTCCAGCAAGAGGGAGGAAGGCGCTCACTGGCCGGCATTCCTTGCTGAATATCTACTGACAGTTGATGGTTGCTGGAAGAAGAAGGCTCTGTTTTCTTCAGGGGTGTGACTCTTGGTAGGTTAGCTGTGCTCTAGTGAATGGGTCCTATAGCCATGTGTATATGGGAAGCACATCTGGTGGGTTATTAAAAAATGAAAGAAGAAATGAAGATTTGGAGGATGGGGAAAGAGTTGATCTGGGAAGTTAGGAGGAGAAGTAAGAGGGGAAGTATGGTCAAAAGACTTGTAAGTATGTATGTGTGTGTTTGTATGTATGTGTATGTATGTAATATGCAAAAGATTAATAAAATGTTATGTTATAAGAAGGAGATAGAAAATGGTACATAGAAAATGGTACATAGGCTCAAATCATGCTATTTGGCTATATGGATAACTGCAACTAACTTTCTTATTGATAGAAGCCAATTTTGTAATATGTAACAAAGCATGTTATAATAAATTTTATTTTATTTATGCAACTAACAATAAAAGATTCTAATAAATATTTCTTTACAAAAATTCAAATAGAAAGAGCGAAGATAAACAAATTAGTTACACAACATGAAAATTTAAATGCTCAAGAACACTATCAAAAAATATTAGAGATATTTTCTTCCTTTTGTTGTTTAAATAATGGACTATTGTAAGCTAATTTTTGTTATGGAATTCCATATGTTTTGTATTGGTTGATCCTCTTACTCCTACTCTCCTCTCCCATTCCTACCCAATCTTTGTAGGTCACTTTCCTTATACTAAAAGCTCCCCCTTCTGCATTCACATCACAAATATTCCATTACCCTCCTCCCTCACAATCTCATCTCTTCCCTCTCATGGTCTCCTTTCTATTTTTATGACCAATATATTAAAATAGAATTTAGGATCCATGTATGAAAGGGAACACATGGTATTTTGTCGTTCATAGCGGAGTGACATTTATTTACATAATTTCTAACTCCATCTATTTTCCTGAAAATGACTTCATTTTGCTTTGTCTTTGAATAAAATTCCACTGTGCGTGTTGAAGTTTTTACCCATTCATCCGCTGACAGCTATCTAGGGCTATTTCATTTCCTAGCAGTTGTGAATAGCACAGCAGCAACCATGATACACAACTGTCTCCGTGCGGTAGGATTTAGAGTCCTTTGATCATGCAGTGGTTCGATTTGTAACGTTTTAGAAATTCCCATGCGACTTTCCACACTGTCTCCGCCAGTTTACCTTCCCACCACCCGTGGACCACTCCTCTTTGCCAATATTCTCCCTAGAGGTTGTGCCGTTTGTATTGTTAATGTGTCCTTTCTGACAGACATGACATGGAAGCTCCAGATGGTTTTTCACTTTCACGTGGCTAAGAATATTAAATTACTTTTAAAAATGTTTGTTGTTCATTTGCGTTTCTTCTTCTTTTGAGAATGAAACGAGGAGATCTCAATAGAAAGGGGTTTTTAAAGGAAAACTGTACCTTTGAAAATAATCAAAAGCAAGATTGAATGTAAGGTTTAAATGTCTCACCAGAAACTGAAATAAATGGATGATCTCTCTCCAGAAAATGAAGAGAATCATATAGGAAATCAATTCTAGTAGAGAGAGATATGAGAGATACCTTAGGGATAGCAGAGAAATAACCCCGTCAATAATAGCGTTAGTTTTGCCCTTGGAGAGCCAAATGGACCCACGAGATAAGCTACACCTTGAAGTGAAGAAACAAAGAGGTCCTCCGGTTCACAAAGCCAGCAACTGCTCTCCATAACAAAATTCCTACAAGTGATGTAAAACGCAGACTGTAAGACTGGACACAGAAATGTCAATCAATTCAGAAGAGAGGATGCACACAGCAGCTCTAAATTCCCTGAAAAAGATAGATGTTTATGCTTTCATGGAATAGCGTCAAGATTTTATCAATTAAAGGCAAGCATCTTGCAAGGCTAAAACACATGAAATAATCCTCTGGAAAGTCAAATCACTGAGAAGAAGGCAGGTCTAGCTGGGAGACATGGGATATCCATGTTCCAAGATGTGCAGTATGAGCCATATGCTACAGAAGCAGTGTTCTGCTCCTAGGTTGAAGATCTATCAAGGCAAACTCAATCTGGAGCAATTTCTCTTACTTCTCTCAAAATGTTAAATTTACTCTCATTCCTAAATCTGCTTGTCTTTCCAAACTAAGACACAGCGCTCCAATGAACGAAATGGCACAAAGGGCTTCTGGAAGGCTGGTAATGGTTCCTTACTATTTTGAGATCTCTTGATATGCACCCCACACTTAAATTTGATTAACCTTGTAAGGATTAATATCCCCAGTCTTGTGAGTCAGTCAGAGACACCTTGGAAACTGAACAATCGCTAGGAATTGTTCATGGGAGGATGGCTTCTTTCTTTTCTCTGGTCCCAAGAAGCTCATGTGAAATCTCTTCATTACTCACCTTGAGTTGTTGTTACAAAATATTATAGATTGGGTGGTTTAACCACAGAAACTAAGTTTCTTTAGGAGCAAGTGCTGATAGCCTGCTCTCTAGGAGTCAGCAAGGTTACTGTCTAAAGCATCCTTCTAAAAGCATCGGTGGATGTCTTCTCTCTTTTTTCCCCAGCACCTCCTTTTTGAGAGAAAGAGAGGGGGAAGTAGAGGAGGAAGGAGAGGAAAAGAAACAAAATCAAGAATTTCATGAACTGTTCTTTTCTTATTTCATCTTCTTACATATGTGTGTGATGGTATATGGCATGTGCAGGTATGACTGTGTGTTTAAGTGTATGATGTATATGTGTACACATATTGCTATGGTGTTTTTGCAGAGGTTAGATGACAGTCTTGAATGTCTGTCCTCACCTTCCACCTTTCTGGAGATGGGATCTCTTTATTGTTCACCACTGTATATGCCATGGTAGCTATCCTTCAACTTTCTAGGTTTTCTCTTGTCTTCCTCAACCCTCTCTCCTTACAAGCACTAGGGTTACAGATGCATTCTGCTGCATCAGCCTTATATGGGGTCTGACGATCCATACCCAGGTTGCCACACTTGTACCCCAAGCATGGCACACACTGAGCCATCTTCCCCTCACTGGTCCATTTCTTTATTTCTTACAGGTCCTTGTTCATGCCAGGATTAAGATCTGACTCTATGACTTTATTTCTGTTTAGCTCTTAAAAGACCCCAGGTTCAGGTATTGTCACATAGGCGTTAGCATGTTTATGAGTTTAGAGATGGGAGGACATAATTCTCAGTCTAACAGAACATTAGGTTTGCTTTCCATTCAAGGGCTTCACTGAGCCATTTCATCTTCCAGAAGCGATGAGGAACTACAGAGGAATAGCTGTGTCCTCTTTACCTATATCCTGTCTGTGATCTCTCCCACTGGATCCCGAGAGAGGAGCTGACTCTCCTACGGGGCTGACTCCACTCAGGCTGACTCCAGAAAGTCTATAACTAGGGCATTATTAGAGTCATTTTGAATTGTCTTCCTTTTAGTTAAACTCCTGGTGCTTAAGAGACCGTACAATTATTCAAATTGATCCTTAATAGTGTTCTAATTCATGAGGCTGTATTTTAAAGAAGAGATGCTCCATAAAGATTCCCATAAATTATTTTCATTTTATGATACTCAAGATAGTACACACATTGTTTATGCTTTGCATTTTGATTTCATTACCTAGTCTTCCATAAACCACTGTAACAGGCGTTTTGCACAAAGCACTACAGCAATTACACTTATTTGAAATTTTAAAGACCAATATTGAGCTGCCAGTAAGCACAATTCATATTACATTGCTAAAAGTCAATTGTGGAATAACTTGTAGCTCACCTAAACAAATTTGCATTGGTTGAAAAGATTCAGTTCAACGCAGTCAATATAAAGCGTAGTCAGTCAATATACTGCAGAGCTTCACAGGGTGAAGGAAAAAGACTAGTTCAGACAAATGATGCTGGCACACACCTTTAATCCCAGCACTCAGGAGGCAGAGGCAGGCAGGTCTCTGAGTTCCAGGACATTTTCTTTGGTCTACAGTGAGTTCCAGGATAGCCAGAGCTACACAGAGAAACCCTGTCTTGAAAAATCAAAAAGAAAAGAAAAAGAAAACTCACTAGATCGTTCCAACTGATGCATTTTATAAATCTTAGTGTTTTTTTTTTTTTTTATGATCACAGTATTCAACAGTTAAGGGATAGGAGGAGGCTACTTTAGCATGATAAAAGTCACACGTGAGAAATCGCAACCTGCATTGACCTTGGAGAGGAAAGATTGAGAATGATTCACACACATGGTGGTTTGAATGAAAATGACTCCTATTGCCTCCCAAGTTTGAATGTTTGGCCTACAGTTAGTGATTATATTTAAGAAGGATTGAGAGGTGTGGCCTAAGGGGAAAAGGTATGTTACTAGGGACAGGTTTCAAAAGCCTTATATCATTCCCAGTTTCCCTCCTCTCTTCCCTCCCCTCCCCTTCCCTTCCCTTCCCTTCCCTTCGATTCCCTTCCCTTCCCTCCCCTCCCCTCCCCTCCCCTTCCCNTCTCTCTCTCTCTCTCTCTCTCTCTCTCTCTCTCTCTCTTCTCTCTCATGGTAGTTGTGTCCTAAGATGTGAGCTCTCAGATTCTGCTCCAACATCATACCTACCTGCTTGCTTGCTTGCTTCCATACTCACTGCTTTGTTTGTCATAGACTTTAAACTTCTGAAATGGCAATTCCCAAATAAATGCTTTCTTTAGAAGTCCTGGTCATGGTGTTTTATCATAACAACTGAAACATAACAAAGACACTATAGATCAAGAATATGCTAAAATTGTCCTGGTTTGCTATAGTTATTCAGAATATTGCTGAAGTCCTACTTAGAGAAATTGGAAAGCACAAAACAAACAAACAAAAATCCAAACAAATTGAACATTCCCAAAGTAGGAAATAAGACATAAATTATCTATTGCAAAGAGCATATTATTGTCTCAAGAAAACTCAAGGAACTATATATGAAAAGGAGAAAGAGAAAGAAAAAACATAGCAGAGTTACAAAGCATCAAGCCAACAGATACAAACCAGTCATTTCTAGGCACTAAAAATAAACAGCATATAGAAAGTGATGAAAACAATATTTTAAATAGCATCAAATAGAATAAATATTTAGGAATATGCTAATCAAAGAGATGAAATACTTTTTGCATGCTGAAAACTCTAAAATGTTGGCAGGAGACATTAAAGAGAATACCAGATAAAATAATGTACAGTGTGCATGCATTTGAAGACTTAACATTGTTACGAGATCAATAATGCCCCAGAGCAATCTATAGATTCATTGCAATCTCTATCAAGCATTCCCAAAACTTTGTATTGAAATTAAAAATAAATGCATTCCAGAATTCAGATAGATCCTCAGGGGACCTAAATTGTCAAAATATAATCCTAAAAGAAACATAAGTGATCTCGTATTCCCTGATTTAAACTTCCTAGAAACTGTAGAAACCTAAAGGTTGATCAGTAAGTAGCATGGAAACAGATTCCAGGAACAAGCCATTTCACATAGTTTATGGCTCTTTGAATGACCAAAACATCACTGATTGGAGAAAACACATTCCGTTTTGCAAGTGGTATTGAGAAACAGCTACCCATAATCAAAAGACTGCAGTTAGGCCCTTATACTACATACAGAATTCATTTTTGTTTTAGCTTTGTGTATTTGAGTGTGTACAATATGCACATGATATACACCCCTGACATATCTGATCAGAAGAGGGTGTTAGATCCCCTGGAACTGGAGCTAAGGTTGGTTGTGAGTCACCGTGTGGGTCCTGGGAACGAAACCTGAATGCTCTCCAAGAACAGCAAGTGCTCTTAATCTTTGAACCATCCCTTCAGCTCTACAAAATTAATTTAAAAGATTTTTTAAAAATCTAAACGTAAGAACTAAAACTATTACAAAAAGAGAGGTGCAATTTTTATGATATTAGATGAGGATTTCTTAAATAAGGTACTAAAAGCATAGACAACAAAAGCAAAGTTTTTGACCTCATTAAAATTAAAATATTCTCATGCATTAGAGGACATATATAAAGTAAAGAAAAACTCACAAATGATGTAACTTTTTGATATAAATATTTATAAACTACATCTAACACAGAATTAATACCCAGAACATATAAAGAGCACCTGTAACTCAACACACATATAACAACACACATATACATCAAATTTGGTCAAAGTATATGGAATTGACTTGGACAGACATTTCTATGAAGATGTGCAGAGACCAATAAGCACATGAAATCATATTTAACAGCACTGATAATTAGCATAAAAATGAAAGCCATAATGAGATACCTTCTTCTCACTAGTGTGGGTAGTAGAAAGAAGAAAACTAAAGTGTTGGTGAGGATGTGTGTTGCTGATTGGAGTACAAAATGGTATCACCGTGGGAAACAATGTGGCTGATCTTCAAATTAGAGCAGAATTACATATGCTCCAGTTCCACTTTAGATATGTATCAAGAGATTTGAAGTCGGAGACAGAACTGTTGGGTGTCTTGTAGTGCTGGTCACAAAAACCAAACAATGGAAGCAACTTGAGCATTTGACCACAGGTGAATGGATAAAAGCAGGCATAAAATGAAATATTATTCAGCCTCAAGAATGAGAGAGGTTCTTACATCTACTACAAAATGGAAGAACTGTGGGTCTGGCTGCTAAATCAAAAAGATCAATCCCAGAAAGGCAAGTGGTGGCTCATTCTACTGCTCTTAGTTGCACAGAGAAAGCAGAGGAGAGACAGGAATAGAAGGACAGCATGAAGCTGAAGAACAATCCTTAGAAGGAGTTGCTTTATAGGTCGACAATTTCAAATTGAGAATGTGACCAAAGCTGAGGTGCTACACTGTAGTGGTTAGCGCACAGGAATGTTCTGGCTTTTTTTTTTTTTTTTTTTTTTTTTTTTGCCTCTGGACTGCACATTGAGAGTCAGTTGCAATGGTCAAGTTTGCTATTTGTATTTTACCACAATAAAAGCATTATAAAGAATAAAATCCTCCTTGTAACATTGCCTGATTAATCCTTTGTTTGTTTGTCTATCAGAAAAGAAGCTATCTCAAGTGACTGTTGCAAAAACTTTCAATCAGTTCATGTTCTTTCAAAGCTTAAATGAGCCATGTCTCTCAGAACTGGCTTTAATCCTTTAGTCCCTTGTTTTAGGAGGCCCACCCCTCCATCGTCCTCTTGAATGCACATTAACAGGAAAAGGGGGCGGAGCAGCTTCACACGTTTTCATCTCCGGATTTGGCGAGGGGAGGTGAAGTGGAACTAATCAAGCCACTGTTTAATTCAGAGCCCTCCCTTCAGCCTCTGATTGCAGACTTCGAATGCAGCTCTGCTCAGCGACGTAGGCAGGGTGAAAGCTGCTCAAACTGCAGGCAAGACGGCCTCACCTTGAGTGTGTAACCCGGGCTCTCTGTCCTGCTGGAGACAGCTGATCACTCTCACTCGGATCTGGCTTCCTCCACACAGTCCAGAGTCAGCCTCAGCATGCTCCAAGATAAATCTACTGGGGACAGAAGCTGCAGAGGCTGGGTTACCTGGAGAGCAGCCCTGCCTTTGCCAGCTTATCTTTATCCCTATGCTTCTAGGCATCAGGATATGAGTGGTTGCATATTTGCAGGCATGCAACCTGCAGAATATGAGTGGTTGCATATCCATGCAAGGCTGGAGGCATAAGTGGTGAGATCTTGGGTCAGAGGAGGCCAGGACAAGTCAAAGGCCATCACTTGGGAGGGCAGGAGAGTGGTACAAAGAAACCTCATCAGTCTGGTACCAAACTCTGTCCACCTCTTACACTGAAAGCTGAAGCAGTTTTAGTCTCTTTTGCTGTGCAGTGGAGCTGGGACAGGCTAAGAGGATTACTCTATGCCTGACTGTAATGACACAGTCATCCAGATATACACTTGGTACCCAGTAAACTCCAGTCTTCTCTGTCTTTCCCTCTCCTGTTTAGCATGATGATCTCAGGAGAGAATTTGATTCCACCTGGCTCTTCACTGTGTTTCCGGAACATCCTCTCCGTGCTTTGCAAACTATTACGAACCTTTTGCTATGCTACTAGAATGCCATTGTCCCCTCAATGACCTTGTCCCTTTTCTATAGAGCTGAAGGAAGGACACTGACACTTTTTCTCTTGCCTACCCTACTCGTCCCATGCTTGGTGTTTGTGTCTAGTCTCTCTTTACTGAATTGAATTGTTGCTTCCCATTCCTCTGTTTTGTTAGACATGGCTCCTTAGAGTTGGTGTGTGTGTGTGTGTGTGTGTGTGTGTGTGTGTGTGTGTGTATTGTACATGTATATGTGTGTACTGGGAGTGACTGTCAATCCTTTAAGCTTCATGGGCTGGCCTTTTGGCAACTACTGCTGTATTTGCAGAACAGTACCAGACAATAAGCAAACGAGTGATTGTGATGGTACTCCTAATAAAACTTTATTTTAAAAAATACCCAGTAAGCTAGGTTTGGCTTCATTCTGCTGGTATAATAAACATTGAAAAATTACTTGCATCAAACTGATTTCATTTGGGATGAGTACACTAGATAATGAAAAATTAAGGTCATCTCCAGAAGTCTGATGCTGTGTTTTCTTCCTTGGGCCAAACCAACAAATACATGTGACAGTGGAAAGCAGGATGCCCCTAGTGCAATCAGAGCCTTCAGTGAGTTCTTACTTCAGTATCTATTGTGAATTCTTGCCTGGTTGAGCACCTTGAGTCTCTGATTTTTTCGTTAGCATAATGGGTGCTTGCAATGAAGAACTACAGCGAAGGTCCAAATGCTATCCACACTTACTGAGGCTTGACTTGGAGCCTACTTGCTGGGTTGTTCTGGTATGCCTTGTATTGCTGTGATAAACACCACAGATAAAACAACTGGGAGCAAAGGGTTTGTTTGCCTTACACCCCAACATCACAGTCTATCATTAAAGGAAATTTGGGAAGAAATCTGGGGGCAGGAACTCAAGCAGCAACCCATCAAAGAAAGTTGCACCCTGCTTTGCTCTCTAAGGCTTACTCAACTTGCTTTCTTAGAAAACCAGCAACACCTGCCGAGGGCTAGCCCTGCCCACAGCGGGCTGATTTCTGCCACATCAATTGTTGGTGGAGAAAATTTCCTACAGCCATTCCCAAGGGCCAAGCTGATGGAGGCATTTTCTCAGCTGAGATGACCTCTTCTCAGTTTGTGCCACGTTGACAATATTCTAACCAGCACTAGTCAAGTATGTGATCTTCTTTGTGCTGTGCTGTGTGGGTGTATTGTGGTATATTGTGCTGTGTTGTGTTGTATTGACTTGTGTGGTGATGTGTTATGTTGCTGTGCCATGCTGTGTTGTGCTGAGTGAAGGCACGATTTCCGCCACTAAATTTTTGAGTCTGTTCTCTATAACATTTTCTTACCAAATTATTGTAATAAGATATCTACCTTCCTCCCTTCCCTCCTTCTAGCCTTTCCTTCCCTCTATGTTTTCACTTCCTTTTTACTTACCATAATTCATAAATCCATTATACTCAAGACAAGATGTGCTTTGGATTCAAAACTTTAAATCTTGTAAAGTTTTGGTGGTACACTAGGACTAATTTCTGGGAAGGCCTAAAACTTGGACAGTTTGGGGATTTTCTTCAAATAAAGGATTATAAACTTTTTTTTTTTTTACAGAAATTGGGTTCTATATCCATGGAGGTCAAACTTAATCTTCTTCATAATATTTTCCAACAGGTGGGTTTTTTTCTAGTCCACAGCCTCCAGTTAAATGTCTCAATACACCTGCACAAAACAAGGTACACATTCTTCCCCAGCTCTGTGACACTATGCATTGATTTTGATAATTTAGATGGAATTCCCCTTCCCCTAAATTTGTAAGAAGGCAGGTTTGGTCTTATTGTTATAAATACAGACCTTAGAATTTGGGGACTGGTGAGCTTTGAATATGAAATTTGAATAACAAATAGCCAGTCCTTGTTAGGTGATGTTTGGAGAGGAGACTGCCTTATGTACCATCTAAACATCTCCCTTTAAGGATTCTGCAATCTTATCAGTAAACAGAACATAAAGGAGCACAGCTACAGCGGGATTAGTGCAGAAGAGTAGGTCAACCTGAATGAGTGCAAGGCTTGTGCACACAGTGTGTGCCTCTTGTTAATGACACAAAGTTCTTCCCAACACCTGTGCTATCCCCAGTGCTCACTAACAGGAACTCAGTTGCTTCATTGGTGAGCTGATTATAAACAAATTAACTGGAGGAGTGGCAGTCATAAGCATTGAGTCTAATGCTACCCGTCACTGTGGTCATGGGGAAGTTACCACACTCTTTGATTTACAATTAATGAATTATAATTTGTGACTTATTATGTTTCAGGCACTGTGGTTGGTGCTTTACCAAAGTGACCTCAGGACGTTGTCCATTGTCTCCATGAGTGATGGATACACTGGTCACGATTTTAAAGAAAGTTTCCAAACCTCCTCTAGATTCAGGTCTGTCTGACCCAGAAAGACAGTTATCACATGCACTCACTAATAAGTGGTTTTTAAACATAAAGCAGAGAAAACCAGCCTATAAACCACAATCTCAGAGAACATAGACAACAATGAGGACCCTAAGAAAGACATACATGAATCTAATCTACATGCGAAGTAGTAAAAGACAAGGTCTTCTGAGTAAATTGGGAGCATGGGGACCATGTGAGACTGTTAAAGGGGAGGGGAGAGAAAGAGAGGGAAGCAGAGAAAAATGTATAGCTCAATAAATCAATAATAATAAAAAAAATCAGGTCTGTCTGACCTAAAAGCTCAAACAAGGAGCTGTCATTATTCTGTCCTTCCTCAAGACAAGAGATAATATAAAAATAACCCAGAAAGTCACAAACATGAGATGGGGCTTTGTTCTGATGTTTCTCTAAAGGCTCAAAAGTGTGCCCCTTCCTGTACATTTGAGCTCTGTGCTTGACAGCCTCTCAGCCTCGCCTTAAATCCCCAAGATGAGATGCTTCTAGATTTTAAAAATAAAAAGGAGTAACAAGTCGCAACCAGACTGGGAGCAATGTTACTACTCTTCAAAATATCTTGAACATTCTAGCAGATAATTGTGTATGAATTTATCAGTCTGTCTTGAGAAAAACTGAGACATATTAAAATACTGATCTTACATTTGCCCTTGTCTGTCGATGGCAGCCTCCCTGAACTCGAGCAATTTCCCCTTCTTACACATTGCCATAGCACCTTACCATTTTTTTTGAAGCAAAATTGGACTTTACTAAGAAAAAGCTGTAGCATCTATTAAAGAACAGATATTAGGGGGTGGAGAGAAAGAGGGGTGAAACCAGACACATAGAGAGAAGGTTAAATTAAGAGCAACACTCACCCAAACATGGAACACAACTTCTCAAGAGAAATTTAACCATGTGTCTAGATGTGATCTGGGTAGCTTTTCTACTCCTCAAACACTTAAAAAGCCAATTGTCCTCTTAAAATAATATACTTTTTTAGAAAATGGAATAAGTAGATGGTTTATGTCATGAAATGGTTAATATCCATGGTCAACTCAACAGGATCTATACTCAACCTAGGCAACAAACACTTGTAAGAGGTTATTTAGGTGAAAGTGGCCTCTGGGCATGCCTGGGAGGGATTGTGTTTGCTGAGGTGGGAGGACCCTCACTCCAGGCAGCATTCCCTGGGGAAGTGGCCTGGACTGGGTGAAAAGGAGGAAGCTGGCTGCAAACAGGCAGTCACTACTCGTTGCCTTTGGTCTGTGATGCAATGGGACCAGCTGCTTTGAGCTCCTGCTGCCTTGACCACCCCACTCTGTGGTGCCTTTAAACTATGAGCCAGAATAAACCCTCTTTGTCTACATTGCCTGTGCCAGCATATTTGATCGCAGGAACAGGGAAACTAATAACACATCTCAGGGGTAGTGTTTATATAAAGGCCGATTAGACAAACATTAGTACCAAACATCAGAGGAATCTTAGCATACACAAGGCCGGGAGGTCAAGGTGTGTATTTTGAATGTAAATATGGCTCCTTGTCATGATTCTTGGCCAGCAGTGATGAGAGGCAACTTTCTTTTTCCATGTCCTTTCATTTTTCCTATCTTTCTCACCCTAGTTACCCCTCTGAGATTCCAATCCCTTAATATTAAGAGTTGATGGTGGGCTAAGTTTGATTTTCTGAACATTTTACTCAGTGAATGAACCATTCTGTGGTAAAAAAAAAAAAAAAGCCCCAACCTGACTAATCTAGGGGGCATGGAAAGATCTAAGCTTGGAGACACGAAAAATATGGAAGAACACATGGTTTCTTGAGACATCAAACCACATAAGCAGTAACAAACAAGTATAATTGTTGAGACAAACCCCAACAGAGGACTGTGTCCAATCATAAGTTGTTTGAGAAGCATCTTACTTAACAAAAAATTCACAGCAGACTCTGAGGCAAACCTCACCCTGCTCAGTTATCAGTATGTAGATATCTACACAACATTCACTTTCAATAGTGGTATAATAGTGGTGTAATGATTTCAGCCACAAATAAGGCTGCACTTCTGGGTTCTAGAACCATGCAGAAGTGCCTGAATGTTAAAGGGCCCTGTGTGACCCATGTGCATGCGTGGCTATATCCACTACGACTCAGCTAAGCCTTTGCGCACACGCGTGAGAGTCGTCTGCTTCATCTGTGTATGACGTAGCCACGTCAACCTCCCTGTGCGCATGTGCTAGGCAGCCTTTAAAAAGCTGGATGAGCCATCTTTCTCTCTCTGCACATTGATTCCCCAGGCCTAAGCAGGTTTGTTGTGCGTTCTGTGTTCCCTTCTCACTTGTGTCAGGTAATTTCAACAGGTTCCCATTTGTATTTGAGTCCAAGTAGCCAATGCCATTTGGTTTTGTAGAATGACTGTCCTCATCTTAACATTTGAGCTTACGAGTGAGATACCTGGGGTTGACAAAAAAAAAAAAAAAAAAAAAAAAAAAAAAAAAAAAAAAAAAAAAAAAAAAGCAAAACAAAAATCCCATCACTTATTCCAGTTAAAATATAAGAACACGCAAAAGAGACTTCATGCTTTCCTGATTTCATTTTGGTTTATAGTTTGGTGGTAATTTCTATTACCTATGGACTTCTTGCTCTATTTATTAAGAAGCTCCCTGTCTGACTTGCTCATATGCCTCCTCAGGGATTATCACAGAATCTAAAGCATAGTAGCACTGGTTAAAGACACACCCCTCTAGACTAATAAGGAAGGAAGGCCATGTGTAGGCGACACGTCCACAGTCCCATTTTGAAAACTGTTACTATGACAATTTGTCAAGCCTAGCCCTTCAAGTACAGACCTTGGTCTTTTTTGAAGAATTGAACCACACCAGCCAAGACCAGCTGCTGCTGGGTCTGAATGTCGGAAGGATAATGATTTTGAAGTGGTATGTTTCTTCCACTTAATGACCCTAAACATTAAAGAAATTGAAATTGGCAGGGTCTGTGGGGCTACTATTCTTTAACGTACTGGGGCTTCCAAATGGTGGCTTTATGCTGCCAGCTAGTATAATATTAAAGATTTATAGGCTATAAAACAGAAACAGGTGGCCAACCATAAGTTGTCATGAACTGCACATGGAAAACAATCTCCAGTTTATACTGCTTGATACGACAGTGATTGGCCATAACTGCACCTTGGTTTCACAGACTGACTTCTTCAGAAAACCTAAGGTCCTTGAGCATAAGGCTTATGATCTTGTAGACATCAGTCATGACACATTGATGATAAAAAAAAAGTCCCTTGTAAGCCCTTCTGTAGAGAGCTTAGCCAATCAGTCTTCCACTGTTTTAGGCTGTTGTGCACAGTTCATTGGGACCCCCCCCCCCCAAAAAAAAAAAAAAACACCAGGGAGACCAACTGACCAAAATGCAAAGTAAGGTTTATTGTGTGCACAATACAAGCCGCAGGGACCTTGTCAAAGCAAAAGGAGGTGCCCCATTATTCTAGAGGGCATTATTTAAAGGAAAAAAAAAAAAAACAGAAAAGTTACATTAGCAGAAAAGTTACATTAGCAGAGTGTGGCATGATGGGTTTCTAAGGTTTAGGACCTCCTGATTGGCTGACATTTGTCTTGGGGTGTCTTGGTGAAAAGCAATGGATGTGTGCTGGCAGGTGATCCTATCTACAATTGTTGGAATGGTAGGAATTTCCTTTGGATGGTCTGTTCCTGGGTGGTGTCTGGATAGTCTCCCTTTGGGGTCTTTATCAGAACCAGGCAGCGTCTCAGAGTAAACTACTGAGACTCAGGCCCCCTACTGAACTTGTCTTGGCTGGATCCTAGAAGGTCATTGCTACCTGAATGGAATGAGTACTTTAATCTAACAAGCTGAGCAAGTGTCAAATCCAACACTGTACACATACATAGCTAAAGCCCCAGTCTCATGAAAGCCTTTTTACAACGGACACAGTATACATTGCCCAAAGTAATCATGTCATCTCTCAATGAATCTCAAGCAACTTCCTTCAGCAGAATCCAGGAATCTTCACCCAGTAGAGACCAGGCATCTTCCCCAGTGGATCTCATGCAGAACTTCCCAGTGGAACCCAGGAATCTCCTCTAGAGAAACTCAAGCATCTTCCCCCAGTAGAGTCTAGGTATCTCTTCCAATGACTCTCGCGTGTCTCCTGCCAATGAAACCTTTCTTTCAGTGGAACCAAGGCATCTTTCCCAGTGGAGTCTAAGTATCTTCCCAAGTGCAAGCTAGGCATTTCCTCCAGTGGAACCCAGACATTTTCCTCTGGTGGAGCTTAGCCATTGTCCTTCATTGGAGCCCATGCATCTTTCTCTAGTGGAGCCCAAGCATCTTCTCTCAGTGGAGCCCAGGTATCTCCCTCCAGTGGATTCAATGTTCCTAGCATCTTGACAATCTGTCATTCAGTTGGCTTCATGTAAGAATCAAGCGGTCCTACCCCATTAGAGAGGACCAGGTATACTGAGAGGATACATATGTCTCCCTCTTGTGCCCATGTACCCTGGATGTGTGAAAGAGAATACTAACTGACTTTTTCTGTCTGTTTCTATTACCGTCTTTAAATTCAAAAGCAATCTGATTTGCTTCACATAATTGTGAAGAATAACTGGAATTTTGTATGGAAAGGGCTTTACTATATAGCTGGTATTGAACACATATTAAATTCTTTATTGTTTAGAGTACAATGTCGCGTGCTCTTTTCTGTTTCTTCTAGCTCTGGGCAGTTTCTGTTGAGTGGAAGAAAGTAATAAAGAAGGAAGGGAGAAAAAGTCAACATCATTAAGTCATTATGTAGTAACAGAAACTGAACCAATAGGAAATCAAGAAGTTGTCAAGAATAATTTGAGGAAGGTAGGTTTAAGAAATGTTAATGGTTGTTCCTTATATAAAGGACTCAATGGTCTTCCTGACCTTCATGGAATGCTCCAGTTCCATGACTCAAAACTTGTCCTCTTCAAAAATAAATCCACTTAACTGTTTGTGTAAGGTTCTGATCTTCCGTGTTTTCCAAAGTGAGAACAGTTCTAAACGTTGTTTTCTGTGTTTTTTTTTCTTACTTTGTGGAAAAATCTAGATCTTAGGAATATGGGGTTGCCACATCAACCAGAGTATAACAGTTTAAATCTGAAATACCCACAACTCCAGTTCGTATTTCAAATGCTTGGACTCCAGGTAATGGCACTATTTTGGAAAATTCTAGAAACTTTGGGAAGTGGATCACTGGGGACCTCAATCACTACTGGTGACAAAAGGAATTATGAAATCTCTTGGAACATGACTGATTTTTAGGAAAAAAATCTGCTTAACCAGGATTTTGACATGCTCAGTGGGTAGAGATGCTCACACACAGCCTTGACACACTGAGTTCAGTGCCAGTATCCTCCAAGACAGAAACAGAAGGCCTTCTCTCAAGAGTTGTGCTCTGAGTGCCATATGTGCACTATAACACATACATACTTGCATATACACAGAAATACACACACTAAGAATTTGAGACATATATTAAACTTATTTCATATTATTTTAAATATACCCATTCTTCCAAGCCATTTTTTATTCTATCATTCGAGGGGGGAAACAATAGTAAAAATATGGTCTAAATTATTTTCTGTTAAATATCAAGGAAAATTAATACTATGCATTACTCTTCCATGCAATTCAATGAATTAGAATTTAACCCACATGGATAAAAATAAGTTATTGCATTAGAGCAGACAAACAGACCAACTTATTGCCATGCTAAGTGAAATAAGTTTTTGAAAAGTAACTAAATTTAAAAAGAAGAAGAAGAAAGGCTGCATCTCTCAGAAATGGCATGAAGAGTAAAAGGGACTGAATTTAAACAGAATTGGTACCTTTCTGGACTATGATTTTAATAACATCTTTCAAAGCCTTGAGTGCTTGAAAGAGTATTGCAGAGAGCACTTTGACACATCATCTTGGTTCCTTTGGGCTACAGGACCTCTCCAGATCTCAAATGTGTGGCCACTGAATCTTCATCCCACCAAAAAGCCCGTGAGAGTATGTGTAATTTTGCACTAAAAGGAACCTGATGAGGCCCACAGAAGAAATCCTTCCCGTTCCCCAGCGCAGCTCTTAGTGGCAACATTAGTCAAAGGAGAGGTAGATGGAAGCTCCATGGACTGGTGTAATCTGAATGTGACAAGGACAGTCCTCAGGGATACATGGGTTCTTTCAAGACATAATAATGAAAATTGGAATTACAGTTGTATATGCACTCCCAGATGTCTTGGTTGGCTCTCTGCATAAATTAGAACCTGCTGTTCAGCCCTAGGAAAATATAACACCCTCTAGTTTTCACTAATGGGCTCAAGAATCCCTCTCTTCTTCCCAGCTGGATCTGCATCCAGGAATTATAAATAGTATCCATAATCATTAGGGTTTTAGAACAGCGAGGCAGACACCCTCTCTACTCTTGTTTCCATCCTTTTAGACATGGTCTGCTACTCAAAGCTGTCTAATCACAAGAGGGCTGATAATGAGACCCGGGATGTGCAGACCAGTGCAACAGGCAAAACTCTTTGGATATTGGTAGCTTACCAATTTGGGGGTTTGAGTTTTATAAATAAATCAACCTAGATGTGAAGGATTTTTCAAAGAAATCTGTCAAGATTACTCAGTGTCTGATTCCAAATTTTCTAAACTTTTAAATCAGAAGTGAAAAATGAAAGCTAACCTCCAGGTGGT
Organism: Alexandromys fortis; assembly: GCF_014885135.2. Taxonomy (NCBI): domain Eukaryota; kingdom Metazoa; phylum Chordata; class Mammalia; order Rodentia; family Cricetidae; genus Alexandromys; species Alexandromys fortis. Next base: position 8,300,860 of record NW_026067930.1, read on the forward strand.
TTCTGTTGTCTCAAATGCAAAGTGGGTAATAAGATTTCACCCTGTACTTCTAGGCCTTGAGACTGAGTGAAAGAAGCAACAAGCCTTCTCAAATAATTTGTTGAACAAGGCAGAGGATGGAAAGACAGACAAAAAAAAAAGGAAGATAAATATGTGAACAGTAGACAGGCTGAGGACTGCTTATTGGTGGTGAAGGTCAAAACTCTGTACCTCACGCTTGTCATTTATTAGGTACTTAATACTTATTTGTTTGTTGTTTTAATACATGGGTTATCATAAAGCATTTTTTTATTTCTTTTGTGTGTTTTAGATTTTTAATTTTTCTATACTACAAACATTATATCTTCATGGTCAATTCCCACGTTTAAAAAGCAAGAATTTGACCTCAAAAGATCCATTTGTATTAGTCAGTTCTGTTGGCAATTGATTAGTAAGTTGTAAACAGCTACGCAGAGCAGTCACAGAGACAAGTATCTTGTAGGTGATGCTGAAGGCACAAACTTGCAGGAGAAAGAATGTATGTGAGAGTCAAGAGTCAGTGGGCCGGGTTGCAAAGCTGTACTTCATACTTGTAGGGAAGAGTATCTATAGATGGTTGATGTGGCCAAATGTATAAAATGCTTCATGGACCAGTTGGACTATACAAGCCTAAACTGCACTGATAAAATAACTGCTTTGGTCATTTATGAACAGAGCCTGTAACAAGATGTCATTAATAAAGACATTTGGTTGAGTGTTAGTACGTAAAAATTATCAGAGAGAAGACCACATAGTCCCTTTCTGCAGGGAAGCCGAGGCAGTTCTGCTTCACCCCTGGTCATAACCTTTTACTTGGGGAGATTCTCCAGCACGGCCACTCAGACAGACTCTGCTGGCCCCCATGATCCTGGGGACTGTGAATGCAGCTGCTCTACCAGACTCTTCCCACCCTTGAAGGTTTCCAAAATTACCTCCCCACCCCAAGCTCTCCTCAGTCACAGTGGTGGACATGCCACCTGTTTCCAGCTAGTGTCACGGTTACTACATTAAATTTAATTAGATTTAATTTCAGCATTTACCAATTATATACATTTTAAACAACAATACTCATGTGTATACATGCATATATATATAATCCATGCATATGTAAAGATATGTATATAATTTCTAATCAGCACTCCTTTGTTATTTACTGTTGCCAGTCTTTCTGTTGTCCTCCAACTCTTGGATGCCTTATCTCTGTTTTCTCAAAGCAGGAGTTTCAAAAGAGTTAAAATGATTTGGGCAAAGACAAATCTAATTTAGAAAAAAGAATCCCAATGTTTAGAATCAAAGAAAAGTTATATAATTTATTTAGAGGAAACATGGCTACAGGAAGTAGGGAAATGGACCAGGAAATACTTCTGAACTAGAGATAAGCCAGACATAATCCAATGAGCAGAAATACTGTCAATGAATACTCTGTTCTACCGGAGTTTCTTTAAATGTCTCAAAGTGTGTTCCTTTCTTAGGCAGGCTGAACTTTCTTCCTAAAATTTGTTTGCCTTGCACACGACAAGGACAACTTTTTCATGGTTTAAAATTCAAATTCATTGTCTATCGGGAGTCGGTCATTTCCTCACATCAGGATCCAGTTACAAGAACTCTGCAAAACTCTGCCTCTACAACAGCGACTCTCAGCCTTCCTGGTGCCGCGAGCCTCAATCATAAAATTATCTTTATTGCTACTTCATAACTGTAATTTTGCTACTGTTATGAATTATAATATATACAACTGATATGCATGACATCTGATATGTGACCCCTGAGAAAGGGTCATTGGTCACCCAAACAATTGGACTCACAGGTTGAGAAACTTATATCTGAAGTGAGAAGATCAAAGTTCACAGGTCTGAAGTAATAAACCAAACCGAGCCCCAAAGCTGAAGCATCAACAAACTTCTCAGCAGGAGGAGATATTCACAGGAGTCTTTTGCTTTTAAATCAACCACACTCGTCAAAGTATCAGACACTTAACAAACTGAATGCTCTTCAAAAACTCATGAATATTTAACCAAAATCAGTTTTAGCCCGTGTGAACTGATGCTTCTGAAATGTTCAAATCCAATATAGATGTTTTAAAAGATGCTTGGTGCTGAAATAAGAGCCAAATACAGTTAATTGGAGGAGAATTTATAAGAGCAATGACTTACAAGTACCATGTTTAAATGAAACAAACATTTAAAAAATCCTTCATGGATAAAAATAAGCCTCATAAAAAATATATGAAGAAGCAGGTGACCAGGTGCCCCACACTAACCTCGGTTAGAACTAATAGAACAGAAGGTTAGGAAAATGGTTCATAAGGAGGGCTGGAAGTGGAGACCCTAAATGCAAGAATATGTAGCATCAGCGAGTCTATTGATTTTTGGAGAGCTAACAAGAGTTAATGGACCAGAAAATGTTTCTTCATTTCCCTCATTCTGAGAATAATAGACTGTACAATAATAGAAGTGTTTGCTCGAATGCAATATGAAAACTCATGGGTGAACCTCATCTGAAGCAGTGTTGGGAAAACATATGGTATTTATGGAAATTCCTCCCTTTGAATGCTCATAATTACAGAGTTCAGCTGCTTCCATGTGATACAAGCAAGTCACCAGTAAATAAAAAAAGAGATAAACCAATCTGCCCACAGTGTTACGCACAGCAGTGTTAGAAGCAGCAGTCATTGTGAGAAGGACATCTCCTGTGACAACATCTGGACTACGAAGGATGTGTTGGCATTTCATTCAAGTTCAGTGCTTCCAAAAAAATTTGTTCAGGGACAATAACAGAGTTCATCAAATGTAATGACATTTGTGGATGCATAATATACTTCAGAATCTAATTCTAGAAAAATGGCAACATTATATAGACTCTATCCAAAGTCCTCTTCCCAACCCTGAAATGTCAGCTGCTTCTATGAAGTTAGCAGCAAATACATGAGGCCTGGTAAAGGCAAGAAAGTCATTGGAACACAAAGGAGCCTCTGGAAAACAAAATGATTCTGAAAAATTTCTCCAACTTCAATAAGAAGAAGCTGGAATGGGTGGGCAAACTCCAAGGTTGTTGAGTCCAAAGACAATGACCTAGGGATATCTAAAGTACCAAGAAGGTTCAGGGACAGAAAAGGGAATCTATAGAGAAACTGATGATCAACTGGTCTCACAAGAGTTTTGAAGACGCTGAAGAAGTGAGCAGATTCTTCACCCTAGCTTATTCCAACTAGCCTGAGTCAACCTGCAAGGTCTTGTGCTCATCTCTAGGGATCAAATCTGAGGTCCTGATAGCTGAGCCTGACCCTATGGACTGAATGACCAACAGCAATGATCAATTAAGAGGGACCTACTAGCTAGAGGAGAGAAGAGCAAACATGTTTCTGAAAGTGCATCTACTCACCAACAAATGCTGGAGAAAGCAGATGGCTTAAGCCCAGAGACAGAATAATAGCATCTAAGTTTGCTTTCATCAGAGAAAAAAAAAAAAAAACCGAAACATTTGATCAGCAAATGCAATTGACTCTCATTACTGGCGGTAGTTTTCTTCCAAAACAGCTTTGAACAGTTAGCAACTGAACCATTGCTCCTGGGTATCAAGGGCTAAGTTCCCAGCATTCTGTGGCCACACAGCACTTCGATCAATCCACCAGTTATAGTCACTCCATGTCTCCATTTAAAGGCTCCTTCTATGCTCTATATTATGGATTCATTGGCATTGAATGCTTGAGCAAAGGAGAGCAGCTGATGCATGAACAAAGCTAATGGAACAATTTACACTTCACGGTCTACCTGGGCTTAGGAGACCTGGGTAGCACTTGAGCACTGCAACCAGGGCTATTTAACAGGAAGACACACTCACACAAAAGCCTTAAAGTGAGAAAAAAAAGGGCATGGTGCTAATTCAGCCTTGAAGAAGACATTTATATACAGAGGAACATTTAAACAGGATGGCAGAGAAGAGTGCTCCTGCATTACATCTGGAGACTATGTGCTTCAGAAGACTAAGTTTTTTCTTCATTCTGCATATATTAGGTGCTTTTATTTTTTAAACTTATGGATAAAGCTTTGTTAACAGAAAATTAAAAATGCAGAATTTATGAGTTATGAGACTAAATTTTATATAGGAATCTCTTTTCTTCTTTTTCTTTTGTTCTTTTTTTTTGTTTTGTTTTGTTTTTGTTTTCCAAGACAAGGCTTCACTGGTTTGTGTAGCTCTGGCTGTCCTGAATCACTCGCTGTAGACTAGGCTGACCTTGAACCCACAGAGATCTGCCTGCCTCTCTGCCTCCTGATTGCTGGAATTAAAAGTGTGCGCCATCACTACCCGACCAGGAATATCTTTTCAAATGAAGAGAACTGATACCTGGAGGAGGATGCAGCTGTTGTTAAGGACCTGCAAGATGAAGTAGAATATCTGACACCAGCATAAAAGGCTACAGAAATACAATTGTGACACAGAAGTTAAAAATGAGGATGGCGTTAACTTGGAAATGCTACTATTATTGTGAACAGAAGAATGAGAGATGGGAAAAGGTAACAATAGAACAGTTAGTGCATTAAGAAAAAAAATGACTTGACTCGCAGGCCTAAAATTCTATGAGTAAACTGATAATACAATAGGCATTCATATACCAAGCCTGAATTCTAGCAATGTTTTTTTTTTGTTTTGTTTTTCAACCTCAGAGACACAGAGAAATCATTTCAAGTTCCCATACAGGAAGCGAAACATAAAAATAAAAAGCTCGAGCTGGAAAAGTACTTCTCAACTCACAGCACAAAATTCCAGATAACAAAATGGCTTTGTGAGACTGCTGAGAGAATGGATGTTTACCGAGTCACAAGGAAGGGGACTTAGTTGGTGGTGTGAAAGAAAGACTGCTACAGACTTTCTTTCTGTGGGTTTAGAGAGCATATGATTTCCACACCTCGGCTGGAGGAGCTGCTAAAGCAGAAACTCGAATCAAATGAATGAATGAATCAGGTGGGAGACCTTAAGGCAGAGGAGAGATAAAAAGTAAGAGTAAGAAGTAAAATAAAGATGGGGTAGAGAGAGAACTAGGTAATTCCCTCGAGTCGTAGAATAACAACACACATGCCAAAGACGTTCTGAAATAGATGTCACACGTTGCAATGGAGAATGGACGGATTAGCCAATGAGGAGAAAGCTCGTTCTGTGAAGGACATGGAAAAGCATGATGTTCTAGGGAGCGCCAGCCACCTGCCTAGCTTAGCCCCAAAATAACCACATAGAAACTGTATTAATTAAATCACTGCTTGGCCCCTTAGCTCTAACTTCTTATTGGCTAACTCTTACATATTAATTTAACCCATTTCTATTAATCTGTATATCACCACAAGGTCGTGGCCTACCAGCAAAGTCTCAGCATGTCTATCTCCGGGGGTGGGTCCATGGCATCTCCTGACTCTGCTTTCTTCCTCCTAGAATTCAGACTACACTGGGGAGAGACATGTAGATAATTTCTTTCTCACCAGGCCCTGCTTTGGCAAGGAGAGTGGGCTGAGAGGCATTGACTTTCTAGTTGTTACAGTTGACAGAGCACAAGGGAAGGCTGTATGCTTTAGATCTATGCTAGAGAGTATTTCCTATAACCCCAAAACAAAAATTTAAAGCAATAGACAATAAGGAGAAAGAGATTCAACTTTGATACAGAAGAAAGGAAAATACATGAGCTTCACGTGCAGAGGAGCATCCTAATGAAAGTCAAGTACAGGAAACCATAATGATCAGGGAATCCCATGCATATTAACTGCTTGAGTTAAAGAAGAATTTTAAACAAGACATGAGGATAAACAGGATATGTCTGAGTTTTGCAGAAGCAGAGAAACTGAAAATTGTAAGTGCTTGTCACACACTGACACAAATGCTACACCGTCTTAGACAGGATGAAGCTCAACCCCTGATGGACAAGTTCAGAAGATGCATTAGATCTTGGTTATCACTTTTTGAGATCCCCATAAAATTTAGAGACTGGAAGATAATAGTAGACGTAGGCACTAATCAGGGAATTACATGTGTGTGTAGAACAGTGTTTGACGCCCATTTCACTGGGTCTAAAGAGTTAAAAGAAAATCTAATTCATCAGAGTCCGACAGACTGTTATCTTTGCTGAACTTCAAAATGGGATGTAAATTTCATTAGGTTAAAAAGGCGCTGAGAACTCTGAAGGGCTTAGATTGACAAGTGCATGGCATTCATAAAATGCTAAGACAAAAGAGGAAGAAAGAAGAACGAAGCAAAGGGGTCTGTCTGGGTCACTCAAAGGCAGATGTGGAATGGCTTTTGCCAAGCTAGAGTTCTTGGCAGAAAAATTAACAGAAATACAGACGCTGTGCTACTGAGCCTCTGAAAGTTTTCTAAGTCTAGCAGTGCTTCACTGAGGAGTGAATAAAAGATCAGGACAAGTGAAAATAATTAGGATGGTCCTAGGAGAGGCAGCTGTGCTCCCTCATCCCACCTCCAGAGGATGCTGTGTACTTTTCTCCCTTGCAAGAAAATATACCAGTAATGAAGATTGTTCAGCCAACCTGGGGCCCTTTTAGCAACCAAATGTGGCCAACGGAGAGACAATAGGCATGGAACCTGATAGAAACAGGAATCTAGGTCTAGCAGCAGCCACAGTACTGTCCAAGAATGGCTCAGGGATTATAGAATGGGTGTGTGTTACCCAAGTCTGGATAGAGCAGTGGCTTTTACCCTTTCAGATTGCTACATGTAGCATTGCTTTACTATGTGAAAAAATAATTGACATAAATGATGGTATCCTTTCGTGCGATACTGGACCATGCTTTTCTTTGCTACCTCATTGTCACTGAACACTAACTCCTATTGATATTTTCTTAAAGTACATGCCAGTAAGCCCTCAGAAATCCTGTTTACCCTTAAAAAATTTTATTACATAATGTAAACGCTTGTGTGACTTATAGATCTAGATCTAGATCTAGGAAAAAATTTATTACATAATGTAAATGCTTGTGTGATTTATAGATCTAGATTTAGAAAAACACCCGGAAGAACAGTAAAAACAACAGTAAAAAGGAAGAACAGTAAAAACAACAGTAAAAATCTGAATAAAGGTACCATGTATAGTGGGAAAAACACCCCTAAGAACTATAGGATCTTAGATGAACAATCCCAGCTCTGAGGTGGGTGACCTCCCTATGGGTTGTTAGTCCAGGTAGGCTGGGCTTTGAGACCTTTCACACAATGGACGCTATTGCCAGTGCTGTGGATTAGGTTTCAAGTAAGAACCAGACAGTAGGTCCCTACTGCTGAAGAGATCGTACACGTTGGTCATAAGACATGAAGAAATCAAGCTAAGACTGAACCAAAATCCCTCTTTATGTTGGCTATCTTTCAGGAGTTGCTACGTAGCCTACTTAGAGAGAACTGTGCACTGATAGTCCTTGTTAGTTGTAGATTATCCTGCATTGCTGCATTACCAACATGTTAGGCCCATTAGTACATTAGTGGCATAACTGTTATGCACCCAATTGCCTTCCACCTGCATGTAAAGCCTATTTCACAAAAAGACATGGGTCTGATATGATAATCCAGGGTAAAAAACCTGGGGAGGGGGAATGGGGTCCTAGTGAAGATGCAATTGCAAATTTTGTTAAGTGGATGTGATATGCCTATCAAATTGCTCTCTAAATATTTGTGTTTATACCCATTAGTTCTTGGTGCTGTTAGCCTCAATCTCAGGGGTCAGACTTCTTTGTACAGGGAGCAATGATGACTATTGAAACTCGTAATGGATTACAGTTCTAAAAAACACCTAACTTGTAGCAGGGTGCCTTGATGCTCAGCTGAGAATTGATGAAAATAATCAGTCATCCGTATGATTCCCTCTAAGACTTAGGGAATGCTACAGAAGAAGAAGAAGAAGCAAAAAACAAACACAACATTGAAAACTAGAAGCTTGGAAATTATATCTCAAAAGCTCCTCTCCTCCCACACACGAGTTTACATATCCGGTAAATAGGAGCTAGAAGGTAGCATCTTTCCCGAGGAGCTGCCTGTGAGCTGGGAAAGGAACTCTGAGCAGAGAGCTTGCCAGAATCATCACCCTTGATAGGGTGCAGCTTTTAATGATGAAACTGCCTTTGAGCCACCTACGCTCAAATAAGCAGCTCCTCAACCTTGTTCCTGCCAGTAATCACCAAGATCAATGTGGGTTGAATTGTTCCCTTGGTCACCAGTGTTCTATTATAAATACATGTTTGCCCATGTCTCCCCACGTGTCACCACATAGCCTTGCTCGTTTCTATGCTGTATATGGAAGAGGCTCCTAAGCTTTTTTAAAAAACTAAAACTCAGGCTGGGTGGTAGTGGCACACCCCTTTAATCCCAGCACTTGGGAGGCAGAGGCAGGTGTGTCTGTGTGAGTTAGAGGCCAGCCTGGTCTATAAGAACTAGTTCCAAGGCAGCTAGGGCTGTTACAGAGAGAAACCCTGTCTTGAAAAACATGAAAGAACAAATAAAAAAACTGAAACATCTCTATATCGATAACAAAAAAAATGAATTTCAGATAAAAGGGAGCTTAAAATAACATATGAATAGACATACGAGGCACACAATAAGAGCACCATAGAAGCAAGCAGAAATCTATAACTTAACTAGTACAAAATCAGCTGCTTACAGCTGTCTGTTACTCCAGTTCCAGGAGACCTGATAATCTCTTCTGGCCTCCTCAGGCACCTGTCACTTAGACGATGCACAGACATACATAAAAATTAAAAAAGAAAGGACAGAATCTGTAGTGACATCATTCTATAAGAAGGATAACAATACAAAGGAAAGTGGGTCCCTTCTCAGGGAATAGGAAGGCAGGAATGAAACATGGATTTGCAATTGAGTGTTTTAAAGTCAAAACTGAATTTAACAAAATACATAACATGTTCAAATTAATGCATTTAAACTTCATTTTTAATATATCACTAAAATATATAAATTCCATGAGATATAAAAGAAAAAAGAATATCACTTCAAATAATGAGTGACTTAACCACATAGAATTATAAATTAATAATAAGTGTAATCCTATAGCAAATAAATAGACATAGAAATAAATATTTAAAAATGAAGGTCTCTCAGAAAAAATAAAAACTGGCTCAGTGGTGGGGTGCTTGTGTAGCATGCCCAAGACCCTGGGTGCAACCCCTGGAATCGCAACAACAACGATAAAATAGTTGGTCCTTGTACAAAATGTTCTTCAAAGTATTAGAAACACTGTTTGAGATTCACTATGAAGTCCCCGGAAATAGATTATTTCACAGTTGGGTTCTTTGTAGCCTGCGCAGAGCATGTATTCCCAAGGCTCTTCAGAAATATCTGATGTTTTAATGAACACAAAAAATCCCAACAATGGAGAACTGTCAGGCTGGTACACCCAGGGTACCCAGGATATCCAGGATAGCTGTGAACACAGAGAAATATCAAACTGTCAACTTATTTAAAACGCTAAGTTTTTGTTTCAGTTTTTGTTTGCAGTTTTTAAATTTTAATTTACTTACGTAGTTCTCAGGTAGGGACTTTGTAGGTGACATCACATCACAATGTTGAGAGGTCAGGCAAACTTGGAAACCTTACAAAGCCCTGCAGAAAGACACAATGAACAGTAACTACTAAGACTTCACATATATCTTACACAGACTTAGGATACAAATTTTACAACGTTGACAAATAAAATAAAGCCACAATGTGGTATTGCTCACCAACTGGGCTCCACAAGGGAATCTAGGGATGCAGTAATAATAGAAGTCTTCATAGCAAATATATATTCTACACTTAGTCTGTACCAGAGGCCCTGCTACTTGGCTTATACACACACCAGTATTTATTTGCTCTCTCCTGTAGCCCTGTTTGGTTATTGCCATCATAATTATCATTGAGTTTTGAAAGCAAAAAGCCCAGGATGTAAGAAAACACGCGAAGTTCCCATTATCACACAGATAACAATAGATGGGGCTGGAGCCCTGCCTAGAAATATAACTTCTAGATCTTGTGCAGGAGGGGGAAGAGAGAAAGGGACAGTCATATGAACAGCTGCCGGAGAGGAAGCAACACATCTCTGTAGAGGCTGTGACTTTAAGAAAAGTACTAACTGAAAGTTGGCAATGATTCACTATGTAAATCCACTCCATTTCAGAGGATGTTTAACATGATGGAACTCTGAAGGCATTGCTCTGAAAACCCTGCGCAAGATGGGAGGCCCGATTAATCCCATCAATATTCAACATTTGGGGTTCTCACAAATGCAGTGTGACATAAAGTGACATCGTAATTTAAAACACTGTAAAGGAACCCTCTGAGACATTGCCTCGACAGCTCTACACTCACATTGACACATGGCTGCCTTGCCTACTTCCTCCAGCATCGGCACTGCTGGGAACCTGACACACTGCTGTTGCTCTGAATTCTCTCCCTACTCCAGTGACCATAGCGTGCCTTTGCTCTACTTCGCACTAAAACACACGGAACCTGGCTGGTAGCACAGACCTCTGATCCCGACATGAGGAGATGGGAGCAGGAGGGTTCTGAGTTTGAGGCCAACCTGGAGCTATAAAGCAGATGAAATAGTGCATCAATAGGCGGTATTATGGGTTTGCTTTCTCTTTAGTCTCCTATCCATTTATCCTTGCTACATTGCAGGCTGGCTTTTGTCCCTACAACTATAAATCCCAGAGGATTTATAGAAAGATCACAGAGAGCTTCAATGCTGGCAAAGCCTCTCTCTAGCAATGTTGCCACATGTGAGTGATCTGGCTGACATGCAGTTCTCCTTTCTAAGACCCAGGACTTAACTCCATAGCAGCCTGGACTGCGGGCTGCTCCCATTTGAATCTCTTACCAAGAATTTCCCAAGAATCTTTCTCAAGAAAACATTCCATCTCTAGAGGCAACGCACATCCTCATGGGTTAGGAAGACTAGGAGTTTTGCCTCAACCCAGGAGCTCTCTGAATAGCCAGTGACCAAATATCCCTTGTTCTCATCTGGGTGTGGTTCCTGAGAGTGCAACTCAAAGCCCTCTCCTCAGAGTCTGTCTTCAGGGTCTATTTTCCAGGGACTGTCCTGTGACAACCATCCACAGCACTGAGAGTGCTGGTCACCCAACCTTCCTGAATCCCTGTTGCTTGGCTGTCATGGTCTCTTCCTTCTCCTATGTTTCTTCAGTGGCTTCCTTTAATATCTTCCAAATCCTAATACCACGCCCCCTCCTCCAATCACATCCTGCTTTCTCTCCATCTGCATTGCGTCTTTGGTGATTTCATTTATTGTGTGGCTTACAAGATCGCCTGAGTAAACTGGGAGCATGGGGACCATGGGAGACGGTAGAAGGGAAGAGAAGAGGAAAGGAGGGGAGCAGAGAAAAATGTAGAGCTCAATAAAATCAATAAAAAGGCATTGCAAAAACCTATAACTGTCTATCTTTGGTCACCCCAGTTGCTCAGCCCATAGCCTCCCCATCCCAAATAATGAAAAAGCCATCCTTTTAGTTTCTCGAGCACAAACCTGGGCTCCAATCAGTTCTGATGTCTCTATGTTTTCCAGACTCACTGTCCAATCCAACAGGAAATCTGCAGGCCTCACCATTAAATGATGATTCAAATTCTGGTCCCTTTCCACCCCTCACTCTGCTCAGAGCCACACCCTTGCAGATCTTTACCTCTATTTTCCTGAAGAGAAGGGCCAGCATGAGTCTTTGATCTGCTGACAAACATGGCAATGACCACAGCAGACGCCCCACCGGAAACAGCCCCTCCCTGACTTCGGCTTGGCCATCAGTTCTCTGAATGCTTCTCTTCCAGAGCAGAGCAGAGCAACCAGCCTTCTGCTGTAGTCTATAGAGCCAGAATCCTGGGGTCACACTGGGTCTCCAGGATCTTTCGGTCCTGATGCGCATGGTGAATGTGTGCAAAGGGGCAACGTAAAGCTAGTCAGAAAGGCAGGGAAAGGGTGAAATAAACTCACATTCTATCTGAATAAAAGCATTTTGACTAATTTAGGACTCCTAAACACAAGTCTGTTCTGTTTGAGTTCCTGTTCTGTTCTGCTCCTTTCGTGTAATTCATGCTGTTGCTTTTTTAAAGTTCGTCGAGAAAAAAAATTCCCTCCCACTCACCCCCCATCTGCCTTTGTCTCTGCTTCTTTCTGCCCTGCTTTGTCCTCCCCCACCCCAACAGGTCTCTTGCACAGGACGGTTAGGGTCTCCATGATCTCCCCTCTGCCCCTATCGCACTATTTCCGTCCCATCCACCGTTCCTACATCCCCTCCAGACCGACACAGACATTCACTCCATCCAGGCCTGCACTCTTAACTTTTCTGTGTTATAGTTTTGATCGCCTTACCATGGTACCTCACCCTGGCATTATGTCTGCTCCAGAAAAGCAAACACTTTAGGCTGTTCATCCACATGGCATGTAAGGACCAAGAGAAGCCTTTCCCTAAGTAATTCCTACAAGGACTCTGCTAACAGCATAAGTTCCCAGACTTTTCAGACTTTTTCTCTTGAAGGAAGGTGACCTTCCCATCCTGGTCCATATTGTGGACCATGGGACTCTTGGTGCACAGCTTGATTTACAAAACTCTACTTTTAACAGAAAGGTAGCTGCTGTCTCCAAATCAACAAAGATAAAAGCTTGTGACTGACACCAACAGGAGACAAGAGCTCTTAAAGATTAGGTAATAATATGTAAAGAAATTTAGTAGTTCCAAATTCAATAAATTATTCTAGCATTGCCACCTAAAGCTCCCCATGTAATAAATAAAACATATATCTATATGTTGTGTATGTACATATAATTATGAATGCATATGCACATGAATCACAATTTTTATTACTTTTTGATGGATTATGAAGTTCAAAAAAGAATAAAAACTAAAGATGGACAGAGGAGATGTCTCAAAACCTTTACCCTGAAAGTCCGAGGACTTGAGTTTGATCTCTGAAATGTGCATAAAAAAACATACAAACAAACTGGAGGCAGTATTGAAAATCTGTAACCCCAACACCCCTAAGGCACAAAAGGAGGATGAGATATGAAAATTTGCCTCAAGTTCATGGGGTAGTTAGCCTGGGATACACAGAGCATAAACAACATGAGAATACCTGCTTCATGAACAAGATATAAGTAATGAACTGACTCCTGAAAATTGTTCTCTAATTTCCACATGTGTGCTTTGGCATAAACACACACACCTATACACACACACATTAACTTAAAACATAATTACTCTGAGTGAGATAATCCAGAGAAAGACAAATGCCACATGCTCTCTTTATATGCAGATATTATCATTTAATCTTTAGATATATATCTTTTACATTGGAGAACCCACAGAAGGCAAGGTACTAGTAAAGGCCATGGGGTGTGTCAAGAGAAGGAGGCTAGAACTCGGGTTGTATGACAAGGAAATAATGAAACCGAAAGGAGCAAACAGAGTGGGTGACAGGAAGACAAGGTAGAGGATGGAGTATGGGAGGGGTAACTAACACTGAATACCTTTAAAAAGGCCACATGGAAACCCACTAATGTAGAAGCTTTCTAAAAAATACATATATAAAAGAAGTCTAAATAAAATTAACCTATAACAGAGAAACAAAGTCTTAACCAAGCTCTATAGACAAGTAAATACAAATCCCAGAACTGGGTATGGGTTACCTCTTTAGGAGTTATAGGTCAATAGTGTCCCATAGACTATACCGCAAACACTATTGCTATTGCTCTTTCCTACTATTTAGAATTTGATAGTGTGACCTTATTGTTAAAGACATCTCATACTTGAATCATAAGACAGAATAATTAAGCTTGTACCAATCTATAAGCTTCATTCCCACAGGTTACTTTCATAGTACTGGAAAGTGCCATACACATTGCCCGTAGAGAGAAAAAATCAGTAGTCTTACCCAGCTGTGAACTCTGTGGTCTATCGTAACAACTATCCTAGAAATATCTACCCAGTGGTACACAATAGTGACATGAATATTTTAAGAGTCACTTTCTGCTTGGATGTAATGTCCCTTCCATAAGACAGAACTCATACTCAGTAATGGTTAACTGAGCCTGGAACCCATGACTGCTAGATCATATACTCTAGGGTAAAAGCCGAAAATTCTGCTAAATTGATGTAGTAATGAACAGTTTTAATCTTTGTGTACCCATAGATCAGTTTATATTTTAACTCACATTAGAGAAATTTCTTTTGGTGGTAGATGGCAATTCACAGAAACCCACAACTGGTCAAATTGCCGAGGATAAGAGACTGTGAAGTACTCAGCTTTAAATGGAGCATCTAATTCATGCACCTTCTTTCAAGGATCAGGAATCATCACGGGGAAGGGGGCATAAAAATCATAGACATCTTGCAGTGATATAGTATTTGTCAGACATAACAAGGCCATTGCACCCATAAACTCACAGTGACTGTGAATGCATGCTCAAGACCCGAATAAGATCAAGACAACCTAAAGTCCAGATGGGTGGAGAAGGAGCTCAGGAAACCCCCTCGTTCCTATCTGAGGAGCTATTGCAGTTGATAATGGCTGGGGAACAATGAGTCCGTGTTCTTCAGGAATGCAGCCCTCAAGAGACTACCCAAGCTCCAGTACATGGTCCTACACCAAGGCACTTAAAGGGAGCATTAAGTGTACTTCATTGTTTGTTTATTTTGTTTTGTTTTTTAAAACAGCATACTAAGTTGGGAGGGAAAAGTTGGGGAATATAGGGAAGGAATTTGAGGAAAGGAAATGGATGTAGACTTGATAAAAAAATACAACATATGCATGTATAAGTTTTTAAATGAAAAAGATTATTTAAAATTAATATTTGAATATCCTTTAATTAATGTGTTTAGTAAATATTTATAATGACCAATCAACATTCAATGATTATAATCTCTATTCTTTTTTGAGAGAAACAAGTCAATTTTTTCTCACTTATATTATAGCTAAAAATTATCCAGAATACAACAAAAAAAGCTTACTGGGTCATTGTTCACTGCTGCATAACATATTATAATGAACAGCAGGACACCATCCAGCCAGTAGGAAATGGGAAACTAAATAAAGGCTATTTGATGTCTTTGATTATATGGTGCTCAGACATAATAGTGAGGTTTATTCAGAGACATCGTTAGCGAGGGTAGATTCTCTGCTTTGAACTAGAGCATGCAAAAGCAGTAAGTCAAAAGTCTTTAGCATCTCATTTCACCTGCATGAGTTTCATGCAGACATTTCTGAGTGTCCTGGACTATCCCCAGCATGTTCACCAGGAAGTCAGAACCTGAGGCTCACAAATGGATTTCTCTTTCTGTTTGCCTTTCCCCCTCTCTGGTCTCATGCTGATGGTCACTGCTTTTAGTCATTCTGCCATGGGGCACTCCATGCCCCTCTGTAAGTCTGGCCCAAGACTGCTGTCTCTGATATCTCATATAGAACACACCCCTGGTACCAGAGGTGAGCAAAACCCAAAGTTCTAAGTCTCCAATGCCTTTTGCACTTTCTTAATAAGAGGGGGAACAATTCCCCTCATGAAATTGCCCACTGACAATCCAAGACATTTAGCTGCAATGCCCCATCTCTTCTAAACTCAGATTTAATGGTGTGTGGCTGTCCTGAAAACTTGAAGGAACTTCTTCTCTACCCCTGTGCTCTCACTAGGTCCCTCCTCTTCAATTAGGTTCTGTTCTGAATGAAAAAAAAAAAGAGAAAATAAAAAGGAAAAGAAAAGACATGACTGTTGCTAGGTATGGTGGAGGAGAAAGTTTATTATAAATATGAGGGAGAGCATAGACAGTGAGACAGGGACATCTGGGAGAGTCCAGAGTTCACATGACCAGACTGAGCTGGGTCATGTGGCACAGGGGAAGGAGAAAGGGGAAGGTGGAATCAGGTGCAGCAGCCAGGAAGCCAAAGGTAGTCCAGCCCCTGGGCTGCAGAGATCATGGTAGAGGGCATAATATTCCAGTCATACCCTGTAACAGGTAGAGAGATTCTGGGGAACCTGAATGACAGATCCACTTTGATATGTTATATAGGCACCTCAGCACTTTGTCCCTGGTTTGAAACACTTTTTTTTAAACCAGCAAATGACAGTCATCAATAATTATCTGGAACTTTCCCCTACTCATCTCTCAGTTAACACCTTTGACCTTTACCAGGGTGATAATATGTGAAATTATGTTTAAGACATTATATAGATTAAATATAATGATGGACTTTGGTAAATTTTTCAATTTCTCCTTTTTCTAATAATGGTCATGAGTTAGGTTAGCAATAGGAGGACAACAAAAACATCTAAAAGATAAAAGCAGTGTCAAGTATGAAACCTAAACTGTGCTATGTATATAGACATAGTCTTAGACATAAACTTACTTAATCTAATCCTTACAATAAACCTGAAAAGCCACTTACAGACATTATAGTTTTATGAGTAAACTGAGATTTGATAGAATTCCCAAAGCCATGTCGCAAGTGATCTGAGCATCTATTGGTTCTCTGATCCCACCCCCTCTAACTGGAAAGTCATCTTCAAACAAATGGCTGGCCTGCTTTAGAGCTGCTTTCCTCTTGTAGCTAAGAAAACATCAAGGTCTCTGCTCTAGATGACTTCCTTTCCTTTCTGCCTGGGCTACCAACAGATGTTTGTTGAATGCATGAAGATTTCTCTTCGACACCCTATTTTATTGCTTAACAACAGTGAGCAGCTCTGACTACCTCACTATACTTTATGTCCTTTGGGGTAGTATTTATTTAACTAAAAACCTACATTATGTGCATTCTTTCGTTTCTGACTTTCCTATGGCAACTCATATAATGATGATAATAGCTAACATATTATAGGAGAAAACGAGGGTGTCAAGGAGGAAAAAGAAAACACCATTTCACGGTTCAAAATAACTCATTTAAATGAGCCTGCACCCTATAGCTGGCACAGGGAAATTTGCAGAATCAATACTCATGAATGGCATTTTGCAAGATATATCCCTGCTCTGAATTTCTTTTCCCTCATTTTCAGGGTTGCTGTGAGCTTTATCACGTGAGAAAATGCTCACATGATAGCCACATACATTAAGTGTCCAAGTAGTACTCCATTGCAAAATAAAAACATCATTGCAACTGAGTAGTGACTAAATTAGGTTCCTTTTTAAAAAACCTCATTTCCATTTCCTTTTTGCTTATTCCTCTTATTTTCTCTCCACTCATTTCTGGCTTTTGGAGGCTGAATGGAGATAGTTTCAGATATATAAAATAACCAAATTTTTTTATTGTCAGTGTCAACCTAGAAAGGACGAGACAGCACTAGACACTCCTGTGGTGAGAGTGGACAGCAGAGGAGGACTGTGTTCATACATGTAGTGCAGCAGTCTCTCAGAGAAGCTCTAGAGGGCGTGTGGCCATGTAGCAGCCTCCTGGGAATCAGAGCTCTCAGTCAGGGGCAAGTGTGTCAATACCCATGTTTTTATGAAGTAGAAAATATGCCCTCTGGCTCTGGAGAGGTGGCTCAGTGGATTAAATACTGGGTGTGCAAATGTGAGGACTGGAGATCAGATCCCCAGATATTAAATAAATTCGGGGGGGGGGATAGCATGGCAGCTGCCCGCTAGTCCAGTGCTAGAAGACAGAAATGATGATCACTGGAGCAAACTAGGTAGCAGGATTAGCTGTCTGGGTGAGCTCAGAGCCCCTGCCCCCACGACTAAGGTGGAGAATAATGGTGATTGCTAATACCAACATTGGGTCTCCATGTGAGCTATAATGGGGAACCCAGCAGATATGACCACTCAGACACAGTTTATAGTCAATTGAACGTCTTTATTCCTGCTGTCTGGGACTGCAGTTGGGTATTTGAAACCCAAGTGTAGTGCTGAGTCTTCACAGTAAGGGTTTTTTTTTTTTTTTAAAGGCAAACATCACATCCTGATATCTTACTCAGAAGTTGCAAGGGAGGAGGTTTTGAACAGGCAAGCCGTATAACAGAGGCTAAGATAAGTAGTTAGCTGGAGAGGGAGGTTTTGGGCAAGCAAGCAGTTTAACACAAGCTGGGATAAGTTAGTTGAAGCCTCTTGACCTTGGCTTTCTAGAGTTGGGCAATTATTAACTAGTTTCCACATCAAGGAGATCCAATTCTACTTAAACCTAAAATGGTCTCAGCAAGACTACACGGTGGAGAATCCACTCCTCTGTCTTGCCCTGCCACATACTTACATATACATTCATACCTGTTTGCAAAATGTGCCTAAACTCACGAGAACAGTCATACATATACATACACATGCCAAAAAATAAGGACATTTGTTTCGGAGTTGTATCCTCAGATGATGGTGAAATTTGGATGGTGAAACAGAATCAAAGCTGATCTTTTTTCCTTATGCCAAGGGAAGATATTAATATGTAGGTGGGCACCCTCCTAGGCCAGATAGTAAACGAGAGCATTATTAGAGGGGGAGACGCAGTGAGGCGAGGCACTGTACCGACTACAACATGACTAGACTATTACCTTCAATCCTGAGCACCAAAGGAAGAGCCCATCGGGTACAGAATTAGTTGAATGTTAAGGAGTCCCAAAGCATGTGATAGGACAAACACTGAAAATCCAGGCAGTTCATGTAAAGGAAACGGCCCAGAGACTTTCTCTGTGTTTAAATTATCGTAATGACTGCTATGGAAAGAATACTGTATTTGTTCAACCTGTACCCAGATGCAGGTTTAAAAGGAGAAGAAAAATTAATGGGGAAGAAAACTCTGTCAAATAAAAGAGGACTTTTTTTTTGGAAATTTCATAGTTGCCTAAGAAAGAGTTGTGCTGATTCAAAAAGTCTGAGCTTTAATGTCTCAGTACTCACTCCATGAACATAAGACCTGGATTCCCACAGCCACGTAAAAAGCTGGGCGCACGAGCAGTTTGCGTCTGTAATCCTAGTATTGGGAGGCAAAGATGAGAGGATCCCTGGGGCTCCCTGCCCAGCTAGCCAAGCCAGTCAGCTAGCACTGAATTGGGGTTCCTATAAGCTGTCTCAAAAATAAAATGATAGAGAGTAATAAAGGAATAAACTAGACCCCTGGCCTCCACACATACTGACACACGCAAGTACACCGGCACTGATACATCACACACACATACCAATACATATGCATGAACACCTACCACGTAGACATGCACACATGAGTGTACCTGCCTCACATTCACACACACACACACACATGCACACACACACACACACACACACACACACACACACCTGCATACCTGCACTGGCACGCACACTCATATACCACATATGATGAGTCCCATGAGTGGCCTTCAAACTTAGCTCACACGGATATCCTGAAGGAATGAGCAAGATTCAGACACTGCTTGAGGAGAAGACCCATAGGTTTCTTTTATTTCTTAGCATCTGTGATTATGCAAAACCTACACAGTGGCAAATGACACCCCCCCATGTCCTGCCTCCAGTCTAGGGGTGACATTTTGTTTTTCAATGCCGTGGGTATATTTGCTGCACTGACTTTATGAACTTAGTCTCTTAGCTCTAGAGAAAAAGAAAGGATGTGTTAGTCAATATGTAAATGAAGACGTGCAGATGACAAAGATGACAGCGAATAACCTCTGGCCCTTAGAGAAGAATGTTGCCAGCTCAGAACCAGTCCTGACTGCAGGGCTGCGCCAGCATTCTGTATCATTGCCTCCCGTGGTAGGACTTTTTCTTCCAAGAATTCTGTCTGCCCAGAATCTGACAGCTCCTAGCCAGCTCCATCTCTCTGTTTTAGACCTCTCAAACCCTGAATATCCAGTCTCGAGGCTTTGCCTTTCCTCTACGAACCCACTATTCCAAGTAAAGGAATATAGCAGGGAGGATGGGAGGGGATGGGCTAAGAACATTTTTTCAATTTCCCCTAAAGAGCTTTCCTTAGCTAGTCCTCCCTCCCATGGGAGCTGCAGTCACTGCCCTTGGTGGTTGTTGGTTTCCTTCCTCTTTCTTGTGGATTTTCCTTCAGAAATGGAGAACTTTCTTTGCTAATTATGCAAAGCAGTTTTGCATAGTCTTGCCAAGTCACTAGCAGCCAGCGGTTAGTTATTCCTGGTCAATGTGGAACGGGGAGACTGGCAGAGACTGGACTCTTGCTTTCTTTTTGATTAATCAGTACTGATAAAAAGCCTTCCTTCACAACAAAGACACTTTTCTACTTAGCACAGGCCTCATGGATAAATGCCCTGGCCCCCTCCTGTGTAGATGGTGGGGAGGGAGCGTATTTGTTCGTGTGTGTATGTGTTGCAAAGGTTTACTAAGACTCTTAATGGAATGAGAGACTGTTTGCAAAAGACCAAAGGATTATCACTAACTGAACCTAAACTGACAGCTACTGGGATGCAAGGAGATTTATTTTGCAGGTGAGAAAAGGTCTGTTAATAAAATTGTGAATGGCTCCTGCGGAAGTCAGGCAGACAGTTGCTAAATGAAAAGATACAGTTAAACTAGTTGAGACCTCCAGAGGAGGAACCAAGAGGTTGAAGTATTTGGGAACAGCCTCCTGTTGCTGAGCGGAGTATGCTGAAGCTTGAAGAAGCTCAGGGGCATGAAGGCAGAGAGAAGCTGGTGGTTACGTGAATAAGGATGGAGAATTCTCTGGTTTGTCCAGAAGCAGAGACAGCAAAGAGAGATTTGGAGGCTGGAGGGACTTCTCTTATAAGAAGAATTAGGTGGATAAGTTAGGTCTGTCTCGTGTACTGATACAATGACTGTAGGTTTCACTCACATTCCAAAGAAACCAGATTCGGCTCTGATCTCCTCTGCCCATGGAGAAGTTCTTGAAGAAGCTGCATCTGTGTCAGAGATCCTGCATATTAGTTGACCCTGGCCCAGTAGAATATCCTGACTAGAGGAATGGGATGCTGTAGGTCAGGTATCAAAATTTTCCTTGACTGTCTTTAACCCCTTTTAAGAGCCATTTACAAGTAGCCTCTACATTTGACCTTGCATCCTCCAGGCTTTCCCTAAAACTTTTAAGCTTGCCATACCTACTCCCCACTCCTCACCAGCTCTCTAGATAGGAATATGATAAAGACAATGTTTAAATAGCATATGCTTCTCTGCCTTGTTGGAACCCACCTTTTTGTGACCCTACTCATGCATTTTGTAAAATTTTATAAACACATTGATTCCAGACTTTCCTTACCAAAACTTCTTTAGTCCTAGGACTTGTCACTTGGGATAACTTGAATCTCTAATCCAGAACTATAATCACTGTTGTCTGGTTCAGAATAAGCTATTTCCAGATAGTGGAGTTGGTCTATAAAAACCATCCTTCCATTTGCAAAGTATGTGAATTTTTCGAAAGAAGCCCAATAAGTAAAATCTCTCAGTGCCTATTGTCAGTGAAGAGTTTTAAACATTAAAGTCGTGTACAGCAGATGTCATGGTGGTATAAGCCCACAATCCCTGCATTTGGGAGGCTTGCGTGGGAGGATCACAAGTTCATGGTACCCTGATCTGGAAAGTACATCCCAGGGGATCCTGTGCTTCTAAGCAAAGAACTTTTTCAAATTTTAAAAATAAAACAGAACTACTTTGGATAGCAAAACATGAAATGCTTAAACATTTACCATTCTGCTTCCACTGTCATGCGGATTTCTAAAAGACAGGATTCCTAAGCATGGAGCTGAAATAACTGGGACTATCTTTCATTAGAGACAAGAAAATGTATAAGGGTTGCAAAACAGTGCAGGTGGATTAGGGGGTGCTGCCATGGGGAATATGACCTGTTATCAGATTCACTCTTTAAAGTTAAGATTTCTGGACCTAGGAGCTACAGAGACAGTTGACCAGTTAACAGTGAGTGCAGACTGCTCTTGCCGAAGGCTGGGATTTGGTTCCCAGTACCTATGTCAGAACCGCTGAGATCGTAGGCATCTGACATCCAAAGGCATCTTCACTCCTCTGCAACATCCACACATAAACATATATACATAATTTTGAAAATACAGTAAATAGTTTTTTTAAAAAAAAAATAATGTCTGTGCTTGCCATGAAGTTTCTGACTCAACAAGAATGTGGCAGGCTCAGTTATTAAAGTCTTACTTAGGTGCTCCAGAAGACTCCAATGGAAGGACTAATAGAACACTGTTGTATTTGATAAGCACTTAGGTTCTTCTTTGAGACTTTCTAGACATGGAGCAGGCAGCATGAAAGACTCCGGAGATGGGGAAATCAATTCATCAGACCGCAGACAAGTGACATGCTCTTAATTCGTCGTGTTCGTTCTTAATAGGCATCACTCCACGCATTGTCTGTGAAGTGAGTGACGGTAGCAGGTGCTGTGGGTGATTTGCTTGTGTCTATTTCTCTGCTTGAACACACAGGTCCTGTGTGAGAGTAGAACCCTGTGTCACTCCAGCTGGCATCCTCCTCCTTCCCCAGGTGCAGATATGCCTTGCTACCTCTTCTCATCTAAGTCACTGTTGAATGTCCTTTCTTCAGTCCTGCCTCTTTTTAGTCTTTCTCTTTAAGCTCTAGCATTCATTGTTCTCCATTTGTTTCCCAGGCATTCAATCTCTTTAGAATGTCTGCCACTAGCATTGTGTCACATACTGATGCTCCATCAATATCCAGGGTGATTAATCCAGGGATCCACAGTAGATGTTGAAATCCTCTCATATAAATTGGTGTAGTGCTCATATTAAATGGCTATGCACACTTTCTTGAATACTTGAAATCATCTCTTGATTGCCTATGCTGTTTACTACAATGTGATGCTGTGCAATTAGTTACTACACTGCTTGATTTAAGGAATAATGACAGGGGGAACGTTTATGCATTTTCATCACAGCCAAAGTTTTTCCCAAATATTTTCAGCACATGATTGATTGAATCTAGAGATGTGGATCATCTAGACATGGAGGGATAACATTCATTTGCTAATTAGTCTAATGTCTCTTTCTCCTTTAGAATGTAAGTTGCATCAAATAAGAATCTTAACTCTCCCCAAGCCTACAGCAATATGGAACACTTGAGACTCCATGGATTAAGTATGAAAAAGCAGTTATGAACAGATCTGATCAGGCCATGAAATATAGGTGGCTCCATGTACCTGGAGCTTGGGGGTTGCAGCCAATGCAGGTTAGTGCAAAAGTCCTGTGGAGAGATTTCCCACAGTGGTCTCTGGGTCAGACTTTGATTTGGCTCCTAGGTGTAAGTAAGATGATGGGCCATCACTCTAGAGAAACAAGGATGTCAGGGATTAGCTCAATCAGCTTTGACTCCCATGGAAGAGCTGTGTAGGAAACAGAGTCAAAACTCTTAGTACATCTCTTTGGAGAGGCTATCTCATGAATTGGACTAGAGGTCCTGGATACTGGAAGGTGGGACTCAGACCCCCCTTTTTTTTGAGAATGGCATTACTATTTTCTGGCACAGAAATCCAATGTATTGGTCTGGTCATTCTTTTATTAAGAATTCCCAAGGCTGAAAAACATATGCAATATACATCACAGAAATCTATCTTTAGACTTTCTGAAGATTAGGAAGTCAAAAAGAAGGTTCTGATGAGTCCTATATATACCAATGGTCCAATCCCTGCTTTCAAAATCTGGCCACATCCTTCATTCTCTAGTATGCTCTCCAACAGGAATGGATATGTCCTCATATGGCAAAAGAAATAAAGGGCAAAGAGTGCTAGTCTTTTATTTTTTAAAGACAGGATTTCTCTTGTAACAGTCCTGGCTGGCCTGGAACTCACCTTGTAGAGCATGTTGACCTTGAGCTCACTGAGAACACCCTTCCTCTGCTTCCAAACTGCTGAGATTAAGGGCATGTGCCACCACCGCCCAAAAGAGTACTAGACTTTTTTTTGAAAGTGATAAACTCATCTGCCTGGGTGGGGTCCTTATGGCCTAATCTGCCTAAAGCCCCACCTCCAAATACTGATGTATTTGGATTCAGTTGCAACATAATCATAAGAGAGGACACAAACATTCAGCCCATGCCACCTTGCTACCTCCTTAGTCATCCTGAAAGGGGAAGGTTTTTTCTGAGGAACGTGGGAGCAGTTTCCAACATGCAACTTGGCCTAAAATGTAGAAGCAATGAAACTGGCATGGAAGTTCCTCTGCAGAACCCAAAGTGAGACAGACAGATGAGCCAAATCCAACATAATATTCATGGATGGAGCTATAAATTGGCTTGTGATAGCCTTCCTTAGCACCGTCTATTTTCACACTGTAAGGAAAGGGGCATGGAGCTTTCCAGGCAGTATAGCTAGTTGTTACGGTTATGTACCTTAGCTTTATCTCCCAACTCCGTGCATTCTGAAAGCTGATTTTCACTGAACTCAGAGAACCGCCCTCAGATAAATTGGACAAGTGAGGTTTTGAATCATCTGAATGCCTCGCTGTAGTAAGTAGAATTCCTAAGACAAATATATGCCCATGTAGCCTGAAACTTTACACAGCATCTAAACTAACTTTAGCTTACCCAGTCCTTGCCACAATCTTCCATCCACTTTCCTCCACCCCGATCCCAGTACCACACAGGACTGAGCACCAAGATTGAATTGCCCAAGGAAATCCAGGGACTTTTGGATGCTGTTTTCTCCCTCTTCTTATTACCCTTCTCTGCTCAAGATCCACTCTAAGGTGATACCAGGCTGAGGTTCACAGGCTGTGGCAAAAACGTTAAAGTCAAACTCAGGTTAATATTAAAAAGAGTCTATGCTACTGGGGTTATATACACTAAGAGCAACAATAAATAAATGGGACCTCCTGAAACTGAGAAGCTTCTGCAAAGCAAAGGACACAGTCAATAAGACAAAAAGGCAGCCTACTGAATGGGAAAAGATCTTCACCAACCCCACATCAGACAAAGGACTGATCTCCAAAATATATTTAAAAACTCAAGAAATTAGACAGTAAAATTCTAAATAATCCAATTAAAAATGGGGTACTGAACTAAACAGAGAATTCTCAAAAGGAGAATTTCAAATGGCCAAAAGATACTTAAGGAAATGTTCAACTTTCTTAGCTATCAGGGAAATGCAAATCAAAACAACTCTGAGACACCATCTTACACCTGTCAGAATGACTAAGATCAAAAACACCAATGATAGCTTATGCTGGAGAAGATGTGGAATAAGGGGAATGCAAACTTGTACAACCACTTTGGAAATCAGTATGGCAGTTTCTCAGAAAACTGGGAATCGATCAGGATCCAGCAATACCACTCTTGGGCATATACCCAAAAGATGCTCAATCATACTACAAAAGCATTTGTTCATCTATGTTCATAGCAGCATTGTTTGTCATAGCCAGAACCTGGAAACAACCTAAATGCCCCTCGACCAAAGAATGGATAAAAAAATGTGGTACATTTACACAATGGAGTACTACACAGCAGAAAAAAATAACATCTTGAAATTTGCAGACAAATGGATGGAACTAGAAAACATTATTTTAAGTGAAGTAACCCAGACCCAGAAAGACAATTATCACATGTACTCATTCATAAGTGGTTTTTAAAAATAAAGTGAAGAAAACAAGACTACAAATCACAATTCCAGAGAACCTGGACAGTAATGAGGACTTTAAGAGAGACATACATGGGTCTAATCTACATGGGAAGTAGAAAAAGACAAGATCTCCAGAGTAAATTTGGAGCATGGGGACCTTGGGTGAAAGTAAAAGTAGAGGGGAGAGGCAGGGATGGAAAAAGAGAAAAATGTAGAGATCAATTAAAGTCAATTAAAAAAAAACCTGATACCAAGTAGAAAACATTCACACACACACTGGGCTTCTGTGCTTGTGGTTCCAAGAGTTTTCCCTATTGCTGTTACAGTGGGCTATAACATTCTTCCTGTAGCAGACAAATGTGTGTGGCTCTGGAGGAGAAGATGGAGGCAGAAGCATTGCTCTAGAACTTCTTTGAGGAAGGAGATGCATTGTCAAAGATCCTCTTCTTCCTGTTCTTGGATAGGACTTTAAAAGGATGAATAATAACTCTCAGTTGAACTGTTTTCTATAAAATGATATAGTTGTACTATTTCTCCATGTGTGAGATAGGCATAAGACTAAGATCTAACACTGCTGTGAGGGTCTAACATAATACAGCATACACAGTAAGCACTCAGAGAGCACCCACCATTAGCTTACTAATATAAGGATGACTTGCTTCTTGAATTAACATGGAGTGACTCTCAGTGGTTAGAGAAGCATTCCAAAGCTCAATGGAACTCAGTGAGGCAGGTGGCCTGAAAGAATTCACAGTGCATGTGATGTGTGGATTGGGGTAGAGGTGGCTAGAACTTAGGAACTATTTTCCAACAGTCCCTCTTCCTCCTGAAGATAGGAGTAAGGTTCGAAGAAGGTAGGGATTTCCAAAGTCAAGCCCAAAATGGTAAATGTGGAAGTAGACTCCACATTCCCCTTCTAGCCCAGGTTCACTGCTCCCCAAGCTTCTCACTTGACAAAGGAAACTGCATAGAGTGAAATCTTCACCCATGAGAGTAATCTTTATTTTGAGTACAGGATACTACTGGAAATGGATGCAAACTGACTCTTTAAGAACTCCCTAAACCCTGAGCTTTTGTAGAGGTTACCTTGGGAGTTAGTCACACTCTCTTACTTCATGGACTTCCTGACAAAATACTTATTTGTGTTGTGCTTTGAGAACATTTTATTTTATTTCATTCTAACTGCAGGGATTCTAGTTTCTCTCAGAAGCCCTCAGCAACTCTGATGTTCCAGATAACATCCCAATTCTGCTGTATTCACGGAGTACCTATTGCTGCTGGGAAGGTCACCAGGCACTTCAAGCTCTCATCACTTCTAAGCCTTATAAAACACTCTGGTGGAGAGGTTTTTCTCTCTTTAAGGAGACTGAGGCAGTGAGAAATAATGATGCCTGTTGAAGGTTGTGTCACTAGTTAGATAGCAACAAGACTCAAATCCAGATTAGGCCATCTCCAAAGACAGTTCTTTCTATTGCTTGGAATTTCACTGGGGAATGTTGTTTTTGAGAGAAGAATAAAGCCCAAGTGCCAGAGGGAAATTAGTTATTGAGGATCCTACTTTATAGAAGAAATCACTCAACCATCTGTGATGGTTTGAAAGAAAATGGCTCCAAAGGGAGTGACACTATTAGGAGTTGTGGCTTTGATGGAGGAGGTGTGGCCTTGTTGGAGAAGTATGTCACTGAGGAGTTGGGATTTAGGTCTCATATATGCACGAGATATCACTCAGTGTCTCAATCTACTTCCTTTTACATGCATATCAACATGTAGCAGCTCCTCCGGCACCATGTCTCCCTGAACGCTGCCATGCTCCCCACCATGATGCTAATAAATTAAACCTCTGAAACTGGAAGCCACCACCTCCGTTAAATGGTTCCTTTTATAAGAGTTGCCATGGTCATTGTGTCTCTTCACAGAATAGAAACCCTAAAACAACCATCTAACTGACAACTCAGTTCATGTAGCCTGAATGCGCTCTGAGGCTGGGATGTTTTCTGCAGCCTGGATCTTCAACAGTCCCTTACATTACAGAATATATCTCAATCTCTTGAAAATAAGTTACTTTTCTGCTTTAATTTAATAGAGATAATGCCTTGACCTCAGTAATAACAAAAAGTTGAACATGTGTTTTTAAATAATTTATCACATGACGATCAGCCTCGTAGAATTTTATCCTCTAGTGTTGATAAACTTTAATTCCCGAGGGTAACAATGGTTGCTTGAAGGACTTATGGACAAATATATATATATATATATATATATATATATACACACACAGCACAGACAGAGGTTATTAGAAAAGCATGTTCCTTCACCTAGGTTGACTTAGTTACCCCAGTGCTCAGGATTTACCAGCCACTGCAGAGGAGAACACAACCTTGAGGTTTTTGTGGTCCTAGTCCAGAATGGACCAGAGTAGTTTTTTTTTTTATGAGAAGCAAACTAATTAAAATAAATTTCATTCATTTAGGTTTTTATTCTAATTGAATCCTAATAATTCCCGATCCAGGGATTTGTCTTCTCTGTAACTGACACCTTTTTGAGATTTTGATTTGTTTACCATGCGGTGGTTGCTTTTAATTGTCTGCTCGACATAATCTAGAATCACCTAAGAATAGAGTCTAAGAGAAAAACTGTTGAGATCAGATTGGTCTTTGAAAAATCTGCGCAGGATGCTCTTAACTGAGTTCATGGAAGTGGGAAGATGTGCCCCAAATGTAGGTGGACAGAATGCAAAGGACAAAACCAGCTGAGCACTGTCAAGTACACATGCACACACCTTCTCTCTTCTTGACATTATAGACGTGACTTTGAATCCCTGCTGCCTTGACTTCCCAGCAGCGATGGACTGTAACCTGGAACTGTGAAATAAAGAAAAGTCATTCTCTGCTCAACTACTTTCCTTAAGCTATGTTATCATAACAACAGAAAGGAAAGCAGAACAGCAAAATCCTGCCGATTCTCAGCTTAGCCACTGAACGAATGAATATTTAACATCATAACCCAAGAAGCAGTGCCATAAAATAAAGGGAGGCCATAGAAGCATGTCCGTGGGATACCCTGCCCCAAAGTAAGGACATGGCCTTATACAGGGGAGAGGCCTATTTAGGGCTCAGCCCTGAAGCAGCATGCAGACAATGTCTTGTAAGGATGAGGATCATCTTGCAGAAATTACACAAATTCATTTATTGCCATTCATCCCATGGTCAATATATACAGAGATGGGAAGCAAGGTACAAAGGCAGTGATAATATGATCCTGATTTTACCTAGAGCCTGCTTTTGAAGGCTTGTTGCCTATCCCCAGCCCTTATCAGCTCCCTTGTACACATTTGCACATCTCTTTCCATCAAGATTTCACCACGAACAGAGAACTCTATGGATGGGTAACATTGATGTAGAATTTATTTGCTACAAAAGGCTACTAGGAACTTGTGGCAGAATGCAGAGGAACCATGAGGATAATGAAGGACTCCAGCTTTCACAGTGCTAAAGTTTTCATTACTTCTAAGTCCAAGAAGATAAAAAAGTTTTAGCAAGTAATCCCTGTGGAATAGTATTTTGAGAGAAACTAGTATTCTCTGTTCAGAGACCAGGCCAGGCAAAAGACAGAATCAGAGGAAAATATACTCTAGCCAGGATATTCCCATCTTCAAACCCTTCCTAAGGGCTTCTTACTGGGCAAACTCCACTTGAAGTTGAAGTCCATTGAAAACTTTGTGTGGAATCCACTAGCACATTGAAGAATGGGAACTAGCCATGCATTATCTAGAGGCCAGATGGAGGTACCCAGCCCAGGACCCAGAAGAAGACTGTAGAAAACATTTGTAAGTAATCACTAGGCATTAATCAATATTCTTTAAACTCTTTGTTTTTATAGTTTAGCCATGAACAATCAAAA
This sequence comes from Alexandromys fortis, assembly GCF_014885135.2. NCBI lineage: Eukaryota > Metazoa > Chordata > Mammalia > Rodentia > Cricetidae > Alexandromys > Alexandromys fortis. The sequence continues at coordinate 8,330,281 of NW_026067930.1, forward strand.
ATTAAATTTATACACAAACACATGCAATGCACAAAAACTCAAAAAAACCTAAAAGCAGATATCTAATATCAAAGATGTCCAATTCTTCTGCAATCAAAATTATAAAACAATGTTAAGATGCACTAATGAAAGTCTAAATGTATGGAAGGCTGCTCACATTTGTGACTTGGGCCATTATTACATTACTCATAATTAACCTAATGCTGCTAATTAACTTTAATGCTATCATTCTCATGATTTTGCATGCTTTACGTTTATTTATTGTGCGTATGTGTGTGTATGTATGTATTCCATGGCACCCATGTTAAAGTGAGAAAAAAACTTAAGGAAGCTCGTTCTATCCTTTCATCGTGCGGATTCCAGGACTTGAGCTCAGGTCTCCAGGTTTAGCATTGCATGAACCTTTCCCTAAGCCATCAAACTAGGTCCTCAAATTTCAAGTTTTTTTTTTTTTTTATGGAAAAGTTAGTTCTCAAGTTCACGTTGAAATCAAAAACTTTAAGAAGTCTGAGAAATTATTACATGCTTTCTTCTCCTCTTCCTCTCTTTCCTTTTCATACAAGATCTCACTCTATAATCAAGACTTGCCTCAAACTCAGGACCATCCTGCCTCAACCATCTGAGCACAAGAGCTACAAACGTGTTCCACCATCCCATTCTATAAGAGTTTCTTACAAAGCAAAACCAATTAAGACACTATGGTGATGGGTCACCCGTGGAGACCAGAGTGGAGTCCAGAGTTAGAGCAAGTCCTATAAAAACACTTTGTTAGGATAGAGGTGACAGTGAAGAAAAGTGAATAATGGACAGTCTTCTCTGGAAATAGTGCTGCGTCAAATGAAACTCATATGGGAAAAATGAGTTTTGACCCCTACTTTGTCCCTTACATAAAAATCAATTCCATGAGGTTTTTAGATATAAATAGAATAGCTTTTTTAAAATGAAGATTCTAATTAACTCAAATGGATCATAGACTTTAATGTAAAATGAAGTTATAAAGTTTCTAGAAGCCATAAAAAGAACCTCCCTGACCTTGGCTTCGGTGAGGCAATTTTAGGTAAACACCAAAAGCTGCTTTCAAATGGGAAATTTAACTTTCCAGTTACTATGGACAGAAGGGTGAGTTTGAAATCGTTAAAATAAAAAAGCGTCTACTCACTGAAAGACTCTAGTAAGAAATAAGAAGTCACACATTTTTCAAATTGCTTTCTAAATATGTCTCTCCCGAGCCATTGTTACTGCAACTCTCAGTTCTCCTCAGAGAGTTCTCTTTGTACAAAGCATGGCAGTTAGTACAGAGACTCGCTAGTCTCGGGAGGCTGCCTAGATTTCCAGTACCAGGCCTAATTTCCCTCCTGCTGAGTGATCTTAAGTCCCACTAGACAGGGCTTGGTTGCCTCCGATGTGTGTCACTTCTTACACCTTTACACGTGTCTTGCTGTGCCGGTAATTGTCATGGTTCATAGGTGTTGTGGCTGGGTAAACACGTTTAATTGCTTCCATCCCTTGGAAGCGTGCACAGTATTTTCTTGAACCATGGAAACTAGACTACGGGAAAGAGGTTTTTGGGGTGAGATCCAGCTCCAGTCATTCCACTTCCGTGTCTTAAGTGTGTGGTATCTTCAGTAATGAGGGCCCACCCTCAACCCTTGAGAGGTAACCCAGGGGTTACATCGACAATCTCTATTGCTTGGAGAGTCATTTGGCCGACCCACCCTTCAAAGGGACATTTATCATGCCCGGTACTGGGGTTCTTGTTAATTTGTGGTTCTTGTGAGTAGCGTTGTCAGCCCAAAGACTAATTTTCTTCAGTGTGTGTGTGTGTGTGTGTGTGTGTGTGTGTTTGTGTGCACACCTGTGTGTGCATGCACACATGAGAGCATACTCTTTTAAAATTTAGGTAAATATAAAATGATATGATTCCTTGAAGTGATCAAACAACTGTGGTGTCGTTTGTATCCTCGTCCCTCCTTCTTCTGTATTATCGACCTCCTTCCTTCTTCCCAGGTGGAGTTCACCACCTCATCCCGTTTCCCATTTTGTATCACCTGCTCCCTGTTATTCTCCTCTTAAGCACTGATGTGTTCCTTTTATAATGTTCTGGTTTCTGTGGCTTCTCCATGTTATAGACTCAACTCCCATCTGTGGATTTTGGAGCTAGGGACAGCAGATGATAGAAGATGTAGCATTTGTCTTTCTGGCTCTGGGTTACATCACTCAAAATAATCTTTACGGGGCAGAAAGATTATAAAAAGCCAGAATACTAGGAAATCTATTGTGCTAACATCAACGGACACGTTAACATAGAACAGGGAAATTTCCCCAGGACCTCACCTCTAGACAAACAACTACAGGCAACTATTGCTCCTTGGAGGAGAATATTGTCCTCTCCTAGGAATGAGACCCCGTTGGTTGTCCAATTCAGAGTAGTCAATTCTGAATTATACACACAACAAACAACAAATGAACAACAAAATTGGCCCAATAAGTTATATATTTTTGTGTTCAAATGTGTGTGTGCATGTGAGTGTGTGCATGCATGTGTACGTGTGTATGTGCGTAAAATAAATATAGTCAACAAACAAAGAGGCCATTAGTTTGAGGGTAGCTCATGGGAGAGGGCTGAGGATAGGAAACTGTGAGAGGCTGAAAGGAAGAAGGGGGGAAAGGATTTATTCTACTTCAATTAAAAACATAATTTTTAATTGAGATTCCTCATCACCGATGACGTTAGCTTGATATAAAACTATCCAGCACATTCTTGGAAAGCAAAATGCTACTAGCATTTTGGCAAACAGTTTGTCAGTTTATTATGAAGCTTAAGCATAATATTACCATGTGCCGTAGAAATTGGAGTCTTAGTATTTCCTCAGTGGACTTGAAAACTTATGTTCGCACAAAAGGCCACATTTAAAGGTTTGCAGAAGTTTGATTGATGATCCACAAAAACAAAAAACTGGAAACAAATCGTAAGTTCTCTATCAGGTAAATAAATGTGCAAAACATATCATACGGCCTCTTTTTTATCTCCCTGCTTGAGGTTTCTACTAAATATGTCTTCAATAAGGCCAATGAAAAATGGCTCACTCAGTGGAGCCACTTCTGGCAAGGCTGAAGACTGGAGTTCAATCCTTGGGACCCACAAGAAGAGAACTGATTTCCATAGGTTGATGACATACACATTTTGACACACACTCACTTGTGCACACACAGAGAGACATATATAAATAATACACAAATAAATATAAATATAAATGCAATTTTGAAACTCCTTACTAAATCCAACGCTAGTTCAAAGAAATAAGTTATTTAGTGTTTGAAGTGCCTGATAGTTAATATTGATTGTCAACTTTCTGGGATTGAGATTAATAAAGCATACCTCTGAATGTGTCTGTGGGGTTATTTCCCCATATTGTTAGATCATGGGAGTTTCTGGTTTACTTCCTGCCTGCCCATGTATGAAGCTGATATTGAGGTCAAGGTACCAATGGTTATTTGATTTATCTGTTCTGAATTGCTCTCACAAACAAACAAACAAACAAAACAAAATATAACCAGACTCATAGGACCCAACACAGATGCTTTTACCAGACCCAGAAAATGATGATGGAAACAGCGGCACAAGAGGTATAAACAAATGACTGGAGAGAAGTGGTTAAGAGGCTGGAAAAGTGGCTCAATGGTTAAGAGTCCTTGATACCCTTGCAATGGACTAGAGTTCATCCCCAGCAGCCACATCGGATGGCTCCAATGGCCTCTACCTCCAGCTTCAGGGGGTTCAATGCCCCCTTCGGGCCTCTGAGGGAATGCACACCCATGTGAGCATACACACACACACACACACACACACACACGAAAATTCAAAATAAATAGATAAAAAGAGAAAAGTGGTTAATAAATTGAACCTAGATTGCTTTGGGGGAAGACATACAAAAGCCTCTTCATGATGTCTTTGCTATAAAAATAAACATGCTGAAGAAGCCCAAGCTGGAACTGGGAAACCCAGTCATAGTGATTCATGGTGAAGCTTTTCATAGCTCAGAAAAGGCCAAGACAAGTGTTACAGCATAAAGAGCGGATAGGTATGAACCACCAGTCCAATAGTCTACTTAAAACTTAGCTTTAGATAATGAAAATTAAAAGCCTTATTTCTGTGGGGGGAAGCAGAAGGTAAGAGTTGGAACTGTAGCAAAATTTGTAACTTCTCTTTATCATATGACTGCCTTAGGTGAATCAAAAGGAAAGACATAGGATGAAGAAAGTTCTTTTCAATAAATGTTGCCCACAAAGTAGTACAGAGTAGCATACATGCCCCCGCACGCACACACACACACACACACACACACACACACACACACACACACACAATAAATCAGTAAGCAATTCATCTGGGAAAATAAGTTCAGCAAGGAAAACATGATCCGTGGTCAATGAACATAAGAATGTGATCGATATTATCAGTCAGCAGGGAAATGCAAATTAAACTCATTGACCAGAATGACTAAGGTTTAAATAACTGAAAATATCAACAATATGTAATGTTGAAATTCCTTATTCTACTAGTGGGTTTATAAACTGATGAGATTTTTTTTTATTTTTTGAGATTATAATATAATCGCATCATTTTCTTCCTCTCTCCTCCTGCCAAACCCTCCCATGTTCCCCTCTACCCTATTCTCTTTCAAGTTAGTGGCCTCTCCTCTTTATTGTTTCATAACACACACAAATTGTGTATATATATATATATATATATATTATAAATAAAACCTGCTCAGTCTGTATAATGTCAATTGCGTGTATGTCTTCAGGGACTATCATTCTGTATTAGATAATTAACTGGCGTTCTCTTCCCTTGGGAAGACTATGTCTCCTGCGCTCCACATTCCACAGTGGTCTGTAGGAATGCTTTTTGGAAATCCTACAGGCAGCATCTGCTGAAACTCCATATACTCCTACTCATATACCGAATGGTTAAGGGGGTTATGCCTAAGTCTGTACTCAGTTATGCTCATGTAAATAAGTACAAAGGCTCATAGCAGCAGACCTGGGAGCAGGCTGAGGCATGTGAGCCAGAGTGTAAAGTGCAAGGAAGTTCTTACTCTCAAGGTCATGGAAGTGCTGACCTTAAATTCTGCACAGCGTCAAAAGTGAGTTCCTCAAATCTTGCAGACTTTCTTTACAAACATATCTGAGGTTTAATCTCCACATGCATGATTTGGGCCAGGATTAACAACTGCAGAATTTTGAAGTCACACTTGCCTGCCTCTAAACAGGACATAAACTTAGGTGGCATTTATGCTTGTCTTGAGCTCGGTTCTCCCTGAACTCACAGTCATTATGAGCTTTTCTCTAGCCCCAGAATTCTCCCCATATCCAGCATCTCTTCCCTTTTATGGCTTTTTGTGAGAATACCATTTAGTGAGTCACTTACATAAAAATCCCCACCTCAAGTTCTGCTTCTAAGAAATAGTCCACAAAAAGTTCCCAAGGTAGAAGAGAAAGGACTGGGCTTGTCTCTAATGAACAGGGAAGGGGAAGCCGAGGACAGACTGAAAGGGGCTTATGGGATTCCACAGTTTCTGTTTCTGAATTTTGGTAGATGATATGTTATTTGGTAATGTGGGATTCCCCTCTGTATGTCGTGAATGCCATCAGTAAATAAAGAAACTGCCTTGAACTGTTGATAGGGCAGAACTTAGGTAGGCAAGGAAAAATATACTGAGTGCTGGGAGAAAGAAGGCAGAGTCAGAGAGAAGCCATGGAGCTGCCGCCAGAGACAGACGCAATGAAACTTTGCTGGTAGGCCATGACCTCGTGGTGATGCGCAGATTAATGGAGATGGGTTAAATTAAGATCTAAGAGTTAGCAAATAAGAAGTTATAGCTAATAGTCCAAGCAATGATTTAAATAATATAGTTTCTGTGTGGTCATTTCAGGGCTGAGAAGCCAGGAATCAACAAGCGGCCTCCTACAACAATTCGGCACTGAATTCAGATAATGTTCAAACTCAATGAAGAAAAAACGATCAGAAAAGATTTTGATAAAACAAGATACTGTTACTAGGTATTCTATAGGGACCACTTTGATGGCTTCCTCCTCACCACAGTACCCTGCTTGCATTGGGCAGGGGGCAGGACCCTTAATGTTTCTTGTTGGAACTCTTATCTTTTTTCTCTTGATAATACCTTAGATGGTAAATTCATCTTTCCCAGTTACAATCAAATTGCAAATTAAAGGAAGTTCAGAGATCATAGATTTGTGTTCAGGAAGGATTTTTCAAACAATGGAACTCTGTAAAAGAAAAAAATAGTTAGACAACCAAAAGTACAGAAAGAAACATTTGAGCCGCGTGCACACTGGTAAAGTCTCATTGTTCATGGCTCTGAGTATTTCTCTCCTTTGAAGTCAGAAATGTCAGGTGCCTAGGAGAGAATGGGAGGAGAATGCTGGACATTTTTCCATGCCTTTAAATCACTCCACTTTTGTTTTGGTACTGTGACTAATATCCGTCCCTCCACACTGATGTCACAGCTGAAAGAGCATGGCCTTTAGACATGAATAAAGTATGCTTGCTTCTGGACACAGGTTTTCCTGCTATAAACCTATGGACTTCCTCCACATTGTATAAAAAGTGATCAGTTATGGCTTTTACACACACACACACACACACACACACACATCGTTAGGGTTTTTTTTATTTGTCCTCCTCCCTCTGTATCCTCTCCTCCCCTCCTCACTGGTTGACTTCTTTCCTCCAAATAACCCCCACTTCTGCTTTAATGTTAAATGAATCACATGACTTTGGATTGCCCTGTCTCTAAGTGACTGCCATCAAATCCTACAGGATGGTAAAAGGGATTCCCTGGACTCTCCCCCTGCCCTGAGGATTCACTGTATCAGTGAGACTCACAACTGTGATGCCTGACAGCTGTGGGCTTTGTCATGAGGATATTTTTGCCAATCTCTTCATCTGCCTTGCCTTCTGGAGATGGCTTCTGCTTCCTCCTCCCACCGAGTTTGTTTGACTGAGACTGTGTCCAACTTGGCTTCTTTTTGTTCCAATACTCATCTTTCTCCTGGATTTTTCAGTTGTCTATCATTGTCCTTGTGAATTCGTGGAGCCCTTCTTGTCTTGGATATGGACTCTATGCTTACACTGAATCTTCTTAACAATACCACACGGAGGCAGTGCCTACTCCTCTATCGAACCCTGAAGTCAGGAACTTAGGTTTAATAGACAGAGACAGATAATATAAAACAACCCCCATATTGAAAGAAAGATGGTGTCACAGAGTGGCAAGGGTTAAGTCGACAATGACCTCTGCCTTGTAACAGAATGGAGGAAAGCTCTAGAAGATAGATGTGGAGACTTCCATGCAGGCCTTTCTACCAAGGAAACATTTGCACTGGGCCCTGAGTAGTGATGAGAACTGGTCTCAGGGAAACTGTGCAGATGAAGTGAGGATTATTGCAATGCTCTGAGACCAGCCAGAAGACTAGGTTGATGTAGAGAGACCAGGTGTCGAGAAGCATCCAGTTTCCAATAAGGGATATAGACCAGCATAGGACATTATGATTCTTAGCTGCTGTCCAACTGTTTGGGTTTCTACCTAAAATAACAATTGAGTACCATAAGAGTTCCTGGATAATGGAGAGTCATGATCTTATTTTAAATATCATTGTACTACATGACATTATAAGGCTATGAGAACAAGGGCATGAGGGTCTACTAGGATTCTGATAGAAAGATGGTATTTGGACTGGGAATGTAGCCTATTGTTTGAGTGCTTCTTGCAGGAGACTCTAGATGCAATCCCTTATATATATTATACCACATATTATATAATCATATATAATATATGTAATATACCACAGATATATACCAAATGATGAGAAAGAGGTAATGACTTAATTACAGGGATGCCTAAAAGTAGAGGAATTTGAGCATTAATTTGGAATAGAATCAGAAATTTGTTGATGAATTAGATTTTGTATCTGAAAAATTAAGTGGACAGTGGGATATGACTTTTTATAGTTTTGTCTTAAGTAACAGGATAGACCACATTCTTAAAAGATTGCTCTAAAACAGTGTATGCAGCCTGTCTGTAATGCCAAGACATTTGGGGTCATGTCTAAGACCAAAATCAAGGTGACTTAAGCATAATAATATTGCCTCATACACTAGATATGGAGGGTCAGGCTGGTCATGTACATAATTCATCCAGGTTCTTCCCTATTCCTGGTTGTTCCATTTGACACTGGTATCTTTCTCCCTCAAAGGAACAATGACTGTAGGCCACCCCAAGTTCAATTCAAGTCCTAAAACTGTATCTCAAAGAAAAAAAAAGAACTCTCTCTCTCTCTCTCTCTCTCTCTCTCTCTCTCTCTCTCTCTCTCTCTCTCACACACACACACACACACACACCTACAGGTAACAGGTGCTACACATTGTAGAATGAGAATGCTTCTAGAGTCATGCATCCATCTATATTCTGCAACCAAGGGGGAAGGACACAGTGACTCCCTCACCTGGAGCCAGAGGCTCCCTCTTACATCTATAGCATGGAGCACCATTGTTTCTCTCTTCCCTGCTCACATATGCTTATTAAGAGATAGATCAGTGTTCCCTCTCTTAAATCTGGGATGTTCCTGTGCCTTTTTTAAGGCCAACAGGATGCCATGTGATAGTCTAAGCCTTCAGAACTATTTCATCCTCCATTTCTGTGCTCTAAGCAGTAAACCACCATGGAAAAGAACTTGGACTTGACAGCCAATTATGAGACCATGCAAGAAAAAAGCAGGAAGTCCCAGAAGTTTATTTTCTTTCCATAGGTTCAGAATGTTGGAGTGAAGCCATGTTGGATGTTCTGGGGCCAGCCTAAATCCTACAATGGCACCCTCAAAAACAGAGAAACCTTCAAACTTCCAGTAGCTAAGTGCTAGGTGCTACAAACAGATTTACTTGAGTCTTGTGCCCATCTGTTGTCCAATGCCTGCTACCAAACAAAGGAGACATGGTAATTATCCAAGAACTGACTGCAGAATGAAATCTAAAAATAAAAATACAGAGTGCCTTAATTTAAAGCAACAAAGCTTACAAGTGTTATAAAATATATAAATGTGTATCATCTTTGTCCATGGTCTCCCTCCTTCTCAATTTGCAAGGATTTTAAAATTTGGTATTTCATGTTTCTTTACAGAATATTAAAATTCTAAATTATTGGCTAGGATTTTACTCATTGTTGTGACCAAATAGCTGATAAGACACAACTTTAGCAGGGAAGATTTATCTTGGGTCATGGTTTCAGTGGCTTCTGACCACCCAGGCAGGGATGGGGGTGGCAAAGGAGAGCTGCTCATATCATGACAGTAATGGTGGGACCCAGAGAGACAGAGTTAAAAACTGTATGAGGTGATGAGTTTCTGCCTTTTCCACTTCCCATCTTCCTTTAACTTTATTCCATCTGGGCCTCAGCCTATTAGATAGTGCTGCCCACACACAGGGTGGGTTTTACCCCCTCAATCATTGCCCACAGGTCAATTGTCTCTGGGAAGGGTCTCAAAGATACACTCAGAGCAATGCTCTTAGGCAACTCTCAACCCAATCAAATTGACAGGGTCATCCATCATGCCAGACAACAGCCTATGGAGCTAAAGAACCTGGGCCAGCAGATTAATAAATAAAACATAAATTATTGGTTATTACACTAAGCACTTGAGGAGTGGTACTGGTTACTCATGCCTACCTCATGATAGATACGAACCATCTATATTTACCCTTCGCCCTCTTATCTCACATACATGGTGGGTTTTATCCCTTCAATTATCGCCCACACATCAGTTATCTCTGGGAAGGGTCTCAAAGATACACTCAGAGCAATGCTTAGGCAGCTCTCAACCCAATCAAATTGACAAGGTTATCTATCACGCCAGACAACAGCCTATGGCACTAGAAAACCTAGACCTGCAGATTAATAAATAAAATATTAATCAATGGTTATTACACTAAGCACTTGAGGTGGGATACTGGGTATTCATGCCTACCTCGTGATTGATAAGAATTCTCCATAAAGTACCCTTTGCCCTCTTATAGAAAGCACTACCATATGTTGTTATTTGGCTCTGGCTCTGTTTACTGGGTGTGTGGGTGGCAGAGCTTTGTCATAGTTCTTGGGTCTCTGGGTCACTAGAAACTGCACCTAAGGAGTTACTTTTAAAAGACTCACTTGAGTCAGACATATTATCTGTGGTCCACACTTCAGGCCTCATTAGGCAAGAAGATTTTTAACTTAAAGCCTCAGCTTGATGCCAGGATTGGGTGAGATTTTCCAGGTCTGGGCAGAAGAAACTAAGGGCACTTTGCTCATGCATACATAAGGGATGCGAATATTCCTAGTCAGGGGGTAAGGTGTGGGAGACATTACCAACATTTCCCTCTCTCCATTGTCTATGCAGAATGCTTCTGCTATTGGGAAGAGAAGCCAATGTCCTCTCTTATTGAATCATCCTCTCTTACCACTCAGTGTGATGTATTTGCTTATCATAATGTGGCAATAGTGACAAGGTCCCACTCTGGTCATGGGGTCAAGAGACCTTACAACATACTTTTTTATTGTCTTTGAGGCATCCTGCATCTCCCAGCCCCAGAGACTCTTCACTGCATAGCCACATACCCACAGCAGAAGAGAGAAACTAGATTCAGACAGACACCAATAATGACAGAGAATCATTGTTTTAAGTTATACACTTTGGGGATTTTCTGATATCCAGCTATTGATAAAAAAAAAAAAAGAAAACATTGTAACTAATGAAGGTAGAGTCTAATTGACAGCCTCAATGTAAATACATGGAACCAGTAAAGGGACGGATAAACCTAAGGAAATGAAATAGAAATGTTCATCACTACACTCTATCTCTCAGCTGCCCTGTGTGCTCCTGGGAAGTTCTTCCCATAAATATCAAATGTCCCTTCCTTTGCAAAGGGAACTACGCTTTATATTAGCAGAATGGACCCATTTCCTACTCACAGAGTCAATGAGAAAATGCTGTGGTTACCTCCCTCGGTTCACACCTGCATTTCCTGGCTAGCCTCTTCGATTCTCCTCGGGAGTGTTTTCCACGATCTATTAACTTACAGAATTCATAATGAACTCACTGTGACACACAATAGACAATAGTGAGAAGACACGGGCAAAGGACAAAGCTGAGGTGCTTCCTTCTTCATGCGGAGAGAAAAGGAACGACTTGCATGCATGCCTTTTCTGAGGGCAGGACCCTTGTTCTCAGTTGACTTCATAGATCAGGGAGTTTCTTCCTCAGTCGGCCCACCTGGCCTGGCCATTGTGCTGCGTGAAGGACTGCACGTTTTCCTTGTTAACCAATTCGAAGGATACCCCGAGAGACCCCCACCATCACTTGGCAACCTGAGTTATCTGAGGACTTGTGCAACCAGGGACCAATGTCTGCCAGTGCTAGTTCTTCTTGCACATAAATCAGACACCTCAGGCATCCGTAAGTTGATTTGACGTCTAAAAAACATACTGGCTAGTGGTTTGGTCAGAGCCCACCAGGGTACACACACCCTTGGAGATTTGTTCTTTATTACGGTGTCTCAGAGCTCTGCCCCTATCCTGGAATCCTCAACTACCTGATTCTCATGAGAGGCAAGGGGTGCCAGTTCAGAAGGGACCGAGCTCATCAGGCCTGCCAGCTGGCTCTAACGCAGTGTGCACACAGGGAGTTTCTCGGGAAGAAGATGAGTGGTCCAGTGGGAATCCAGAGAAAAGCCAGCTGTGACTCTATGCAGAGCCAGGAGCTTTGCTGACGGTGATGGTCTCTGTGTTCCTGCCTTTGTTGTGCCAGTTGATTCCTTCTCCATTCAGCTGTTTGCAATAGTGATAGAGCAGAGGCCTCTGTGCAATGTGTGCTTATAATTTTTTTTTTTTTCTGAATCAAGTTCTCACTATGTAGTCCCAACCCAAGCTAGGCTCAAACTTATAAAGATCCACCTGCCTCTGCCTCCCAAGTGCTGGGATTAAAGATGTGTGCCACCAAGCCTGACTTTAGCTTCTTTCTTTAGGCAGGCTTTTACTAAGCTAAGTGAACTAGATCTTGTAGACACCCTCTGCCCAGGTGTCTTCTCACCTCTAATCCTGTAACAGATACTTAGAAGCTGCTTTTGCTAAAAAAAAACTCATTGATTCCTCACTTGGGCTCATAAATTAACTAAACACCATGAATGCCTGGAGCTTCTGACTTGTGATTCCGGCTTAACTTCAAGTAGGCCTGATTATCACTGAGGAGGGTCTGTCTGCCCTTGTCTACCTTATCCTCATTCAAGGCTGAAGGAACAGAAACAAGTCATTATCTTAAACCCCAGTCACCTTGGAGTCCAGGAACAACGAATCCTTCAGGATAGGCCGTCTACAAAATGAGAAAAATTATCTATGATGAGAAGTCTATGCCCTGGAGCAGATAATCTTGTAGGAACCAGGTTAGTCCCTTTGGGCAATGGCATCCGTTTACAAATTACCAATTTATCCTTTAACCAAGCGGGCCCAGAGCTGAGACACTGATGGGAATGACTACATCTTTGCTGGCACTGCTTAATTGCATACATCCCTTGACCTCTGTTCCAATTGATGCCCTATTTAAATCTATAAGTCATCTCACTCTCCATGATGAGCTCAGGCCACTAGATCCCTTTCCTGGCCTCTACTGGCCTCTCTTCCCAGCACAGTGATTACACTTCCTTTCTCTGCTTTCCATCCTTTAATTAGCATATTGGTGTGCCTGTTCAAATCCAGCTTGTTGAGGTTGCCAGGGCTGGGTGATTGCTCTAAAACTCCTGTTCCATCCGACTGTATTCGGAGATGAGTGGATCCTCTCCAGACTTCTGCTCCAAAGGCAACTGCTGCCTGTGGTCATTTCCAGAGCCAGGGATTTTTCTGGTGGACTCCATCTTTTCTTCTCAGAACTTGGGACAAATTCCAAAGTCAACAGTGATGTCAGATCCCTAGGGTAGCCACAGTGAGCTCAGCACAGCCAGCCTCGCCCTTCCTCAGTGGAGCTTCCAACTTGAAAGGCCCCGATAAAAGCTGTGGCTAGGAACTACTTTGTTCTTAGAAATATTTTCCCCTGTGTATTTCTTTTAATAGTGCATGTTTGCTGGAAATGTGGAATATAAACATTTGTGAAGGGTGTTAGGTCACCAGAATCTGAGAGTATCTTTTTGGACATGTCAATAGGTTTCTGATGAGAGCGACTTGAAAACTAACCAAGTTTCTAACCAGAAAGGGAGGAGACAAGAGCCTAGGCGTGGGGTGAGGGGTCTATAACCATTTCCTGGGTTTCCGCAGCTTCTCTCCATTGTTCCTTTTGTGACCAGGGCTGTCTCTCTATGCAATGAGGACGTGCTATACTTTATTGTTCATCTCCAGCAGCAGAGAGGAGCTACCTCCAACCCAACCCTAGCAGCCTTCTGTGACAAAGGGCTCAGGAGATTCGAGTACAAAGCAGGAGGAGGGCACAGATGCAACTTGGTGCATCAGGCTTACTTTGCGTGAGTTTCCTCAGTTTGGATGGACAGTGTTTAGAATGGCAATTATCCTTGGTAGTTCTTAGCCATTAGAGATCATTATCAACCAGTATCTTACATAAATATTATAGTTATGCGGGGATATATTAATCCGTATGCTTCTTGCTTTCACTCTTTGGTTCAGTGTTTCCCCTCAATTAAAGGGCAGTATTTTCCAGATTGATTACCAGAGGGGTGGCTGTTTAGTCAGAAAAAGGTAAAGAGGAAGAGCAAAGAGGAACTGTACCAGTCAGAGAGTCAAGGAAAGTCGTGAATGAGGAACAGGGAAGGGGAGGAGGGAGCGGTGCTTACAGAAGATGCTTCAGGGTTTGGCATGAGAGAGACAGGCAGACTCTGAAGGAAAGGGGACTCAAAGCAAAAAGAGTGTGAAAAGCTGATGTACGTGCATTCCCCAAATTCCTGGTTGTTTTCTAAGGAGAGACATTAAGGGCATCAATTCTGAAGGAATGGGAGGTGAGGAGGAACTAAGAGAAATAGGGGAATGGGAAACCATAACCAGAAAATATTGTATGAAGAAAAATCATTTTAAAAAGAAGAAAGAGAAAGGAAAGATGAGATTCCTCAGACAAGAAAAAATGAAGTGGGAAGAAGGATGAGTCACACTTAGAAGACTGTTGCAGACTTCTTTCCAGAAAGCATCCAAGGCCTCAAATCCTCTATGTTTTTAGTGAGAATTCTTCAGGACCTTGCCCCCTGCTCATGGGTCCTAACTCCTCTCACAGAAGTGGGCTCCCTATAAACAAGTAAATGACCCCTTTTCTCTCTTGTATTTTTATACTGTGGGATGACACAATAAGATCTCACAATGCCAGGCTCTTGATCTTAGACGTCCTGACTTCCAAACCTGTGATGAGACCAACTCCCAAGCCCTATAAATCACCCAGCCTGCTATTCTACTTCAGGGACACAAAGCAAGGGTCCACAGCAACTCTACAGTCTTCTTGACCTGATTCTCTAGAGTTACCGCTAAGAGTTCCTGGCTCTGAATCTAGTGTCCCCCCCTTCCATATGCTGCATGCAGTCAGGTGAGTTTCCCTCTCAGAACTTTAGACATGACATAGGACTGATTGGATGATTGCCAGTGTCAAACAGGAGATCATAGGCTGAAGTGCTGGACAAAGCGTGAACTGATAGGCATGTGAACGGCATTGTCGATGTCAAGCTTATCAATGGGGTTGGGAGTGCAAACGCCTCATCGGATGGGAACAGTTCAGTGGCAGTTGTCATAGAGACTCTATGACAACTTTGGGACTGGGAGTGGGAGGTGGCACACATGTGAGGGAGACCCCTGCACTACTGGGAACATTCTCATTCTTATAAATGGGATCGGCGGTAGAGAGCACATTGCCCATTGGAACGGAGAGTTCCCAAAGTAGAACTCATGAGTCTTAGTAGCATGTGTTGCAGCTCTTCCTTCACCCCACATTTATACGGGGCTGCAGCCTGAGTCTGGATATCCCCAAGGGCCCACATATTAAAGACTTAATCTCTAGCTTGCCACTAAGGAGAAGTAGTTAAATGTTTCAGAACTGGGGCCTACTGAGCGTTCTTCGTGTCCTTAAGAATTGTGGGATTTCAATCTTATTCTACCTTCTGCATTCTGGTACTTTGTTCCACCCCCACTTCAGTCACGATGAGAGACTTCTTCACAGACTCATAGAGAGAGACAACTGATCCTGGACTCATGCTTCTGAAACCATGAACTCAAATGAACCTTTTCTTTCTGTAAGTTGATTTTATCAAGTATTTCCTTCAGTCACAGGAAGATGGCTAGCACCTGTACATTTTCTTCTTGACCCACGTAAGTCTCAACACCAAAAAAGGATCCACGTGGAGGGGTGTAGGTCCTTTACTATCTGTCAATGCAAGTTTCATCCAAAACAAGATCTTTAGGTCTACTTGTTTCCTGAATTTTTAATCTGTCAGTGATGGCTCTTCTCACTAAAAAGGTTCAAGTAGGTACTCATCCAAGGTTGGGATGGGTGAGGCAGGGATAACAATAAAACACAGCAGAAGGACCCATTCTAGTGTGGCAGGATACAAGTGTATATAAACACAAGAAAATACATCACTTTGTCCATGAAAGGGTAGTGGTGGTGACATGTCTCATAATTGGTGTTCAAGCCAACCTGTTTCTTCAACACATTCTTGTCAAAGCATATCAAAAACTGGGTATCTAACCTGGCACAAGCACTTATTTCTTCATTCAGAAGCAGGCCTTTAGCATGCCTTCTCTGACCCCAGTGCTAAGAGTCTACGACACATGGTTTCATTAGTCTTCCAAGTACTACTGAGAAAGAGAGAGCCATCCTCACCCTTGTATTATATATCAGAAAAGACTGAGAGCCATGTGGGTAAAGCAAGCATCCAAAGTCCATGACTTAAGATTCAAACCCAGACCATCAATTACTGAATCTCTGCTTTATTTGATTCATGCTCTGTGCTGAAAGTCAAATGGCTGCCGCTCTGTAAGATCTATTGACTGAAACATGCCAAATTGTTGAGACTCTTACCCTATGGTCTCACACTTCCAGAGAAATCTATGAAAGCAAAATGTAATTGTCCGTATTGTTGACTTTCCCAGGGTAAGTTCCTTATAAGCCAGGGACCAGGCCTTATCAGCTTCCTACCTTTGTATCTGTTCCCTGACTGTCATTTGAAAAACACAAGTTAATAATTAAATACAGAGATTAGATTTGATACAGCCAGTCAAAAGTACTAAACATATCAAGATCTAGGCTCTAGCCACAGAAAACTAGAAGAGGGTGACCCAGGACCTCCTGAATGATTATCATCTTTTGTAATTTCATTGTATAAACTTAATATAAATGTATTAATAATATGGTAATAGTAGAATTATTTTATCATGCTATCTTATGTCCATTTTGATGTGTGCACACTTTGTCTTACACCTAGAATCCATCCCAAGGTACCTCGTGTGCTAAAATCTACAAGCATTGCCTTTGACACAGCTCATGGGGGCTCTGTCAAGTCTGAGATGCATCTCCCGTGTTGTGAGAGGTATGCCGAAGAAAAGAAATAATAATTATGCTCAAAAGCAAAGGAAGGCCACATATCTTATTAATAGCTGAGATGAATTGTGTATACCATTGCAGTTCAGTTGATAACGATTCATCAAACGTTGTTACCAACATCTTAAAAAGTTGATGTGAGTCATGGAGAGCTATTTTGCACAAGATTTGTCACCTTGATCAGAAGGGGAAATGAATTACTAAATATAAAATGCCATTCTGCCGTGATTCATCGCTCTTTCAAGCTGACAGATGTCATAAAGAGATGCAGTCTTTTCTCTCTTTCTAAAAAATGCAGTAAAGGGCTAGCTCCTTCATCTCTTATCGGCTGAGGAGGGATCAGAGGCTTGCCTGAGACTGAAGCACCGGGAATCACTGTATCATCTCTACTTTCTGACAATGTTCACAGTGGGAAAGAGGCCATAATCTACATGCATGGTTTCCAAGAAAATGACAGCTCCCAAATGTCATTACCCTCACCTTAGGATGCTATGAATGGTTGTTTCCTTCCCACAACACACAACAACAAATACATTAGAAAACTGGAGCCTATTGCAGTCTCTCTCCACCACCAGTGCACTTCCTACATAATCACAGCATATAGAGATTATCTTCTATTTACCTAAGTGTTTTGATTGTCTTTCTGCAAGTCTCAAGGTAACCCTCAAGTCCTCTTGGATGAGAGATGCTGAGGTATGAATGTGTAGCTCAAAAAGTGCTGAGCAATTAGTCAGAAAATAAAGAGACTATTAGTTCTTGATGTGTGCATCCTGACAAACAGTGAGCAGAGTCCATTGAGAAACTTACTGCTCCAAAGGAGTTATATCCCCAGGAGTCTTTGGTGACAAAGACAATTGTAGCTAGACATTTATGACATGTGCATCATAATCCAGGATCATGTATAAAGATTTAGCTTTTTCTACTTACTAATAGCTCAGTTAGACGTTAAACTATTGCAAGACTCTGGGGTTTGTAGATGTATTCATGCATGTGTACATGTGTGTACATGTGCTTGTGTGTGTGTGTTCTATGTATGTCATTCATGGTATTTTTCCTGAAAGATTTTTTTCACCTTGTTCATTCAACACAATAGAACTCAGCATGTCCTAGTTAACTTTATTGCTATGAATAAAATATGCAAGTAATTTTGCATGGTGCTATTGCTGTTTCCTTAGAAAATAAGAAAAGAAAGTTTGCATAAATGACACCAAAACTCCAGTAAGGACCTTTCCCTCCAGTTCAAACTTCCTTCAATGTACATGTTTTCTCAATCACAAAGTTTCACCATGAGAAAATGCAGCACTAGATCCAGAAAGACACTAGCTGAGGAACAAACCCTTAATGGCTTTCCATTGGCCAGTCTCTGTATGTTAACCCCTTAGTCTCTGGGACATAACTCTCCCAGGTGGATTTACAACTCTGTCCTTTTTCTTCTCTTGCCTTCATCTCATCTACTTGCCCCCAGGGGGTCCTTTATCCATCACAATGAGTCTGCCAAATCTCTTGCTAGGTGATAAAATAGTCTTTTGCTATATGACCACTGCTGCTGAGACCCATACCCGGTTCTCCTAACTAACCTCTTTAGTGTCACTCCCCCTTTATATACTGGTGTGGGAAGTCCTTCTGTATATGTATTGTTTTTATTGGTTAATGAATAAAGCTGCTGTTGGCCAGTGGCTTAGCAGAGTAAAGCCAGGTGGACAATCCAAACAGAGATGTAGAGAGAGAGTAGGTAGAGTTGGGGAGAAGCCATGTAGCAGCCACAGGAGACAGACGCCTCTGCAGGTAAGGCACAACCTCATGGTGATGGACAGATAATGGAGATGGGTTAGTTTAGGATATAAAAGCAACCTAGAAATATGCTTAAGCTATTGGCCAAACAGTACTGCAAATAATATAGTTTCTGTGTGATTATTTTAGGTCCAAGTGGCAGGGAACGAACCAACAGCCTCCCACAATAGACACCTTCTGCCAGGCTGCTCTAACTGAACTTCTCATGAACTTCTCTTTCTTCCCCTCCCCTCTAACGCTCTCATCCAATGCAGGTGACCTGAAAGCCATCTGTATGCATTTCTTACCTTCACCTGCCACGTCGTCACCTGTCAGTCACATAAGCCCATCCAGTCCCTAAGTGTTTCTTTAATTTATCGTAGTTCATCATTTCCCTTACAAAAACCCAAAATGAGTATAGTTATCTGCTAACCGGCCTCTGCATATCATCCTTCCATCTGCCATCCAGCCTCTCATCCATTTTCTACTCTAAACCACAGTGATCATGATTAATCAGGCAAGCATGAGAGTCACCATCCCTACTTTAAGCCTCATGATAGCTCTCATGGACTGTGGCCACATTTCCCTCCTTTTGTGCTGCCAAAAGCCCAGAATGAAGCTGCCAGGGGCTGACACACTTGATGACAGATGGCTATGGAGCATGCCACTGGCTAGCAACTGCCCTTCTCACCAAGCCTTGGCTAAATTGACATAGCAAGAGCCTGTTTAATTTTTTAGCCTTGCTATTTCCAAACTTCCCCAGTCCAGCGCTTTAGTTCCAGTGTCTCAGAAACCTCTGTCCTGTGGATTAAATTTCTGGCAGGATTTTTTTTAGTGGTCTCTGGGAGTTATGCTTGTCTTCTGCCTCTCAGCTCACATTAGATCAATTCCTGCTCAACACTGCATGCCAAGAGAAGGTTCACCAGGAACAGAAAGTCTGCTTTCCTATCCACTGGCCTGGTCCTAAAACCACCAGCTATCACTGTGAGACCTGACTGTTCTACAAGAGTCAGACAGAGAAGTTAGTGGGGAATGGTGGCATTGGAAGCAAACATGGAGGTTGAACTGGAATGGCTATTGAGGGCAACTTACTAGAATATTCCAGCTTCTCATTTCCTCAATTGTGAAAATGGTAGTAATAAATCCTACCTCCTGGGATTTGTTGTGAAAATTGAACTGTTGTTGTGGGGCTATACATATGCGTATGTGTATATATGCATGTATGCATGTATGAATCAATTTGAGCTCCTCTTATCTTATTAATATGCCTGCATATACTCAGGTAATGTCACAACTCAATACATAGACCTCCAGAAGAAGGAAAAATGCCTTTAACCCCTTTAGGGGTTATGGATCCTTTGGGTACATGTAACATAAAAGTCATTAGGCAGATTAGCAAGAGGAAAGTACATGTTTCATTAATTTTTATATACATGTGTGCATGAGTAACACATTGATAGCCCCAGAGGCGCCAAGATGTATTAGTGTCTCACTGAGGAAAGAGTTCAAGGACTTCTTGACCTAGCTTGACCAAGAGTGAGTCCATGTTTGAATTCTCCTCTTCTCTGTTTTCTGTCTGTCTGTAGCTTATAGTTTCTAGCCCATCTGTACTCTGTTTGTTGTATGAGTCTGAATCTATGCCTTCCTGAATGCTGCCTTGGGAACATTTCCCTAAAAGGACTCTGCTCTCTTTTATTGACCAGCACAAAAAGCATCACATGGTGGAAGGAAAGAGGGATGTTTGACAGAAATCTTTAGCAGGATTTGAGAGGGGATAAAACTTTACTGACTCCAGTGGACCCTAACTGACCCACATAACAGACTACACTGCAAACATCACTGCAAAGAGACTATATTACACTGCTTTTAACATTTATGAATGTCTGTTTTATAAGGCCATTTTGACCTGTTTGCTATTTACAGAAATTATAACAACATATACACAAGTATATTCATATCACTTTCTTGGTCAGGTGTTCCCTGGGTCAGAGGTATACAAGAGGTACACATCTTCAGAATAAAGCTATGGATTAGGATAGGTTGTAAAAGATCACCACTTGGGAAATGCAAGACAGGTAAAACTGGTTGTTGCATTGTTCTCTTAAAGGCTGGCTTACACACACAGGCTAAGAAGATAATATCATAGCAGTCTTAGGTTTTAAGGGACTCAACGTATGTTGCTAACTCAACTGTGAGGTCCAGCAAAAGTTCTAGTCCCTTTGAAAATAAGAGATATTTTCATATTAATTGTTTGTCCAGGCATGTGTATCTCCAAAGGACAGTGAACTCTGAAGAAATAGCTCGATGATGTGATGCTTTCTTGACAAAGACTGATGGACGAAATGGCATGACAAAAAGGCCTGTGGAGTGAGACTGTAAATCTTAAAGAAACTTGGGAGAAGTAGCTCAGAGTTTAAAAGCACTTACTGATTTTCCAGAGGACCAGAGTTAAGTTCCTTGCAGCCATGTCAGGAAGTTTATAACCACCTACAACTTATGCTCCAAGGGATCTGTCTGGTCTCCTTGGGCACCTGAACAATGTGGTTTGAAAAAAAAATGGCTCCCAAAGGGAGTGGTACTATTAGGAGATGTGGATTTGTTAGAGTAGGTGTGGCCTTTTTGGAGGAAGTGTATCATTGTGGGGGTGGGCTTTGAGGTCTTCTATGCTCAAGCTAAACTCAGTGTAGAAGACAGTTCAGTTCTGGTTGCCTGTGGATCTAGACATAGAACTCTCAGATCCTTTAGCACCATGTATGCCTGCATGTTACCATGTCCCACCATGATGATAATGGACTAAACTGCTGACTGTAAGGTATCCCCTATTAAATGTTTTCCTTCCTAAGAGTTGCCGTGGTCATGGTGTCTTTTGACAGCAATATAAACCCTAACTAAGACATGTAGTATACATACTACCCATAAATAAAATTTTTAAATGAAATTCTAAAGCATCATTAAGAGTTTACAGGATATGAAACTGCTTCTAGTTAAGGCTGAAATGGAGAATTTATTTATTCAGGTTCATCATGGACCTAATTATCACTCTCTGGGGATGAAAGATGAATTTTTTTGCCATGGAATAGGGAAAACAAAAATCTCTTGCACAGAAGCCTTGACTGTCATGCTTGCGAAGGGGGAATAGACAGAATACATTCTTCTTCTAAAGATACAGTTCCCTGTGTGATTTATAGCTTGAAATAATCAACAAGACAGCTTGCTGTACTTTAAGATGGTACATCCTTAACTCTTTTAAAAGAGACAGGGAATGTAAATTTAAAATAAACACAGCCTGCCTGGAAGCCTTACCTACTGTTTTTTGCATCTTTCTACCCCTAGGAACATAATGAAACTGCAGGAACCCAGTTTCTATTGTGCTCATCTCCCTTTCTAGACCTCCCAAAGAAGACCCCTGTGCGGTCCTAGATCTGCTCAATTGTCCCAAGACACCTCTGCTTTTAAGCACAAAGGCTTCTCTTGAGAAAAGCTATACTGACCCTCCCTGCCCCATCCAATTACACAACTTTGAGAGCTTATGGTAGGAGTCACTGGACTCCATAATCTCCACCTGCTACCTTCATCAGTGTGTGAAATTGACCTGGTTTCAGTCTATGGTCATCCATGAGGTAAATTCAGCTTTAAAATCAGTCATCTAACCACTACCTGCCAGACTGTTTCCCAAGTCATTGTTTTAAAGGTACAGAACATGTAAGTGGATGACCTTAAAGCCATGTTAGGGTATAATTTCTAGATTAAACCCTAACTTTGAAATAATATAGAAACAATCTGGAATGAGAGACTTGGATGGGGGAGCAAAGGAGGTGAAGATGAGGAGAGGAAAGGAGAGGAAGGGATTGTGTGTCATACCAATGGAAAATACTGTATGCTGCATTTAGTAATGTTTTATTTATCTTTCCATGCATTTATATTGGTCTGTGGTATAAATTATATTTTTACTGCAGGTTACAGGACACGGTAATTTAAAAAACATTACCCTAAGTCCTTAAACAAAAACTGTTACGTCTCATTGAATAATTATTCATCTCTCTTTCTTCTTCCTAACACATCAGGCTATTTTATTTTATTTTTGGGTATTCTTTTTCTTCTCTTCTCTTCTCTTCTCTTCTCTTCTCTTCTCTTCTCTCTCTTTCTACCTTACTTCCTTCCTTTTTTAGAGCAGGGTCTCACTCTGTAGCTTCAGCTAACCTGGAATCGGCCTTGACCTCACAGAAGTCCCACACTGGGATTAAAGGAGTGAGCCACCAAGCCCGGCCAAGCACATCAGGTGATTTTAGTTCTGCTCTCGTTCCCATTCCTGAGCACTGGGATTAAAGGCGTGAGCCACCAAGCCCAGCCAAGCACATCAGTCTATTTCAGCTCTATTGTCATCACTGTGACAACGCCCCTGACAGAAATAGCATGTGAAAGAAACAGTTGGTTTTGCATCACAGTTTCAGAGGGTTTGATGTGTGGTTACTTTACTACCATTCCAGGGTCCCCTGCAAGCCACCACATGCCAAGAGTATGTGTCAGAGGAACACCTTCATGACAGACAGGAAGAAAAGGACATACAGGAAGAAACTCCTAGATGGTGCAGTTCCCAGGAATGTGGCCTCAGTGACCTGCTTTTTCCAACTAGAACATACTTCATACCTTTAACCATATCTATGAATCCATCAAGGGGTTAATCCTGCAATCATGTCAGAGACTTAATGATCTAATCATCTCTAGAGAATTCCTCAAACACACACCCAAAAGTATGTGTCAACAATCTCCTAGGCATGATGTCACTGAATCAAGTTAACAATTGAGATTAATCATTACAGAATCTCTTAAAAATAATTAAAGGATTCTCTGGCTTTTTTGCCCACAGAAACACTTAAATAGCTAATTAGCATTACCTTTAGGAACATGGATACCAGTTTAGGTTGTAGGCACTGCTCAAAACCTGGATCAATCTGTCCTTATACCATAGAGCCATGTGTGTTCTGGATTTGATTTTGTTGTATAATAATAAGAGTTTCTTACCACAGATAGACTCTTAGTAGCAGAGAGTGATAAAGACCTTCTGCTAGCCCCAGGGTGTCCCAAGACATCCTTTTCCCACAGGTAGCACATTTACACATTTGCTTCTTAGATAATAATAGGTATGGGGACTGGGGTGAGAGCCAGGGGATAAGAATTAATGTAGCCATTAAGACCATGTTTGGGCACTGTCTCCCCATTTCTAGGAACACCAGAAAATTGCCCGGAGCTCAGCAGTCAATTCCTCCAGTTCAGAGAAATGGTTTAGCTGACCAGAATGGGGAAACTCACAAATTGAAGCAGGTGGTATGCGTAGAAGTCACACTCAGGTGGAATGGAGAGCTGTTGTATAGAAGCCTGGTTCCCGAGCCCAGGGTTCCGTGTGTCCTCAGCAGGCCTGCCCACAGGCAGGAGGAAACATGGAGAGCCTGGCTGAGTCATGCCACCATTGTTATGGTAAAAGTAAAATGCTGCAGATCTCCAACTGGCTGCAGCAGGCAGAGGGTCCTGAGAGCAGCCAGTCCTAGGCAGGGACGGTGCAGTTGCCCAAGTGGCTGCATTGGGCCATGAGGGGCAGGCAGAGAGTCCCAGGCAGAGAGCTGCATGGGTGAAAGACCTCGACGGGGCAAGGCAGCTACTGACTCTCTCTTCTCCCCACTTCTCCCCTTCTCCCCTTCTCTCTCTCGCTCTCCCTCTCCCTCTCCCTCTCCCTCTCCCTCTCCCTCTCCCTCTCTCTCTCTCTCTCTCTCTCTCTCTCTCTCTCTCTCTCCCTCTCCCTCTCCCTCTCCCTCTCTCTCTCTCTCTCTCTCTCTCTCTCTCTCTCTCTCTCTCTCTCTGCTCTTCTTCTCTTCTCCCCTTTCACCTCCCATAATCCACTAAACAAATATCGAACCTCACTCTGCATGGCGTGCTTATTCATGTCTCTGTCTCTCACCCACCATTTGGCTCCCTGCCCAGGACCAGCCACTTTCAGAGACCTGTGGCATGGTCTCATGGTGTGCCCATCCTTCTGCTTTCCTCATGGGACTAGCTGCCCCATCAAGATCTCTCACTCACCATCCATCTCCCTGCCTGGGACTCGCTGCCTTTGTGGCCCACTGCAGCCATTTGGGGAACTGTGCCATTCCTGCTTGGGACTGGCTGCTCTCAGGACCCCCTGTTGGCTGCAGCCATTTGGGGATGCACAGCATTTTACTTTTACCATAACAACTTGTGCCTCCTTTAATTATGCTGCCTAAGCAAGCGATTCAGCTTTTTTACAGCTATTTCCTCATCTACAAGTGATCAGGACTGGTTTGGAGAATTCTCCAATTCTTCAAGCTCTACAGGTTTACAAGACAGGCCTGCTTTTAATATATCATGCTGATCCTCATCATAAATAAGTGGTTGTTGTGAAGGTCCTTACCACCACTTGTGATCATCCCAACTTCTTTTTGATTCATCAAAATGCTCTCTAAGTATTATGGGTAATTTTTACAATATTTAACTATCCAAACTACCAAAATCCATTTTAAAACTAACTATTGAATTATGTTATAATGATGACAATTACTATAACAAACTTTCAGTCAATGAACAATCTCAAAAGCTGATACCCACTTTGACTCTCACAGAAGACTGTAGCTGACTTGCTAATGTCTCCCAGATTAAGATTAAGTTGATATGGAACTCTTAAGTAGGAACAGTGTGGAAAACCTTAATATTGGGTCAAACCATCTCCATTTGGTTGGATCAACAGCCCACTAACACAAAGGAGACAAATTATCCACTCAGCAGAAATCAATTCCAACTGGATAAGTTAGTAGGAGGCGCCTGTAGGACCCCTGAAAAGTCCTGTTTCAGCTTCCTGGGAACGTATAAGTAGAATGAAGAAAAGAGAAATCCACTCTTGAGTCTCAGGGGCCTCTTGGATCCTACTGTCCAACCTCTTTACTTTGTTCCGGAGGGAAATACAGACTAGCTACATGCTGCACCCAGCTGAGTCTCTCTTGTAGGTCAAGTTGAGAGGGCAGGAACAGGCCCCTTCCACATCTCCTTTCTTCATAGATTTCTCCTTTGATACCCTTCTAACCTTGTAGGGGTTCTCATGAGTATTAAATATATCAGCGCCTCCTACTCTCTGTCTCAAACTAAAAGTGAGAATCCAAGAGTCATGAGAAGGGTCAGGGCAATTTTGTAAAGCTGCCAAATCTGATGGGATAGATTTTCATGCTATTTATTTTATGGATTGAAAAGGTTTATATTCATTTAGCCATGAAAGCTGAACTATTCCCAAGTTGTCGGCAAGGACAAAAGCTCCAATGTGAGCAGCAGCCTTTGACACAAACCTGAAATGCAACTGAAAAGTAAATGATCATGAATGTAGAAGGGTCCTACAGCAATGAGTACAAGGTGGAAGTCTGACCTCATTGTAGTGGAGCTGAAAACGAGAGAGAGGGAGAGCAAGGGAGCAAGGGGGGATTAGACAGAGAGGGAAGGGAAGGAACAAGAGATGAGAAGGAGGAAGTTCTGTAGGTGCCTGGAACATGCTTGATGCTCATCGTTGGGCTTCCTGCAACTTCCGCTATTTCCACCATTTACTGTAATTCCTTTGTCACATCTTCGGTGCTGCTGCAACTAAACACTGAAGTGGTGTCTCTGTCAGACAGCTTCAATGCCTTAGCTATTAATAAGGTGCTAATTCTGAAAGTTAGAATTCCCTGGAGAGACGAGGATACCCTGGAGTCTGAATCTACATAGGCAATGGAAGAATGGTGTTGCGGCTACCCCTGCCACGTGAAACTTTTCCACAAATCAGTAAATGCTTAAACTTCAGTTTAAAGAGAGGAATTAGTCCACTAGGCATGGCCAAGAGAACATTTCAC
The DNA here is from genome assembly GCF_014885135.2 of Alexandromys fortis. NCBI lineage: Eukaryota > Metazoa > Chordata > Mammalia > Rodentia > Cricetidae > Alexandromys > Alexandromys fortis. Next base: position 8,356,563 of record NW_026067930.1, read on the forward strand.
TCAGAAGAGATGATATGAAGTATAAGGAGGCTGGTGTGTATTTTAAGTCTAAAGGATTCATCTGTTGAGTCTTGTGGGTGTCATGAGACGCCGGGGTTCCTAAGTCAGAGCTTGTAAAAGACGGGTCCAGAGAGCGCAATCAGTAGCCTGGCTCAGGTAGCAGAACCAGAGCAGAACCAGATGAGCCCGAGGCAGAATTGGGAGGGAAGGCGCATGACTAGGAAGAACCAGGAGACAGCGATCAAAGAAAGATAATGGGAGCCCGTCCCCCCAACATTGAAGAATGGAGTGTGAAATTTACAATAAAAAAAACTTGTATAAACTAGAATTAATGGCATGGTGCTAGATTGTGATTGTAGATGTTATTCTGATTACTAAGGGTGGGGTGTTAATTGTCTGAACAAATAATAAATAAAACACAGAACACTGCATTTCTGGTCAGTGTTTTCCAGTTTGCTGGCTCTCCTGTTGTCTGTAATTGGGAATCCTGCTGGCTGATGCTTTAATTCTGATATTGTGCATTTTCATATTAGCCTTTCCATTTGGTTCTTTTTCTTTTTCCACAAGGTCTGTGTCGCTGTTAAAATTCCACAGCTGTTCATTCATTGCTATTACCTTTTAACGTGCTTAAATAAATTTAGGAAGTCCCTTCTAAAGGTCTTGTGTGCTGATTCCAATCCAATGATCTGGGTCATGGCAACATCAGTAATAATTGTCTAGTTTTGTTACAGATTGTGTTTTCTTGCTTGCCATCTGCTCGTTAGTTTTCACCGTATCCTGGGTGGTATCAATCTTTAATGTCGAGAGTCCCGATTTTGTTGTACTTCGGAGAATACTGTTTTGTTGTGGCTGGTAACTCACTGGCAGACAGACTGATCCTTTTAAGAGTTGTCTGTGGATTTTACTAACATGCATCCATCCAGGGCTTCCTGGAGGAGAGCTGCTGACACACAGCAAGGCTTGAAGGGAGGGGAAACAGGAAGTTTTGCAGGTGCTGGTCCTCCCTAGGCATCTTGACCTCTAAGTGCAGACAGCTGTCTAGATATTGCTGCATAGGAAGAAGGTCAATTTCTTCCTCCTTGGGTTAACTGAAGGCTCTTATAAGCATAATTATGGTTATTGTGATTGTTTAAAGCACAGCTCTGTATTGCAAATTCTCAGGATTAAACAAAATGAAACTCACCTTCAGGCAACCCTGAAGCATAAACCCTCAAGGTAAAGGTATATCCCATTTATTCTTTAGAGGATATTTGCTATATAAACAGTTGATACCTTATGGTATAAAGATGTGTGTGCCCCACCAGAATGTCTTTAGAAGGAGGGGAAATGAGATAGGTCACTCTAAGGGTAAGTGGAGAAGCTTCCTCATGTATAATAAGATCAATAGGAAATAATTAATCCCTAGGGAGCTATCCACAGCAAAACATAGCAAGGAAATTGATCCGGTGCAGGCAGCATCTGCAATGCTGATGTCAATGGCTTTGAATCTGAGGAACTGAGGTGGTGTTTTGGCCTTTCAACCCAGTGCTGTGCTTCAGTGAAATATGTGGCATAGCTCAGAGGAAAGGTGTGTCTTTATATTTTCTCACATGACAAGGACTGTCCTTTGTGTGTCTTTTCCCTCTCTCCACATATATAGAGAGAGGTGTGCATATATATACCTATGTATGTATGTATACTTATATATATATAATTTCAAATTAACCACTTTCCACTTTTGTTTTATCAAAAATACACATTAGTAACATACACACACTTATTTATGTGTACAGTCATCCCTCTGTATCCAGGGGTTCAATCAATCAAGCACTGAAAAAAAAAAGAAAAATGATAACATTAAAAACTAGTTCATTGGACTGTTGCAAACAACATTGGCTCATATATGGTTAAAAGCTTAGAATGATTCTGGCCCACAGTAGGCTTCATTAGGTACTATAAAGGGGGCATGGTAGAGGAAGATACAGAAAGAGAGCTAAGCAGGTAGAGGGAAAAAGGCAGGAGGGAGCAAGGTACACAAAAAACATTACTTTTGTTAGGGAGGAAAATAAAAGATAAGAACTTAGAGCAGTGATGCGGGCAGGAGGTAGAAATCTGAAGTTGAAGGCAAAAGAGCCCAAAGGAAAGTGGCCAATTCCTGTCTTGGCTAAAAGCCGGAAATGTCCATAGCTTCATTCTAGCCAGAGGCCATAGATACCAGGAATATCTAAACCAAAATTGTTTCTGGTTTCACCATGGCAAGAGACTGGGGGTCCGGTAAGGGAATTCTGGTCTTCTCTCATGCCTTTTCCATAAAGGAATTTGCCTTTTCTAGAAACCATCCTGAGGGTATGATTATATGATTGAAATTGTGAAGAGCTCAACACATCTCATCCCTCTTCCCTTCCTTTGTCCACTAACACCTTATTAACTTCAAGGCAGTATTGCTAAATGGTATCCCATTACCGGGGGCCCCTCTGTTGGACAGTTCTGCCTTTTTTTTTCTTTTCAAGTTTTGTACAATAAACACTTCTTGCTAAAACTCATCATCTGTGATCCTTAAATTTCATTCTTCCATTCTGAGAAAGAACAGCTTGGACACCTCTGGCTTGGGTTGGCTTTGGTGGCCATTGAATTGCCAGAGCCTTAGCCTCACAAGCACTGAACAATGCCATGTCACTCTCAAAGACACCTGGGTATTCCTCTAGGGCTTCCTAACCTCACAGTTAAGGCTGCAAGATTCTTTTTCTCGTGTTTGTTGAAACGGTCTCACTCTTCAGTCAAGGTTACCCTGAAATTTACCATGCAGTGCAGGCTATCTTTGAACTTCCAGGAACCTTCGTACTAGACTCCCAGGTTCTGGGATTATATGAATCTCATGCCCAGCTCCAAACAATTGGCTGTCCTGGGGACTATTGTGTGATACTCAGATGTTTGGCAGATTCCTAACCTAGTCAGTGCCGGCAGCATCCTCTTTCTAAAGGCATCATAATCAAAAGCATCGCCAGACATTTCAACATCTTCCCTTGGGGACCACTCTACCTTAAGTTGAGAACCAGTGATATAGGCCCATCATATTCTGATTCTCCTTCTTTCACTGGAAAACTATTTCTTAAGCAAATGCACATGTTGAAAAATCTTGAGACTCACGATTTTTATTTATATTTTTGCCTTTTCAGTAAATACCACATCATAATCACTTCCCCACATCATTAAGTATTTGTTACAAATGTTATTTATGGGTGCTGTGTCATAGTCTATCTATCCTTCCAGCACATTCTTATTAGTTTTAATGGCACACTAATTGTGAAGCAAAACTTCTTCCTAAACCCATCATTTCACACTAACCACTTTTGTTTTATCAAAAATACACATAGGTAACATGCACACACACACACACACACACACACACACACACACACACATATATATATATATATATATATATATATATATATATATATACAGTCAGTCATCTGTATCCAAGGGTTCAATCAATCAAGCATTGAAAAAAAGAAAAATGATTGGACTATTGCAAACATTGGCTAATACAACATTGGCTATTGTGAAGTATGTTAGTTCCATTTTTTTACTAACCAGTATCAAAACAACATCTCCAAATATCCACATGCTATAGATGCATGTGTGTGTGTGTGCACAGACACACACACACATTTGTGGAGACATAGAGACATATCTTTATCTTAATATCCACTTTTTGTGCTTCACCGAGTGAGTTTCTAGCAGGAAAATTGTTAGAAACAAGAGCCATTAAAGTCTGGCAAAGCCTTGATATGCATTGTCTGGTTGGTTTCCAACACAGCTGTCCACACGCACAGTCAGCAGCACAGCACATGGGTGGCATGGTTCTGATTTGTGCTAACTAAAGGGCCCCCTTTCTCTACACTTTGTTAAAAAAAAAAGAATGGAATACAACACTCTGTGCATCGTGAGTCATAAACTACGATGGAGCAGTGCCCCGACTCCAATAAAGTTCATGAGGAGGAGGTATGACATGGAAACTATCTTTAAATCTATTTATCAAGAAGCTAAAGGGCCTCAAACAATGGAGACCAGGGAAGGGTTTCTCGTTTCTGGAGCCTTATCAACTGCTCAGGAGGTAAGGATGAAATCTAAGGCTGAGACTGATGACTAACTGCTCAACACAATATCAAGTAATCCATTTTCCATCCCATTAGGGATAATTCTGTAGGGTCACCTACAGAAAGTTAGCATACTTTTTGTAATAATAGAGGATCCCCATACACACACACACACATACACACACACACATACACACACAGGCGCACACACACACACTTGTGATTCACATCCCTATTTGGTAGGCTACTTTTAGAAAGAGAAGGGGAATCCAGACTATGGGTCACTGTGTGACTCTGAGTCCTCATGGAAATTTCTGCACCCAGTGTCTCTTTTGCAGCTGAGGGTAAGTCACAGCCTTTCTGAGCATCGGCCCAGCATCTAGGCTCGGAACACCTGTCCCAGGCCTCTTGAAACTATCCATCACACTCCAGTGAAGACCACATGGACTTCTGTGGCAACATGGAGTTTATTTTGAGCAGAAGCAGCACATTGCCAAAGTTGAAAACATCAAGTAAGAGGAACAATGAAAAAGGATGCAGAGGGTGCGATGGTTAACTTTGGCAACTTGACACAACCCAGAACCACCTGGGAAGTCTCAATCAAGTCTATATTGGGTTGGCCTTGGGGCTTATCTGTGAGTGATTGTCTTGTAAGCTAACTGATATGGGGGAATCCAGCCCACTGTCGGGGGTGCTATTCCCTTGGAAGAGGTTTCTGAACTCTGTAAGGGTGGAGAAATCAAGTCTAGCACAAGTGACAAGCGAGTATGCAATGCAACTCCTTTTCTGCCCTTGGCTGTGAACGTAATATGACTGGCTACTTGATTCCTGCCTTGTCTCCCCTGCAATGATGGGCTATCAACCCTGGGATTGTAATCTGAACTAAACCTCTTACTCTGCTAAGTTTCTTTATGTCAGGGTGTTTTTACCACCATAACAGAAACGATCCAGAGGAGCAGGTCAGGCTGATGATTACTGAGGCTGGTGGCAGAACTCTGGTGATGTGTTGTGGTCAGAAGTTAAAACCAACCCTGGCTGGCATTGACACTGTTCTTAAACTCACCCCTTGGAAATGGACTGTCACCATCGCAGATCGACAGATAAAGAAACCATAGCGGGGAATAATTGAGTGCATTTCCCATGAGACAAAAAGCCAAGCTCATTTTTATAACATTAACTGCACACAGGTTAGGATCCAGATCTTGCCCCAGAGATGGGCTTGCAGCAGATGCCATAAACAGGGAGAGGGATCCTTCAATTAGGGAAGTTCCAGGCTTCCTTTCTTCTGGAGGGCAGGCAAGTATCCCACACCTAACGCATCTCACAGCACAAATCTGCTTGCTACACTGGAAGTTTCAAGTCTGTTTTAAAAAAAAATCCTGTGACCTTTATCGGGGCTATACACTTTAAGCAATAGCCAGGATGTGTGGGGCATTCCTGCTCAAAGCAGCCCACACCCCGTAGGCCCTGAAGCATTGCTGTCCTTAAAGCTCTAACCCTAGATACTTCTTCAAATATTGAGTCTTATGCAGCTTCTAGAATCACAGAACAAAGCCAGAAACTATGAGGAGGAAGATGGTGCGGGTAGAGCTCTAAACTAAACTCTAATACTTAAAGGCACATGTGTACGCGTGCCACATGAGCATGGAGGCTTGCCATCCTAGTATAAATTCATGAGGGGAAATGGAGGTGTGACATGGCATATTCTCTCAAAAAAAAAAATCATGTTCTCCTGTTGTCTAGTTAGCACGTGTCAGGGTCTTGTGCAGCGATGCATTCTAGGGGAACCAAGATAAAGTTGATGTGCAAAAGTGGGAAAGCCCAGTGCCGTTCACCAAGGCTATCCAGCAGGAGTCATTCGCTCTTGATCTCAGGATGGTCTGTCTTTGTTCTCTTAGGTCATAAACTGACTGATGGAGGCACATCTACATGGAGGAGAGAGATCTCTCCCTCAATCTACCAACTCAAATGTATTTTTAATCCAAAATCATTCCCATAATATACCCCAAATAACATGAGGTTAAATATCTTGGTACCCCTATGATCCAGACTATTGGAAAGGAGTTAACCATTACAATGAGGTGGAGCGGCAGCTTGTGAAAAATGTGAGCTGAGTCTGGACTAGTGTGAAGCGTGTAAGTCAGCCAGGGCACATCTAAACAGACACACACTCCTAAGTGCAGGAGTAGCCCTTGGGAAAAAGAACTTGCTTACATTGTATACTCTAGCACCATTGATAGTGTCTCCAAGGATGATCTGAATAGTGGGTGGGAGGGAAGGGGTGTGTGTGTGTGTGTGTGTGTGTGTGTGTGTGTGTGTGTGTACATGTATGTAACACAATCTTAGGAGAAGATATGAACCAGACTCTGATGTCTCCCAGATAGGACTATGAAAAGACATCGTACCCCTTCAGATTACAGTGACAGGAAGGGCAAACTTGATGTCCACTGACAAATACAAACACTTGCCTGAAGAGTTAAGAGGGACTGATCTGGGCATCAGTATTACTATTAAGACATCCCTACAGAAAGGGCTGACCTTTCCATCTCCAGTAATGGATGCTATGAGAAATGGAGCATTGTCTGGAAAGCACAGGGCGATATTATTGATGATTGAATGGGGAGAAACTGCGTAGGTATTTTCTCCTAATTGAAACCTTCCCTTCTGTGGGAAGGAAGGGGGATAATAAGACTCAAGGAAATTTACAAGGTTTAGGAGGCTTCCGGAACTCACAAGATTCACAAGGCTCCTTCCCAAGGTTGCAAAAGCAGTAGCAATTGCTGGAGAAAAAAAAAAAAAAGACTGTCCCTTCAGTTCAACCTACCTGCCTGCAAGTTGTGCGAAGAGATCTAGGGATGCAATTTTCATGCATCATTGCCCATGCTGTGGAGGGTATTTTGGTGATCATCTGCCTTTAAATACCCACGCTCTTGCAAGTAGTCCAAAGAGGCTCATTGGTTGAGTAATTTACAAGAAACTGTTTTCTTGGTCTGTCCTTGGTTCTCTACTTGGGAATGGGACAAACAGGTATTTGTTCAGCTCTCCCAGAACATTTTGTATAAATAACAATAAGAAACAAACAAACCAAAAATAGACAGCTGCTTCTGGTTACCTAACCTGAGTTCTGCACACAAGTAAATTGACATTAATGACGAAAGATAGTTTAGACTTTAAAACACCCGAAGGAATTTATTGCTTATTGACTTGTTTAGAAAAGAAAAATTGGCAGAAGGATGAATAAGCATGGAGAAAACAATTTTGAGCACAGAGGTGGACAAGCGATATTGTCAAACATTGGTGGTTGAGGCTAAGAGATTAATAATGACCACTGTCGTGCTTTAGAGGCAGGAGAACTGAAATTAATAATGAGGAGGGTTCCGGGATACTTAATTAGTAGAGTGCCCGAGACACTTGTGCATCACAAGAATGACTGAGATAAAGAATGAACCTAGAATTTGTTTAAAAAGTGGCTATTGGGAAGGAAGGTTAGCAACAGTAAGGAGACATTCTTGTGTTGACTTGACAGCGTGTAGACGACACGCTTGCTCCAGGAAGCCTCCTTCAGACACAGCCCACATTCGCTAGAAGGAAAAGCCATTCGTGTGGATGTGCTAGTTTAATATATTCTTATAGAAATAATAACCTTGACTTTTTTTGGTGACAATACTGAGACAGCCTGGCACACTCCCACCCAAACAGGTGGAGCGCCTAAATTTCAGGCAAGATAATTCGGGGTGAGGGGGGGGATGATGATGTTCAAGCACCTCCCGATGGTTATGGGAGAATTTTCATAGTGAGAATCCCAACTCCACTTTTCTCAGCAACATGATATAGTAGACACGAGGGGTTGACACGAAGGTCTGCAAATAGCTGGGCTGTAACACACAGACAGCATTGAGCATCAGAAGACAGGAGCCAGGGGACGTTGAGGAACATCCAAGCATGCAGCAGATCCAGCGGGCAGATAAAGATTCTAGTCTCTTTGTATTGAAAACAGTCAATTACCTTTTTTTTTTCTATAGAATAAACACCCCGTGAAGTGAAAGAGGTCTCTCCTAGTCAAGACAGACAGATATTGGACATCTCCCATTTGCTTTTATTTCTCTCAGTGTGGATTAAACTCTTGGAGGGCATATGCTGGGTCATATTTATTCCCCGTTTTTCAATGCATTCATTGAGCTAATGTAAATGGAAGGAAGGCAAATTAACAAAGATACCATCTAAACGACATATAATTACTAACAGGTAAAAGACTTCATCTCATTAAGACCTTTGCTAGAAATGTCAGAAAGAGAGGAGATGAGAGTTTGGTGATCGCATGCTACTGAGGACAAACATTTATTAAGTACCTATTTTGTGCTGATGCTCTGCAGTCTCTCTCACCAGCCTCATCTCACTAACTCTGGATAATACACGGAAAGCACTGTTATCTTCATCTGCTAAGTGAGAGCCCAGTGGTTCAGCAATGAGAAGGAACCCACAGAGGACCTAAGGGAAGGGGTGAGGTCAGGTGAAAACCCAGTTGCCTCTGCCCCTATAGTGCCCTCTTTGCTTTCTCACGCAACATAGGGCTGGCACAGCGTCTCTGCTCTCCTCTATTTGATTTCCCCTTTGTTTCTTGGGTGGCAGTAGCTGGACCATGCTCCACATGCCCATTTCCAATTATAGCCTGCAAGTCAGTGCTTCGGAAAATATAATTTACTTTGCTGTTCCAGGGAGACCAAACAGAAAACACAACTGTGTGTTTAAATACTCATTAACCTTTCATAGACCCCCTCTCCCTCTCCCTTCTCTCCTGCTCCTTTTCCTCTATCCCTGTCCCTGTCTTCCTCTTTTCTGCTCCCCCTTTCCTTTTCCCTCTCCTTCTCAGTCTTTCTCTCCTGCTGTAAACTAAGAATGCCTACATTTAAACATCTTACTAGGAGTCATACGAGGCTAAGGCTAGGAACACAGTGGAGGAGTTCTTTTGGGTGACTCTATCCTAAATGCTTTTATTGCTTTTCCTCTTAAGCTCAACATTCACCATGCCTGGCTGGTTCTTGATCCAACGTCATTGTTTGGTCTTATCACTTGGAGGTCTACAGCACCCATTTGCGCTGCTGTCTGTATTTGGACTTCACCTTATTCAGGAAGAGATGAATACCGAAGCGCTTTTCTCTCAGAATCAGAAAGGTTAAGTTCTTCCCATGATGCAGTTTATCCAGTCCATTTGCACAACCTGGAACTGTAAACGAAACTAAACACTTTCCCTTGAAAGTCCCTCTTTGTCAGGATAATTTATTGCAGCAACAAAAAATGAAATTAGGAAAATGAGAATGAAGGGAAAATGACAGGGTGGGTACAGAGACCTTGAGAAGATGCCCTAGAGATATTGTTCTCATTATCCAGAATCATTCAAAGAGCATAAGAACACAAACAAGAGGTACAGCATGACTTTTAAATGCATACAATTAAGCGATCAATTAAAGAATCAGAATATATGAAAATGAGACTGCGTGTTTCATTCACAATCAAAGGAGTTATATTTTCTTGTTGTTCATAGCATTCCAGTTCTGAATCAAAAAAAAAAATCTCTGTTTGGCTAATGAAAGGGAAGGTGACCCATCTTTGTTTTTAATTTACACTCATCAAACTCCCTAGTGACTAACTCATTCAGTGCACGTCGCTTGAGGTCTACCCTCTTCTATCACACGTCAATCAAAATATCCCTCCATCAGGTATCAGACTGACTAGGATGTGTAATGATGAGGAAGACCAGAAACTACAGATCAGCAGAGCATCTGATGCCCGGAAACAGACCTGTACCATCATCCACTATAACTAGTCTCACGGTGCCTGTGGACTTGGAGGGACTGCTTGAATCATCTTAGTGACAATAGACTTGGAACTATGGCTGACTATTGGTGCCATTTTTTTCCCCACAAAGACTGAGCATATGAGTTGACCAGATACTAGTTACCAGGCAGTTGCCCATCCCCTGTGGATATTACTAGAGAGAACCAAAGTCATTTTTGTAGGTATTTATTGGCAATGTAACTGTAATGACAGATCCAAACCCAGTGGCAGTGAGGTGGGAGGACATCTGCCACCATCCTCCAGTGTCTGGTAGTGGTCTGGTAAATACCTCTTGAACAAAGGAACACACAGTGTGTTTTGTGGACTGTGTGCCTGAGATAAATGCAGGTGGCCACCTCCGAGCCCCAGCTGTTTCCCCTGACCTAATTCCTCCTCACCTGACTCTGCATACACCAGAATACCTTTCTCCAAACTTGTTGTTCCCCAAATCTCATGGAAAACACACCAATGATGTGTGTGTGTGTGTGTGTGAGTGCGTGAGTGCACAGATGCGTGGACGTGTATGTAGGAATAAAGGAATACATCATTTCAAGTTTCAGTCCAGAACTATATAACCAAAACAGCTTTTGATCTCCTATTGAAGGTTAATACATAAGAATCGCCATAATAATAGCTAAAATTAAAACAGCCATCTGGGTGGGTTTGATATCCCATCATAAGGATGGGAAAGATGAATTCTGGAGGCTAGGTATCTTGCTTGCCTGAGGAGTTATTTTTAAAAGCTCAGACCTCACATTTTGGCCAATTTGATGCTTTACCTTGTATAAATACTCAATGCATCTAACACTCATTTCCTTTGAAATCTAAGAGAATACTCATCTTAAAGGTTCCATTTGATACTTGATGTGTGGAATTTTCTTTCTTTTTCCTTACTGGCTAGCCCCAGGACTTACAGAGCCCTTGATATTTCTACAGCGATTTAGATAAGGCCCAGGAGGTGGTGCTAGAGAGCAGGCACTCTAGCCAGTGGCTTAGTGAGGCTGTGGACAAGGGGAAGCAGACATCTGGGTGATAACTGTCCTCCTGGATTAGGCCAGTCCCACAACTTTTCAAAGCACACTACTTCTGCAGTCGAAACTTGAGATTCAGGAAGATGCAATGGTGGTCCCAGTCTCGAAGAGAAAGGCAGACTGGAGTTTACTGCCTAAACTAGCATCTTAAAATTTCCTCTCTTTTAAGGGACTAGGGAGATGGTTAGATCTTGTTGATGAATTCCTTTCTTGGTAAGAAAGGAAAATAGAATAGATTGTTATGGATGGATGGGAGAGAAGGAGTTGAATTGGAGAATCAAGTGGGTATGGGGAGAAAGCAGGAGACAGGGGAGGAATATGGGAGAGACAGTGAGTATTTGAAGGATAGTATGGAAACCTATTACTATAGAGGCTTCCTAAAATACACCCAGATATGAAGGTCATCTAAATGTCTTCAAAGAAAGGGAGAGATAGAGCTCCAACTGGACATCTCTTGTCACCAAATGAAAACCCCAATACTGTGACTGGGTTATAACTAATTGAGTTGTTGGCTAAAGGGGTTCCATGGGAACCCCCAAATAACTGGAGCTGTTACCAAGGCTATAGATTGCACTTCACAAACTGACATCAAGGCTCCATTGATGAAGACAACACCTACACAACTCATTGAACACAGAGAAGTCAAGCTGGTGCCTACACAGAGCCTTCATCCCTATGTTGTAGCATCTTTGGTACAGGAAGATACTCTGCATGTTACTGAAAAAGAAACAGAAACAAACCCAGCCACAAAGGCTTCCATCTACAATGGTGCTCTGCCTGCAAGATAGGCTAGTGTGGCGTTGGCACACAGCTTATGAAGGTATTAACCAATATCTGGATTGATTGGAGGCCCACTCCGTGAAATGAAACCCATACCCAGCACCACTTGGGTGACCAAAATCCTAAGATTAGATAGGCTAGGGACCTAGAGTAATACTGCTGTTCTAAAGAAAGAAAGGTGAAAGGAAAAACTAGCAATAAAATGACTCCTAAAGACATTCGTTATATTCATAGGTAAGTGCCTTGCTCAGCCATCATCAGAAAAGGTTTCTCCTGCAATAGATGGAAATAGAGACCCATAGCCAGACATTATACAGAGAGTGAGAAACTTTGGAACATTCAGCCTTAAAAGAGATGTCTCCATCAAGCCCCTCCTCTAGGGGCTCAGGAAACCCTGCAGAAGAGGCATAAAGAGAATGTAAGAACTGGAGGGACACCAAGAAAACACAGCCCTCTAAACCAACATTAGCAAAGCTCATATGAACACATAGCCAGGTCCTTTTGTGTGTATATTACAGCTTCCAGTTTAGTGATCTTACGGGATTCCTGAGTGTTCAAGTGAATGGGTGTCCATTTCTTGTGCCTTCTCCTAAGCTCTTTTTCTTCTGTTTATTTTATCCAATTCTGATATGTTAATTTTATCTCATATTTATATTTTACTTTATTAGTTATATTATATCATTATCCCTTACAAGCCTGTTTGTTTCCTAGACATAGAAAGGGAGTGGATCTAGATGGGAGGGGAGGTAGGAAGGAACTGGATTAAAGGGAGGTAAAATCATAACCAGGACATGTTAAGTAAGAAAAAAACTCTTTTGTCAATAAATGGGAAAAATTTTCCTCTTTCATGTCTGTCTTCTTCCTTTCCTTTTATTTAGGCAAGGCTTACTTTGTGTTCAGAAGCTGAGATGAAAAAGACCCCTGACCTCAAAGCACTGCCAGACAGGAGCCAGACAATGAGTGGACATGTTTGTTCAGATAAAGTTGCTAAAATATGTAGAAAATAAATGTCCCAGAGTATTCAGTTGGGAAGAATGAATCCTGATCCAGTGTCTCTCTGTGATCCCTCCCTAGTCCAGCGCTAGTAATCATTCCCGCAGAACCGTCCATGGCATCTATCACCTAAGGCAATCTTGCAAGCCCTTCTTGCAGTACGCCATGCCTAATACCTTCCTTTTGTGCGCTGGAGCAGCTTCTGATCCTCACATTAACAGAAGGCAATGGATCTGACAAAACACACCCACTACACTCATCAAATGTAATGCTCAAGTCAAGCGGTGCAACTGCCTATTTGTGTGCATTTTACAATAGTGTAAGAATCAATTACAGGCCCCGTGGAAAATATCTGAATGGACACAGCACTGCATTGACCCACCCCTCGTGGGTTGCACAGACAGCATCCAAGGGTCACATGAGCAGAATAAGGAGACGATGTCAGATTGTACTTCACTCCCTGGGCATTACCACATGGTTTACTAGTGATGGAAGTGTCCCACCCCCTCCAAAACAAGCAAGAACGTGGATTAAAACTGAACCAACCCTTCTTGCCCTTCCTCTATGCATGACACACTTACAGTCTTGGCTCTTCTCTCAGAGCAGCGACTGTGTTTCACCTCTTTCCATGTCAAGAGCTGTGCTATGGCTGTAGTCACTGGACATGGGCAAGCCACCGGCTCAGCCATTCTCCCAGCAATATGCTCAAAGTCTAAGGGTCCGCTCTATACCTCTGTCACCAGGAAGAAAGTACTAATATGGGACCAAGACCAGAAATGTGATCAACGCATAGGAATCCCAAGAGGTTAGTTTTCCAACCTGAGCTTGCTAGAATGTGCCTGTAAGCCCAGTATGGAAAGGTTAAAGGAAGAGAAATGGAGCCCACAGTCAGTAGAGGCTGGGTGGTAAGGATGACTGAAACAAAACGGAATATATAATCAATTAGGAGTGGAACATAAATTTTCAAAAATCTAAATGTCAAATTAGATAATGTTATTGTAGAACATGGAGGAAGTACTGTCTGAACTTCTGTTCTTAAATAAAGAATTTGGGGTAAATGAAGGCAAGAAAAAAAACATGGTGGGCATGGTGATTCAGACCTTTAATTCCAGCACTTGAGAGGCAGAGGTAGACAGATACCTGTGAATTTGAGGTCCTCCTGGTCTACATAGTAAGTTTTAGGATAGCAAGAGTTACATAGTGGGAGCTTGTCTGTGATGGTTTGAACAGGAATGACCTCCATAGACTCATATGTTTGAATTCTTCATCCATAGACAGTGGCACTATTAGGAGGTGTGGCTTTGTTGGAGGAAGTGTATCACTAGGAGGTGGGCTGTGAGGTCTCCGGGGCTCAAGTTCAGGTTCAGAGGCTCAGAGTCACAGAAGACTTGCTACCTGTGGATGCAGATATAGAACTCTCAGCTACCTCTCCAGCACCATGTCTGCCTGCATGCCACCATGCTTCCCACCATCATGACAATGGACTAAACCTCAAAACTGTGAGTCAGTCCCAATGAAATGTTTTCCTTTATAAGAGTTGTTGTGGTCATGTCTCTGCACAGCAATAAAACCCTAACTAAGACCCTAATCCCAAAACGTCAAAAACAAAAAGGAAAAAAACAAAGAGCATATGCAGACAACTGTTTCCCAGAGGTGGACCCTACAAAGAGATGCTGCAACCTCTTGTCTCAGTTCACAGGAGTTTGGGGTGAACATGAGGGCATGGGGGAAAGTTCTGAATGTTTTTCCATTAAAACTTCAGGCACCGCGAGAGTTGGAGGTGTTTTTGTTTGCCCTGTGATAGTAACGTTATCGCAAGAGTGCCTGCTCTGGACACACGGGGGGCCCTGTGCAAATCGGAAGCTGGTGGGGATGAAGGATATACTGCCTTTCTCCTTTATGATGACGTTGTCTTTGTCTTCTGAGCGCCTCAAATCACCTGTGCACTAGGTCTGCTAAGAAACCGTGGTTGTTCAAGCTTTTTTTAGTGCTGTCAATGAAGTCTGGACACCTCTGGTTTCTGGGCTTCATTCTGGGTTAGGTAATTTGACACTTGTCTTGAACCTGCCTCCTGTGTTCTGGCCATGCTCAGGCAATTGTGCCTGTGGAATCCTTGGCCTGAAGTGGGATTGCTTCAGCAGAGACAGAAGTACCCCAATCTTTTCTGGGTTAACAAGTCTGTGAAAACAGAGAAAGGCACAGTTCTGGATGAGCCCAAGGCAGCGTCCTCTTAAACTCCACATCTGGAGACGTAACTTAGGGCACATTTCTTCCTTTAGGTTTGCACCGTATCATATTCCATCTCCACCAGGAGAAGCTCTCATGAGGCTGTTTCTGAAAGATGTGTGTACATTGTCCAGGCAGTGCTCTCTGCTTCTCATTCCTTCCAGCCTGAGGGGACAAGTAGAGAAAGGAAGGCCAGGAGCATGGTGATTGAGAAATCCAAAGCATATGAGGGCTTCCTTACTCTGCTGACTAGCCATGGCTACTCTAGTTTCTGGGCCTGAGCCACTTTCAATTCAGAACCTGTCACATCCTCCCTCCCTTTTAGGCTTGTACCCCTCAGGAGTTCAGGAGAGCAATCATGTCAGCCCTACTGGGCTGGTGCAATCTCAGCTTTCTGAGGTTCTGCCACTGTGTGTTTCTTGGGCTTTGGGATCTCAACAGATTCTTCCTAACATGTTCTCTGGATGGCTCAGAACACAGTCTGCCACGGGCTACCTCCTTAGAGGTGTACCTCTTGACATAAGAGTGATCCTTTCCTCCGGTTCTATAGAGAACTGACTGAGCATCGGCTCTTCCCTGGTTGCCACTAATGAGCCTATGAATTCCCTTTTAAAAATTTTTTAAAATTTATTCTCATATTTATTACATCTCCTCCCTCCTCCAATTCCAATTCTTACCCCCTACCTCTCCTCTCCCTCCACCCATTCCTCCTCCATTTCCCTTGAGAATAGGGCAGACCTCCCAGGGATATCAACCAAACACAGCAGCATATCAGTTTGTAATAAGACTAGGTAAGAGGGCCAGGGAGCCCAACCAGAGTCATGACAGGTTTCTTCTAATAATAGCCTTTCTAGGGACCAGGCCATAGTTTCAGTTTACTGAAGGTGGCTGGAGCTGAGCAAACAGTTCTATGGGAAAACCATAACTCAGAGACAATGAATCAACAGGGCCCTCCCTTGCCCTTCTGCTGGCTCATCAGATGACCATATTCTCCTGATAGCAAAAGATGGCTTTCCTTACTCTGCCTAATCATTAGAGCTATCCACCAATCAGTCCCCAGACTAATCTCCCTCCCCAATCAGCCCCCAGACTAATCTTTTCTCCCTGGAATTCCCCTAACCTGGTTTAAAAGGGGAGGGGGCTGTGAACCTCTCGGGGTTGCCATGTGCCACCCCACTATGTTGGACTTAATAAAGTACTCTTGCTTGTTGTGTACATAATTGGTGGGCTTTTGCGGGACTTCCTGTGGACCCTAACACTAGGCACTTCCCCTAATATTAAGGCTGAATGAAGCAACACAGCAAGAGGACGGGGTCCTGTAAGCATTGAAACTCAGATGGAAGGGGATTCTGACAGTTGGGAGCCAAGGAGTACCACAAAGTCACCTTAGGTGTAGCAGCTTACAGTCCTGCTCTAGGGAAAGGCTTCCCCAGTGTAACAACTGTGCTCCCACAGGGAAGAGTTTCCCCAGAGAAGTTTTTACAGTTCTGCTCAGGTCTGCCAGAGTATAACAAGTCTCCTCTGCTACTTGACTAGGGGAATGTTTCCTCAGCGAAAGTGTTACAGCTCTGCTCTGCTCGGCTTGGCTCCAGCTAGGATGAAAGTTAATTTCTCTGCTCTGCTCCATTAGATCGAAAGAAGGTCTCACCCAAACCTCATTCAAGAGATTTATTGGGAGGGAGGCATTCAGGAGGGTGGCTGCCTCTGTCAGGGTGGAAAAAGGCAGCTGCCAGCTGAACAGGTACAGGACTTATATAGGGCTTCTTAGGGGGCAGAATTTTCCCAGGGTCAAGATTTTCAGGGTAGGGATTGGTCAGATTGCAATCCCTGAGTTTGGACAAGCTCAGAGACTGGCTGGATTTTGTACTCAGAGATTGGTTGGTTTTCTTGCTGAGTTGGTCAGACACAGAGTGTGTTTCTTTGGCTCTGGTTTCAAGGCAAAAATATGTTTCTTTCACTGACCCTTTTTAACATTTTGGTTCTGGTTTCAGGGCCAGGGTGTGTTTCTTTCACTGATCTTTCCTAACCTTTTGGCTCTGGTTTCAGGCCAGTGACTTGCCTCTGGTCCCAGGGCCAGGGTGTGTTTCCTTCACTGACCTTTCCTAACCTTTTGGCTCTAGTCTCTGGGTCAGTGACTTGGCTCTAGTCTCAGGGTCAGAGTGTGTTTCTTTCACTGGTCCTTTTTAACCTTTTGGCTCTGGTTTTGTGGTCAGTGAATTGGTTCTGGTCTCAGGGTTAGGATGTGTTTCTTTGGCTCTGGTTCCAGGGTCAGAGTGTGTTTCTTTGGCTGGCCCTTTGACCCTACATGTCCTCAAAGTAGGCAAAACAGTCAGAGACACCTTCAACTCCCACTGTTCAAGGAGTTCCATGAGAAGACCAAGCTATACAAACATAACATATATGCAGAGGTCCCAGGTCAGTCCCATTCAGGATCCTTGAGCCTAGGTTAGTTGATTCTGTGGGTTATTCTTGTGGTGTCCTTGACCCATCTGGCTCCAGAATCCTTCCTCACCCTCTTGCACAGAATTCCCTGAGATCTACCTAATGTTTGGTTTTGAGTCTCTCAATATGTTTTCATCAGTTGCTAGGTGAAGCCTCTCTAATGATGATTCTAGGCTCCCATCTACAATGGAATCATTTCCAGTGGTTTCTCCTATATTCATAGACAGGAGCCTCTGGGTTCTAAGAGAGCTACTGAGTGTGGCTTCTATAATGCTGGGGAAACAGAAATACTGAGGTAGGTTGGTTCTGCCCTAGTTCTGGCCCTGTTGCCCACAAGATTGTTTGGTGGTCAGCAAAATGCTGGGGAAGACCAGGACCAGGGACGCAACCTCAGTACTGACTCTCCCTGACAACACATCTTGGACAGCTCACCACTTCTCCCTTATCCTTTTCCCTGCCAAGGTCCCAACAGGCTCACTGTGAAGGTTAGGACACTGCAAGTGTTAATTACCCTGTCACTGCCAAGAACCTTCTACCTCCTGGTTCCCTCCTCCACCTAGAGCTCCATATGAGGATTCCAGAACTCACCAGAACAACCCCCAGGAAGGCAGAAGCAAACACGCCCTCCCCAGTCCCCCAGTCCTCGGCAGATATCCTTTTTGTTCCTGTTGAACCTTGTTTGTGATGGGATGCAACTTTCCAAGCCCTCTGCAAAGGAGGGATGTGGGAAAACAATTTGTGTTGGTCGTTTCTTCAGAATCTCCTGTTTTCTCCTCCTATCACCATAACAACCTGCATCCTATGAAAAGAAGAGGGTGCTCACTGCAGCCAAAATGGGAAACCTACAAAAGAAGTCTTACAAAAGTCAGTTCTTCGGGGACTATTTAGTGTCTCATGGACGTACACCTGGTGTCATCAGTGCCTTTCTCTGATCCCCAAGTGCTCTTGACATCTGAGAACATCATTTTAATGCATACATCCTTCCTAAAATAGTATAGCTACAGACTGATTAGTTATCAAATTCCTGCAACAGTAATATGTCACATAGAGAAAGGTTTGAAATGTATGCTCTAAGTCAAGAGGATGGTAGGCTTTGGCATCTCAAGCTCAACTAGGGGCCCTTGGTCTGGTGGAATAGTGGTATCATGGGGGAAAGAATGGAAGTTTCTCAAATTACCTCTGTGTGCCTAAATGTTGTAAACTGCCTGTATTCTCTTCTTTTAGTATGCCAGTATACACATTTACCACATCAGTGGTTGCATATTGTTGGCTGAGATGCTTCCATGTGCTCTACTTAAATTACAGCAGCAGGCCCACATAGCAGCCAATATAGCTGTTCACAAACAAAAGTAATCCCCAACCAAGGGACAAGGGGGATAGATTGACCCTCTCAAAGAGTCTGAGACTTGGGGTTGGCCAGCCTAGCACCTCTTAGTTTACTAATATGCTACCTGCAGAGTTCAGATAGAGCCCTAGAGGACAGCTCTAGACTCCTATAAGCTCGACCACGTGGCAGCCTGGTAATAGCCTGTGGGCATGCTACTGTAGTTTAAGTAGAGTACACGGAAGCACCTCAGCACAAAAGAGGCCACTGACGTGATAAACATGTACACTAGTGTGCTGGTAAGAAAAGATGACAGACAGTACACAATGGGGCAGAATGAACAGTGTGGACTCAGAGCCTAGGTTCATGTCAGGTTCCCTACCTTCTTTGTAGTATCATCAAAGAAATTAGAACTCTCTATACATTTGCCAGAGCCTTATTTTGATGTACCTTGTAATACATACCAAAGGTAATGTACCAGACGAACAACAGACACTGGCATTCTAAGACCTTGATGAAACATATGTGGTCCTGAGGATGGTAGAGAAGCCAGAACTCTCC
This sequence comes from Alexandromys fortis, assembly GCF_014885135.2. Lineage (NCBI taxonomy): Eukaryota > Metazoa > Chordata > Mammalia > Rodentia > Cricetidae > Alexandromys > Alexandromys fortis. Next base: position 8,375,834 of record NW_026067930.1, read on the forward strand.
TGGGGTCTTAGGAATAGAAGGGGCAGTTCCTTTCTCAAGCTCATAGCCTCAACCAGGACTACAGAACGTTAAGTGTCCTGAGGCATGCTAGGAATCATCTATAAAGCACAAGAGGTATTGCTTCATCTTGCACCTTCTTCCAAAAGTATGGAGTCAGAGATGATGGTGGGTTTAGGAGTTTTGTGGGGGAAAGGTTGAGGGTTCTTATCAGAGCATTTTTACATATGGCATACAGCTTTGACCCAGATGAGGTCATATAGTAAGTTCCAAGTTTTTACAGGGGAGCAGAGCCATGAATGTTCTATAATAGGTTTATGCTTTAGTGAAAGGAGATATGCCTCATGGGGTGTGGTTCACTGGAGCCTCACCAAATAGGTCAAGGTGGCTGGGAACCCCAGAGATGTGTCTGTCTCTGCTTCCTCCGCACTGGTATTACAAGCATTGCTCAATGCCCACCTTTGTGACTTGGGTTCTGGGACTCAAACTTGGGTCTTCAGTCTTGCATAGCAAACTATTTAGTAACTGTGCCATCTCCCCAGCCTGAGTTTTGGTATTTTTACTTAGGCAAAGCAAGTTTAATTCTTTAGAGCTGTGCAGATACAGAAGAAAGGGTGATGAGAGAGATCCATGGCCTTTACTAGCTGTCAAGCCAGCCACCCTTCAATCAAGCACATCTTACAAACAGAATTCATAAGAATCTGAATTTGGACAATTGAGGCATCACAAAGAATAACAAGCCTTCCCAGGGAGAAGAGCACAATGAGGTTGGTCATATTGCTTCAGAGCCTGGCCCAGACTTGATACTGCTCCTCACAGCCCAACTGATGCATCTGTCCAGTGTGATGATCCATGAGAAACACCCACAAAGTCTCAGATCCTAATGTGCTCTCCTCATGCCTGGGTTAACTCCCCTCAGGCTAGTCAGCTCTCCAGCACTACAAACCACACCTGAGATCACTGAATTACAGAAGGAGTTTATTTGATGTTTCAGAAGCTCCTGTCCATGATGATGGTTCCAAGCCTGTGGCAAGGCAGTGCATCATGGCAGAGAATGGGCTGTGTATCAAAACCACTCACCTCGTGAACATAAGTAGAGAAGGTAGAGAAGAAGAACGATGTTCTAGGGTCCTCTTAGGGGCACCATTCCCATGACCTGAAGTCATCCCACTAGACCTCATCTTAGAGGTTCTCCAACCTCTTAATAGTGGTATCTCAGGAACAAGCTTTTAAGCCAAATTTTAAATTAAATTTTGGGGATTTAACACTGAAAAATATAGTAGCAATTGTTCCCTGATTCTTTACACTGTCTGTATACACCAAGCCAGAGTCATCCAATCTCTGCACTACCTTAGTGGTTTCCCAGGAGCCACATCCTTCTTCGCCAGCTCTGACTAATTTCTCTGTAGTGCCAAGCTATGACCCTAATTATTCACACAGGGACCTTTGTGCTATGGATTCAGTGAAGCCAAATGCCTTTCCTTGTCTCCTCACTGCAGTTCTATAACTCATTCAGCATCCTTGTCCTACTCCATGGTGAGAACCTGCCTCCCAGAAACCAATCACCTCTCTACTACACCCAAGTTAACTGGCCCAGGCAGTAACATCCTTTTCTCTTTTGATTATATGTCTAAAACCAACATCTCTCGGGATGAAAGTAGCCTGCAAAGGAAATGAGTTGAAATAATGTTTACTAAAATATATTCACAAGATCTTAAGGTGTTGTCTGGTGCAGCGATGGCATGAGACATGAAGTAGGTATGGCACAGAGACAAACACATTCCAAAGATCACTAGATACCTTGGATGGTGCCTTGCACTCCAGAGGAAAGACCCAAGGAACATCCTTCAAGCCAGTTAAGCAAAAACCTTCTCACAATTGTATGGAAAAGGCTGCATAGAGGAAAAAGAGAACGGTACGAGAGGCATAAGCAAGCAACAATTAGCTCTTCAGAAATGTTTCAACCGTCTCTCACTGAGGTAACCAGGGTAAGATCAAGACCCTTTCTGGTTTTGACTCAGTCCCTTGGGATCCTTTCTGTTTCCAGGTCATAACCCAGAGCTTCTTGCCAAAGCCAGCTCACTACCTGGTTTTGTAAAGAAGGGTTTCTTGGAACACGACCATGTGGCTTCACTGGTCTATTTTTTCTGGCTGCTTTCTCACCACAGGACAAGGAAGAATACTTGTGACAGAAATCTGATGACCAGCAGGGCTGATCTCTTCTCTATGGGGCCCTTGAGAGTTTTCCAGCATGATTTTAACTCATATTTTTTTCATGGAGGTGCTTGAGTCCAGAGAGAAAATTGAGTTGAGTATTAGAACTGCGAAGAGAAAGGATTCCCCAGAAAATGATTGAATTTTTTTTCCAAGAGAACCTGAGATGGGTGATTATTCTTGTTCTCTCTAATTTAATTCTTTCCCATTTTTTATTATTAAATCCTGAGCTAGCGGCTCAACCTCACCCCGGCAGCTGTTTGTGCAGATATGCCGCTGAGCTAAACTCCTATTCTCTGGAGATTAGACATGTACACATTGTGCTGATTAAAAAAAATATTTTTTCAAAAGTGGAAAAATTTAACTCTCGAGGGAAGAAAAAGCCAGATGTTCTGAGACTGAAGGCCAGGTAGAAACAAAGAATTGTTTTTGCCGACCCCCATGGTTTGAGGGTTTCTTAAAGAAGTGAATTCAGAGTGTCACCACCAGCAACAGAACAGCAATACTGAGTACCGGACAAGAAGGGCTATATGTTGAATTGTATCACCTAAAAAGATATGTTTATGTCCACAACACAGATCTATGAATACGAATTTATTTAGAAACAGTGGCTTGGAAAGAGTAATCAAGTTAAGGTTTGATCATCTAGAGTTACAGAGGAGTCCTATGATAGTGACTAGTAATCTTAGCAAATGATGGGAATTTGAACAAGGATAAATAAAAAGGATAATTTCACTTGAAGGGATAGACACTTTGGAAGGATAGCCATGTAAAGACATATCCATATACTGATGTGGAAGTGCCTCCTGTGTGCTGTGATTACCATTAATGAATAAAGAAACTACCTTCACCTGTTGATAGGACAGAACTTGGGTGTGTGGAGAAGACTGAACTGAATGCTGGGAGTAAGAAGGGTGGAGGCAGGGGACACCATGGATCTGCTGCCAGAGATAGACTTCCTGCAACTTTGCTGGCAGGCCACGACCTCATGGTGATATTCAGATTAATAGAAATGGTTTAAATTAAGATGTAAGAGTTAGCCAATTAGAAGCTAGAGCTAATGGGCCAAGCAGCGATTTTATTTATACAGTTTCTGTTTGGTTATTTTGGGGCTAAGCTAGTTAGGCAGCCAGGATGAACAAGCGGGTCCTCCTCTTACACTATACTAGGATTCCTTAGTATTCAAGAAGAACTGAGTCCAGAAAACTACCATGATTTTTACAAATTCTGTAAGTGTTCAAGTACTTTTACATTACGACATAGAGTCTGCATAAACCAACACAAAGTATATGGATATCCCTCTATATACTTCAATCACTTCTAAATTATTAATACTATATAGTACACTGCAATTGTTATGGGTAGTGGTACCATATCGCTTAGAGGATGTTGTCAGGAATTAATCTGTACAAGTCTAGTTCAGACACAATTCTCAGGTCTTTTCAATACAGCTTGTTGGATTGATAGCCGAGGAAACTGTGAGCATGGATGGCCAGTGGTATTGAGGTGATACAGCTACACACCAACAAACACAATACATCACCAGCAGCTGCCAGCAGCAAGGGAGACACAAGAAGAGGAAGTACACTACTATCTACATCTTGATTTCAGTCTTAGGTACTCCAGAATGGTAGGGTTTTGCATTGTTTCAGATCATCTGTTTGCTACTGCATAACAAATCTAATACAGTATGTGCGTGATAAATGTCTGATAAATAACTAAGTGAACTAATAAATGAATGAATAAAGGTGTCAACCCAAACCCAAAGTCAAGTGTGTAGTAAATCCTACTTAAGGTGCACACATGTGCACACACACACACACACACACACACCTCTTTAATTTTTAAGTTAAACAGAACTGGCTTCAGATTTTACTACCAACAGAACCCTGACTGCTTCAGCACATGACCTATGGTCTAAACTTTAAAGTGATTCTCAAGTATGCACCATCCCAGAAGGTGCTCGATGGGTGTTTGAAGAGAATTAGATTGTACTCATTAGGCTCAGGCTGACATACACACAGGCACATGCATGGCAGGAGTAGAGTGTTCATTTGTTCTCCATCCTCACCATTACAGACCATTTGCTATTACAGCCTGGCTTTCCCTGCCTTGAGGTCTCCGGTGTAGCTGTCACAGACTGAAGAAATGTTAGACGCTAAGTTGCTCCCTCCTGCTCAGAAGGAAACCATGTGCCATTTCCAGAGAGAAGAAACGGAGACAAATGCTCAGGTTCTGAGTTAAAAAAGAACCTTTGGAGCAGATCCAAAAAGGAATGAGAGACTCCACAGGGGCTATAGAAAAAGAGGAAATTCCTGAAGAGTTGCGCAGATGGTAGAAGATATAGGGCTCTGTCTGCTCAGGATGACGTGCAGAGAGAGCCGTTGTGAGTGTCCAGGGGTGGGCATAAAGCATGGTAGTGAGTCCCTTATCTACACAGAAGAGATGAAGAAAGAGGACCTCTTCTACAGTGTAAGGGGCTTGCTTTCAGTTCAGAGGGCTCAGCATCTAGAGCTTCTGGGAGCTTTTCAGGCAAAGGGCTAAATGAGAAGACAGAGTCTTGAGCAGCAGAAGCCAGCCCTGCCTCACCTTCCAACAACTAGAAAGTTCCCGCCTTCCTCTCTGCCCCTGACATAGGATCTGATGTTATTAAGTGACCAAAATTTGTCATAAAGAGATGTGATTGGGATAACCCAGCCTGTTCTTTCAAAGCCTCTTGAGCTGTATTCATCACAGAGCCTTTAGAGAGAATTATTTTGATCAAATTACATTCCTTTCAGCCTGCTCTAAAGGTGAAAATTATCAAAGGGGGAAGGGAGTGGTTGTGGGCTGGGGTGCTTTGGAGATTACATTAGGTAGGAATGGGGGGTGGGGTGGATACGGAGACTATGGAGCTCTGAAACTTATTGGAAGTTACCCTGGAAATAAAGCTAAGAAAAGTAGGTTTGGAAGGTAAGGCCTCCTCCCAGCCTTACCACCCAGCAGCTCCATCTCAGCAGTTGTCCTTCCCACGACAGCTTCTGCCTCTGTACAATGGAGTCAGAAACACCCTGTGCTTCTCTTCTGCATTGTTGTGTCTCACAGTGATAGAAAGAACACAATCTGTGTGCAACTCTGGGGTCACAGGCAGAGTAGCTCAGAGCCTGATCATAGGCCATACACAGGAAGACCAAGATGAGCTCCCCAAGCCCATACTCTCTGGGGAACAGAAGAGGAATATGTGCAAAAAACAGCTCTTAGTTGGACAAGAAGGCCATTTGAAGTTGAACGTGCCCCCCAAATAAGCCTTGCACACCACAGAAAACCCAAAAGACCTGGGATCTGAATAGTTTTGTTCCCAAGCCATTCTGTTAGGTCAAGAGATGCAAGAGATCATCCTTTGGGCCACACCGTCGTTGCTGCTTGATGTGTTCCATTCCATCTGTTTCTCAGATTAAAGTTCCACATCGATAAGATCGTTCACAACTTCTAGATGGGGAAATCAAACACAAAGAAAATGTGGATAGATTCCACGAGGCAGGCAGTTCATTAACAGGAAGGCTGAGTGAGATCAGTGGCTGGGGCTACCTGACTGACAAGGCTGCGTGAACAGTTGCAAGCAATCATCTATTCCATGTGTGGTGTGGTTAGGGCCTCAGTCAGCCATCTTCACACGTGTGTCCTTTCACTTCTTAAACGGCTCCATGGCAGACACTGTGTTCCCTATCTCACTAGTTACAGAACTAGGGTTCAGAGAGGTGAACCAACTGCTGCAATGAATGTCACACACCCAAACCTCATGGGGGAACATTTCAAGGCTAAGGCTAAAACATACTTCCTGCCGTGGAAGAAGCCAGACAAGACAGTCTTTGCTAAAGGAAGGAAACGTGGCCAACAAGTTTAGGGAAACACCGGGCTCACTTTCAATACCTCTATTAGTTCTTTAACTTACAATGGTGACAAAATCAACAGCAAGAAGCGAGGGTTTCACTCTGCTTACAGTTTAAGAATCCAGCCGGGCGGTGGTGGTGCACGCCTTTAATCCCAGCACTCGGGAGGCAGAGGCAGGTGGATCTCTGGGAGTTCGAGGCCAGCCTGGTCTACAAGAGCTAGTTCCGGGTTCCGGGGCAGGCACCAAAGCTACAGAGAAACCCTGTCTCGAAAAATAAAAAAAAAAAAAAAAAAGAATCCAGCCCTCATATTCAGGAGGTTATGGCAGCAGGACAATGAGGTGGTCACACCACATCCACAGTTAGAAGGCAAAGAGGTATGAATGTCTAGCTTTCTTTCTCTCTTGCATTCAGTCTGGAGTGTCACCCGCAATGAGGGGTGGGCACTCCCATGTCAATTAATCCAGTCTAAACACTCACAGATAACCTCAAAGGTTTGTCTCATAGGTAAGTCTAAACTCTTTCATATTGGTAGTCGAATTGGTCTTCTCTGGGTAGTATAATGCAGCGGTCAATCCAAAATAAATAAATAAGTAACCACTTCCAGTGGATGTTTTGTTTGTATCCTACAAATAAAGCTTGCCTGGAGATCAGAGTGCAGTTAGCCACTGTTAGCCAGCCATAGAGGCCAAGCAGGGATGGCACACACCTTTAATCCCAGCACTCCTGGGAGGCAGAAGCAGACAGATCTTTGTGAGTTCAAGGACATCCCGGGCTAGAGTGATCCAGTCTCAAAGAGAAACAGAGCTAGGCTGTGGTGGCTCACACTTTTAATCCTACTACTTGGGAGTCACCTGCCTTTAACCCTAGCACCAGGGAAGCAGAGACAGGAAGGGATTTGACTGGGCAGGGAGAGGAATATAAGGCAGGAGGAGACAGGAGCTCGGAGCATTCAGTCTGAGGATTCCTAGAGACAGGATCTTGCCCCTTGGTTCTGAGGATTTCATAAAAGTAAGAACTAGTGGCTGGCTGCTCTATTTCTCTGATCTTTCAGCTTTCATCCCCTAATATCTGACTCTGAATTTTTATTCCCAAAATCAATTAGAAATCTCACAACTTCCTGTCTTACCTTTCTACCCTGGTGAGAGGTAGTGAAAGGCACAGCCATCCTCTCCTGAAAGGGGACAAGAAGCTGTCACTCCCAGGGGGATAGCTACTTTAACAGTCTATGGATGCATTGATGATGTTCTGTTAGTAAGTGACAGCTTTATTTGTAAACATCTAAGATGACAAAAAGCTAACAGAACTTACACTGGGACTTAACACTTATTTTGCCCTTTTGGGCAAAAGTCCACCACTCCTAGGTTGTCAGTTTCCACTTCTTTAAGCACTTGTAGTGAATATCCATCTGCACTGTTCCATAGATGTGTCTATAAAATAGGATGTTTTCTACAGCTCTCTTAACATCATAGCTGCCAGCCCCGAGTGGATACTGAGCCTTGGCAGTGGGGCTAGTCAACTGCTGAGCTGAACTTTTAATTCCATTTTAATTAATTTAAATATGATTAATGGTGTTGAACAACACCAATGTAAGTAACTCCTAAAGAAAATATCAGTCGGATTGCTCATGCACACACTTGTTTTTGTAAACATATAATCGTTGGGGTTGTTTATCCTTTGGCTTTAACTGTTGGCCCTGGCATTCTGCACTGCAGGGGATTCTCCATTGTGCAAACACTCTGTGCATGACAGTAAGTGCAAGCTAGAGGCTTATTAGAGTTACACTGCAAAAGCTCCAAGAGTAATAAAAACACTTAGAAATACATACCAGATTTCAAGCTTGCACCACTTACCTTTCCCAGAGATGTCGACCTTAGAAACAGAAGTTTGACTACCAAGCTGCAGCCTTCACTTACAGAATTGCCCCTCACAGGCTGTGCGTGTGACTGGGCAAAGCTTTCAAGCTGACCAAGTTGTCTGTTCCTTACCAGCAGGTCTCTCAGACTGCTGGTTCTTCACTCCCCCTTGATCACTTAGAATTGGGATATCTGCATGGCTACCCAGTCTCACTCAAGAAATGAACATGCCTTATGGTGATGATGAAATCCTCCCATGAATGTTGGCGTCCAGACAGCTCCCTCTGGAGTTGCCATTTTCCCAACTCCAGCTAAAGAAATGCTGAAGCTATTGCTCTAGTGAAAATACTCAGGTCTTCAAGCTCCGGTCAGGGAGCTGGGTCAGAATGACCACAGCTGAGCCTGGAGAACTGTGTGCTTCCTGTGTTCCTCGAGCAATCCATCTGCTGCTAGATCTGGGAAGTAATCAGACATTCTTGCAGCCGCTGATAAAGTCTTCTAGAAGCTCTGTCTTAGCTCCTGAGTCTGAATCTGCCTGCTAGTCAGCATCACAACCGTGCATGCACTGACGCCACTGTGCATTTAGTAAAACTGCCTCCACAGTAATCCCAGATGTGTGTGTTTCTTACCCATGAAGAATGTAATGCTTAGAGAGGTGAAGACCCTTGCATCCAGTGTCCTTTCAAAAAGTGTGCACTATGTACCTGGTCTATGGCCAATGCTACACTACAGTGTGAAGGGGCAACAGGGACTAACACCACGAGATACCTAGGCTCACAGAGAGCTTGTACCATTAGGAGAAACAGAATAAATGAATCAGTAAGTCTATGAGTTACATGTTGAGAACAGACAGGATCAGGGGACAGATAGTGATGCAGGGGGATTTGAAGGAGGGATTCCACAACCTTCTTTGATGAGTCCCCTTTGAACAGAGACCTGAAGTGTTAAGTGTTTCAGCCATGAAGGAAGGCAGGTAAATAAATCATCATGGGATTTGATCCAGCTCTTTCCGACACCAAGTTTAAGGCGTTTTTTGGCCACTTCTCACAGTCTTGCTACCTTAGCATTGATGTAAAAACAAAACAACAAAACCCCAACAAATGCAACCCTTACCCCAAATGGAATAAGAGCTTCTTCTGGAGTCAATTTTGAGTCATGACAGCCCAGAAACATGTTATTTTGGTTTTCTTAAAGATACTGTTCCAATATGAAAGTGGTTTTGTGGAGTTCCATAGTAATAGGACAAAGATTACTATGAATCAAGGCTTATTAAAAAAAATAGTGGATACATCAGAGATCTCTCCTGTAGGTCTCAGATGCTAACTGATGACATGCTCAGCTTCGGGGGTCAGTAGTTTGCTACATTAAATAGATTCCAAAAGGCTTTTGTCTTTTAGTCACAGGATATTAGTTCTGATACAAAGAGGAACAAAGAATGGCTATTTAGAGAGATGAAACCAGCCCAAGATAAAGTATAATTGGGTTCTGGGCCTGCAACACCCCAGCCTCCACATCGCTGTGGTTCTTAGCAGTATTTGCAGCCACGCTTCTCTCCTGGAATCCTCAGCTAAATTAATAATTGCTACCAACTGATTAGTAGCATTTAGTAGATTGAGGTTATCCTTCCTAGTCATCTGTGCAAAATGAGAGGGGAGCGGGGAATTTGGCCACCGTGGGGGAGGAATGCAGTGCATGGGAAGAAGGGGCTTTTGAACACTGGAAACTGTTCCTCATTGTGAAGATGGTATGATTATCACGTGCATTTTACAAATGAGGAAATTGAGGCAGAGAGAGAAGGAGGACACTGGCTTGCTCAAGTTTTCCTAGTTAGTATCAGAAAACAATGATGAAAAAAAGAAAGGAAGGAAGGAACGAAGGAAGGAAGATTTGCCTCTGACTTTGCTCTCTCGTTGGAGCATTCTCTGCTACCGTCTTTTGATGGAGAGCTGCTATAATCCAGGGCATTTCAGGCAGCAGCTGCACGTCGGTAGCTGAATTGGGCTTAAAACAAGACAAGAGCCCCCGCCCCCACCCCCGCCAGGTGAGGCTTGATAGAGTGCCCTGCAGCAAGTGCCCTCTTCTTATTGCTGACTCTCAGAGGAAGAAAGACTTTCACTGAAGCATGTGACAGCTGACACTGAACATCACAACTGCAAATTGCAGACTTATTAAATCCATTAGAATAATTATAACAGAATTTACTTAAAAGCCCATAATGACGTTCTTTAGACAGCCTTTTGCTAGTGCGCCTTCTCCCGACTCTGTCACCCTCCCCACTCCCTCCTAGACACAATGCTCCTACAATACCCCTGTGGGAGCCTTTAGTCTCTTTATCAGCTTCCCTCAAGCCCACAGTCTCTAGGGTTGAATGGCAAAAAATCCTACAGCAGAGAGAACGTGAGCCTCTGCCCGTTTCGCTGTTTTGCTTCTGTCTCATATTGCGTCTTTTTTTAAAACTCATTTTCAGAGGGGAACCTGAAGGAGATGCCTGCACTTCTGATGAACTACCTCCCACTAAGCTAGTAGGTCCAGCTACGTTGCCCCATAGAAGACCTTCTCTGGGTAGATGGTCATTTTTTTCTTCTAGAAATGTATTGCTTCTAAGCATGACTTCACTGGGGCCTCTTTCTTTAATAATCTAATTCCCCTAATTCTTGTCAGTCTCGTTTGGGTGTTCATGTCTTACCATGGTTTGCATCTCCCGGTGTTTAATGTTGTCCCAGAGCCACAGATAGAGCCTAAAGAAATAATTCCAGGATAGATGAGCAGATGAATGAGTAAGCCCAGGACTATATTACTGCCATGGGTTCTCCATTGACAGAAAAAAAAAATGAGTCCTGGGATCTGCTCAGTGGCCGCAGAAAGAGCAGCAACCAAACCAGGTAAAGTCCCAGCTTTGCAAGGCTTCCAGTTCGGTGCAAGAGACAGCATGTTATGACAACTTCTGACAGCATGTTTCCTGCTGGAAACAAAAAACCCAAGTCGTCATGGCACAGGCTAGACGAAAGAGGACTGTGTTGGTGTGGAGTGGATATGATTACAGGACGCTCATGAGTTTCCCAAGTGTCCTCTCTGCCCTTCCTAAAATAGAACCTTGATTTGAGTCTCAGCAATAATGTTCCTAGCCTAACATTATATTCCCCTGATTCTCTTGACACTAAGAGTAGCTAAGGCAAATGCAGTATTTAAAGGCTGGCCCTCCTGGAAGACTTTCTCAAAGAATAAACAGAAACTAGAAGGTAGATGCTTTTTATAAGTTTCCTCTTTCTACCTGCCCCTACTCATGATGGATGTCCACACAATGAATGGAACCCCAGCAACCTTCCTTGACTTTTAGGGTGAAAACAATCCTGAACTAATAGTAGGAGAAAGATCGCAATGCCTAGTCTTGGTCACTAATGACCTCACTGAGCATATTTCTTGTACACCTGTGATACCTTGCCTAACGGTCCTTCTCATAAGTCAGTTAACCTTTGCAGTGTTAACGGAGGTGGGGGGGGCGCTTTCCACTGCTAGCAGAAGTCAGTTTCCGTGTGATACAAAGGCTCCTTTGGAGAAGTGTCATTTCAGCTGAGATCTATCAGGCAGGAAGTAAAGGCCATGGAAACATCAGAGAACCATGGGTGTGAAGGTAGAAATGTGTGCTGTTCTAGATTCAGACAGAGGACAGGATGAACAGGGGTCACACATAAGAAGATCTAGTTGTGGTAAAGACCCCACTTCAGAGCCGAGATCTGTTCCTAAAACACACGAGGAGCTGGGGTATTCTGATAAAGGAATGGAATGAAGAGGTAGGAGACAGGAGAAAGGGACAGATTATTAAAAATAACAATTTTCTTCATTTCTACGTCTTTTAACTCCCCAGAGCAAGATATACAAGTAATGGTTCGATAGTCAGAAGAGTGTGTGTGTTGTGAAAGCCCTTGTGACTTCGAATGGACAAGTGATCTCTTACTTCATCTTGTGACCCCAAATTTCCACATGCTAGGCCCAGGCACTTGTTCGTCATTGTGTGGAAAGTTCTTTTTGTGTGGCTGAACTTCCCATTTCCTTCATCCTTCTTTTCTACCTGTGACCAGAGGGTTGACTAGGCAGCATGTAGAGTTATACTGTGTTCTAGAACCTTCTCTGACTCTTGCTAGTTGTGTGATTGACTAGCTACTTAACCTACAAATACCTGGGTTTTCTCCTCTGCAAAATGACACTCATCCTCGTTGAATGAGCTGGAGGTCAAATGAGTAATGCCCTTGGTGTGTGCTGTGCTTTTTTTTTACCCAGAGGACTAGAAAGAAAGAAACCAAGAGTCTCAGAACAGAGAGGTATGGGAGGCAGGGGCACAGAGGTATGGAAGTGGCCATGACACAAAGACAGAGTTTTGTTTTTGTTTTTACAAATTAATGTTCACAAGAGAGGAACCATAATGAAGATCATGTAACACCCAGGTAGTCTAAGTGGCCAGGCCATTTGACACCAGCTAGTCTCAATGGTACCCCATACCATTACAACAATAATTAAAGAAGTCATGGTAGCAGGAACAGAGGTCATGTTTGCTCCAGTGATGCTGCCCTAAAGCTGATCCAGCCATAGTCACTGGGGAATGTGCAACCCATCAGGAAGAGGATCAAAGCTGAACCCTAACCTGGCAGCATCCTTTGGCAGTAGCAACTGGCTGTGCCATAGCAGGTTGACTGTCTGGGATCTCTTCCATCCTGAAAAGAGGTTCATTTTGGTAGGAATTGGCATATCTTTCGGCTGTGCCTTTACCTCTCCCACACACAGGGCCTCATTTGTACCACTATTCTGGAGCTTCCAGAATGTTCTTTCACTAGCATTAGATCCCCATAGCATTGAGTAAGTCCAGAAAATCATGGTGTTCGGGAAAGGGAGTTTAGAAGAGAACTGAGAACATGATGAAGGATCTGTTGCCACACTTTATACATCACATCACCAGAAGTGCGGCCCATTGGAGGGTCAGAAATCTTTTCAGAAGTATGACATTGTGAGTTGGGAGGATCTCCTCAGAATTGCTCAAGTCAAAGCCCTTTACCCAAGACTACATAGGAAGAAAATTTGGGGACTAGAATAAGTGGCCTCATTGGCTATTACTGCTAGTGGTCATGTGAAGACACATTTCCTGTCCCCATTACTCTACTCTGATGAGTTAGTAGCTCTCCCCCAAATGGAGAACACCATTTCAAAAGGCTAAAAGCACACTCATTTAGAACTGCAAGCCAGGCATGCTGTGCCAAGGAACCACCAGACCTGAAAAACAGGAACCATGCTAGCCAGAGTTACAATTTCTGAAGCTAGCAGAGGTCATGTGACTGATACATAACAAGTTTGTGGAGAAAGGGTTTGTTCTAATCCCATGCACTTCACCCCAATAATCCTTTTATTGACTATAAATAGAAAGGACGATGACATGAGAAGAGCATAGTAACACAGCTCAATTGCCTCTGAGATGGTCTTGGCTACCACAGTCAGTAAGCCACTGAGACCAAAAAATGCCCCTAGGATGGTGGAAAGTGGAATAAAGAGGAAAGAAGAAGCTGAAATTATCATTTGAAGTCTAAGACCAGTTGCTCTTTGAAGGGTTGTATTAATTACTTTCCTGTTGTGGAATAATATTTTTGTACTCTGTAAACATGTGTTGCTCTCATTGATTTAATGAAGAACTAAATGGCCAATAGCTAGGTAGGAAGAGGTTAGCAGAACTTCAGGCAGGGAGAGAGCTCTGGAGTGAAGAAAGGCAGAGTTTCCTGGAGATGTGGGAAGAAGCAAGATAAGCATGCCATATTAAAGAAAAGTACTGAGCCATGTGATAAAATGTAGATAAAAAACATGGGTTAATTTAAGATGTAAGAGAAAGTTAGTAACAAGCCTAAACTATCAGCCAAGTACTTATAATTAATAATAAGTCTCTGTATGGTTATTTGGGAACTGGCTAGTGAAACAGAAATTTATTTTTTTGGTTTTTTTCCCCTACATTTTACTGTTGCTAAAATACCCTTAAAAAGCAATGTAAGAGCCTGGCATAGTGTTGCACAGCTTTAATCCCAGCACTAGGAAGGCAGAGGCAGGCAAATCTCTGTGAGTTCATGGTCAGCCTGGTCTACAAAGTGAGTTACAGGACACCCAGAGAATCCCTATCTCAAGAACTGAAAGGAAGAAGAAGAAGAAGAAGAAGAAGAAGAAGAAGAAGAAGAAGAAGAAGAAGGAGGAGGAGGAGGAGGAGGAGGAGGAGGAGGAGGAGGAGGAGGAGAAAGCAAAGTAAGGAAGAAAGTATTTACTTTGGCTCACAGTTTGCAGATGCAGTCCACCATGGGGGAGAAGTCATGATGTCGGGAACTTGAGGCAGCTGGTCACATTGCATTTTTTATCAAGAGGCAGAGAGATAAATGATGATGCTTAGCTCATGTTTTATTTTGTTAGTACAGAATCTCAGCCCATATAATGGTGCTACCCACAGTGGTGGATCTTTCCCACATCAATTAGCCTAATTCTTTACAAGCATACCCATAGTTAGGGTTTCTATTACTGTAAAGAGACACCATGACCAAAGCAGCCCTTATAATGGAAAACATTTAACTGGGTGGCTTACAGTTTCAGAATTTAATTCATTATCATCATTGTAGGACATGGCAGAATGCAGGTAAACTTAATGCTGAAGAAGTAGCTGAGAGTGGAGAAGGAGCTACATCTTGATTCGGCAGACAACAGGAAGTGGTCTGTTCCATTGGTTGTGTCTTGAGCATATATGAGATCTCAAAGCACACCCCCACAGTGATACACTTCCTCCAACAAGGCCACACCTACTCCAACAAAGCCACACCTTCTAATAATACCACTTCCCATGATCTTATGGGGGCCAATTACATTCAGCTATCACACCCAGTATCTCCTGGGAGATCCTAGCTCCCATCAAGCTGAACAGCCATCATAGGAATGTGGCACAGGCTGCATACGTGCACCTGTGCATTTTCCCAAGGAGAACTTGAGGAGGCACAATGAGTTTTCCATGAAGAAGTGAGGCCAGCAAACAGTACAAGGACCTGACTCTGAAGTGCAGCCCAGGTCACTTCCAAGGTTTAATGTCTTATCTCTTACCTCTGTTGACAAAAAGCCATCCAGGTCCATTTGCTGAGGACTACCCTGAGCTCAGGAAAGTCACCTCTCTGACAGATAGGCCTTCTCCCTGGGAAAGGCTACCCTGAACAACTGTACTGAGAAATCAGGACTCTGTTCCGGCTCTCATCCAGGTGGCTCTGTAGAGCCAAACAGCCTTAGAACTTCCTTGGTCACTGCCAAGGCTGGTGAGCACGCAATATTAGAGTGAACTCCTTTCTCATATGTTCCATTGTTGGTCCCAGTGATGTCTCTAACTTCCCTGAATGGTGACCAGTACTTAATGACACTGACTTCTTTAGGTCACAACTCAGAATCACTCAGTGACTATTTAAAACTGTCCATCTGACGCCTTTTGCAGCTCACTGAGTCAACTTTTATTGAATAGCACAAGAGTCATTTTGTTTAATTTCTGTGTATTCAGGGTTTTTTTTCTACCCATCCCCATACTTAAAGACTGGAAGAGCATGAGTTATTTGCCTCTATCCTCCTTTGTCAGAAAAATCACCACTCAATATACCAGCCCAACCTGGTCTCCCTCAGGCCATCTACTATCTATCTCCTTATCTCCTTCCTCAAGGCTGGGCCACTAGCTGTTCCCCAATCCTGGGGAGACTTTCTCAGACAGTTGTAAGACCTCCAGTTTGGTGTGTCTGCTCATGTGTGTCATTTTGTCAGAGAGGTCTTTCCTCGTCCAGTCCCATCTGATGTTCCCCACTATCAATTTCCTTTAATCAACTTCATTTTCCCATGGTTCTCCACATTACCTGCCATATGTTTTGCAGAGAGTCTGTCTCCAACCACTGGACCAGCTCCTGAGAAGAAGTTTGAATTTTAATTGCTACTCAGTCTTCCTACAGTGCCCAGCACATAGTACAGACTCAACTGAGTGACTGAATGAGCAATCTTGAATTCCCAAAAGATCGTTCATCCTAAAAACACACCTCCACCATCAATAAGCCTGGTTATTTCATCTCCCACTGGGGAGAGACCCTCTCAGAAAGGTGACATATCGACCTGCTGCCACCCAAGCAGGGCCCTTCAGAGCCTAGATTTGAATACAGACTTTAGGATGACAGCTCTCATGGTTTGACAAAACTTTGTAGGGCCCTGCTTTCTTTCCCTGGGGCCACTCATCTGGAAGCCCCTTGTATTCCAAAGGTTTATTTGTGCTTTAAACTACTGCTTTTAAACAGAGTAAAAGATAAAAACAAAAACGAACATGGATTACTGTGTGTTTGTGTGTGTGTGTGTGTGTGTTCTCCCAAGACTTCCCAGGCATTGCAAATCATAAACTTCCAGAGTCAGAGCAGTTCTCTAATTGTTATATAAAGAAAGGCAAAAACACTTGACCTTGTTGTGAGACTTATTTAGCAGAGCTTCCTTTTGGCTTCAAATCCAAAAAGTCAGGAACTCAGTACCAGGCCTTATTCATAAAGACCCACACACAGAAACTCAAGGAAGAAATCTCTGGCCTTTCACAAGATGACTTATTAAGATATGCAGATGCAGAAAATTGTATTATATTTTTGAAACACATGTGTCATACGACTTAAACATCTTTAAAACAGCCCCCAAAAGAATGGTGCTTTTTCCCCTTGACCCTGACCCCATTTCTTGTGTATAGTGAAATTCTGATGAAGACCAGTTCTCCTTCTTTCCCCATCTGTGAGAAGAGAAAGCTCCTGTCTGTCAAGCCCTTTGAATGGACTACTTGTGTTGTAAATTCAGGGTTTCATGTAAATATGACCCTTGGTCCAGTAGGTCACTGTGGTCACTTACTGTTCACATGAGGAACTTGCATCCTATCGGGAGCTTTAAGAGAGAACTCGAGGAGGCGCAATGAAGCTTTCATGAAGAAGCAAGGCCAGCAAACCAGTACAATGACTTAACTCTGAAGTGCAGCCCAGGTCACTTCCAGGGCTTAAGGGTAAAACTTTGGTTTTGTGAAGACATAAAAATGCAAGGAGAGCCACGATCAAATATCACATGGTTTAAATTATGCTTTTTTGGGGGTAGAATTCGATCAGGTGATTATGAAATGTAAAGAAGAAAATGAAGAAAGAGATTTATTCCAGAGATTCCGGGAGAAGGAATGACTGTTAGCACAGTAGATGCCTGGATTTGTTGTCCAACTCTCAGGATGAAGACAGCGTGGTGTGTGAGCTGCAGAGGCAGTCCAGGGACAGAACCCCATCATCAGTACTAACAACAGTTACGAGAGGATGGAGGGACACTGACTGGCTGATTCAGGGTGACTGTCATAACATTAATAAAAGTATATTTTCCTAAGACCCCTTTTTGTAATGTTATACACAAAAGTCAGTTTCCCAAGACCTGGAGACCCAGGGTTAAAGTTAAAGCTATGGAAATTTTATGACCCAGCAGAGGGCCTGATGGCCTCAAGTTAAGAAGGGACTTGTTGAACAAGACATATAAAGCACATACAAAGAAGTATTAAAAATGGTCAAAATTAAACTTAAGAGCATCAATTTATCAAAAGGAATTGTAGAGAGTAAAGATAAGTCAAATCTTGGGGAAAGTATTTCCCATAGATAAAAATGACATAAATGATATAAATCGTATCATATCATAATAAAAATGATATAAATCAAGAAGAATAAAATAAACAGTTCTATAGAAAAATGGGCAATGGAGACTGTGCTCAATAGAACTCCTCGTCCTTCTGTCCTTGCCTCCAGAGTATTGGAATAATGAGCATGTGCCACCACATATGGCAAATTTACTACTGGGATAGAACCCAGGACTTCATGCATGCTAGACAAGGATGCTACCAACTGAGCTATACCCTCAGCCTAAGGTTGATGACTCATCTTTATCAGTGTGAAGTGGAGTGGAATATGATAAAATCGCCGAGATGGTAATTTAACCAGATGAAGCCGACTTAGAGACTCATAAGTTAATGCCAACTTTTGTGCTTCTGGACACATAACTTGGAGAATCGGGCATATTCCCTGAGAGCCATAAAAACATAGCCATGATTAACTGCATCACACATTATTCAGAGCAGCAAATGGGCGTGCTAAAACTATGAAGAAGAAACTATGGTGGAGTGAAAAATACGAGGTTTACAATCAGTGCACGATCACCTAGGAGGTTGGAAGATACATCCTTCGTTTTATCTGTGAGGACATTAACAGAGAGGACTGATTATGGAATGGAGATCTTCCTTGAATGTGGGTATCAGCATTCTACAAACTGGAAACTCCTAGACAATGAAAGGGGTGGCAGTAGAAAACCAGAGGACATCAGCCTTCTCCTTTCTCTGCTTTCTGGCCACCATGGTATAAAGAGCACTGTTCTACCATGCTCCTCACCAGAACGGACTAACCCCTCCAAATCATCTGCAAAATAAATAATTCCTTCCTTAGATAGTTTGTGTCTGACATTTCAGTCATAGTGATGAAACCCTTACAAATACAGAGGCACAAGAACTTCAATGGGTTTCTATCAATCTTCCTTTCAGATTCCTTTATTTTTATTTTATGAATATGAGTGTTGTGTCTGTTTATCTGTACATGTCCCTCATACATGCCATGCTTGGTGCTCACAGAGGACAGAAGAGATCAGATTCCCCCAAAACTGGGGGTACAGTTATGAGGTACAATATGGGTCCTGGGAAGCAAACCTGGGTCCTCGGCAAGAGCTGCAAGTACTCTTAACTGCTGAGCATCTCTGTATCCCGGATTTCTATTGTTCTTATAATGAGGCTCCATGATCAGTGAGAACTGTTGTGGGTTAAATGTGAACAGTCCCACCCCCCACTGGCTCATGTCCTTGAACACTTATTTCTTGATTCTTGGCACTATTTTGGGAGATTGTAGAATCTTTAAGAGATAGGGTCTTGCTAGAAGTAGATTATGAGCAGCGAGGGAGACCTCAGGACTTTCTGGCTTGACTCACTTTCTACTTCCTGGCTGAGAATTAATGTCACCAGCCAACTTCTGGCTTTAGTCCCCACTCTTCCCCCACCAGAAATGGACTGTGCCCCCCTGGAATGATAAGTCACAGTAAACTCTTTCTCCCTTAAACTTCTTGGTCACAGGAATGAGAAAGGTGATGAAGACAAAGATTTATTTTCTATTATAGTGAAACCTAAAATTTACCTTTTAGTCATTTTATTTGGGGGAAAATTTTCATGGCATCTGTACATTTGAATTTGGGGACAATTATCAACAGCTATCTCCCGAACTTTTCATCCTTTAAAGTCCCTGGACAGATGGCCAATATGTCCAGATTTCTCTGTATAGGAATCTAAAGCAAGAAAGCAAGCAAAAACTATGAAATGTAAACCAGAGTTTGTTTGGACAGGGATAGGTGAACTGGTGATTTTACAGATGTCAGATTTGATCCCTATAAGGAAAGATGCCATGCTGAACAGAAATGGCCACTGACACGTAAGAAAGGTAACAGGCTTCCAAATGGCCCACGCGGGCATCTGCACAGGTGACCATGGTTAATTGCACTCCTGGGAAAAGGAGGGTGAAAGACAAAGCAAACTGGCATTTCCAGGTTGAACATGCAATGTTGTCCGCTATGTGAATTGGGTTTAGGGCACTCAGAACAGGTTGGTTGGTTTTTTTTTTTTTAAAAAAAAAGATGTGGCCTGTGATCTTAGCCCACACAGTGCATGCGGTAACCCTTCTCACATCCTTCATTCCACCCCAGGTCTTATCTCCACCGACCCTTCCCAGATGTCAAGCCTTATTTGGCGATAATGAAATGGGTAAAGGAAAGGCTGGGTTTCGTAATAACAGGGTGTTGCTGGGGCAAAATGTGAGTGAAATGTAACTCAATGTAATGAAATATAATTCTTGGGGTGAATATGAGGCTTTCCAAACAAATGAGAAGACAGTCAGTCTCTGCAGGAGCCCACAGTGCAGGAGTCTGAGAGCTGCTTCCCCACCATAATGGTATCCCTCTGCTCTTCACCAAGATCGTCCTCAGCCCTGCATGCAGGTAGCCTCGAGTCCCCACAGCTGGAGCGCATGTCCAAGACTCCAAAACATGCTGTATACATGAGCGGCACTTTATCCTGGGAGGTCACAGCTGTACTCAGGCAACACAACCATTGAATTCCTGAAACCCCTCTAAACACACACACCTGGTAGAGCAATACTCTACAGGTCACAGAAAAAAATGAAAGGCAGGTGAGAACTGTGGCCTTCTGGAAAATGCCAGGGAAAGCAATCGATGGTAGGTAGCCAGAACATCAACTAGGGATCAACCTATGGGCTGAATTTAACAGACAACCTGTCTTTGTGTAACTGACAGCCCAAGAATCACTTTTCCAGTTTAAGTGGTTGGAGAAAAAAAATCTAAAGGAGAAAAAAATATTCTGTGATACAAGAAAATTATATGAAATTCAGGTCTCTGGGCCTGTAAATGCAGTTTTCCTAGAACACAGGCAAGCTTGGTTATGTGCTATCTGTGACCACTTTGACCCAATGATGACCTGTGAAGTCTTTGAGATGTCCATCTACACACCCAGGGTCCTGAGTCAGACTGTCTCCATGATACCCCACCTCTTTGCCCCAAGCAAGGATTGGTGATGAGCCCAGACGGAATCTGTCACCCTCGTCCACAGAATCAACACAAGTCTTCCTATTTTCAATTCTTCAATAGTCAATTTTTGAATCCACGCTATGTGTTAGGTGGTATAGATGTGACAGCCACCAAAATGAGAGGCCCTCTCTGTCCTTGAGGGGCGTAGAGTCTACTCAATAACCAATATAGTCTAAGACAAATGTCTAACTGCACCTTTGAGCACCACAAAGAAGGAAGCTGCCAGCTAGGTGATGAACCAGGCTCCAGGGCTGGGGTGGGGGACTTCCTTTAGACTGTGATACCAAGAGAAGGGGTGGAAAGACAGGAGGACATTAATCAGGCAAAGGAAGTAGAAAGAGTGGCCCTGCTAGACACTAGAACATATGAAAGTCCTGGGAGGGGCTGCAGGGAATTTAAACCAAGGGCCAAAGGAGGACCATGGGGCTGGAGTTTGATTAGGGCATGTTGTCAAGAGACACGATATAGGCAGAAGTGACAGGCAGGTGCTCAGGTTTCGGAGGTGCTTCTGTTTCCCACCCTCCTTTCAACATCCTTCATGTAGCCCCCAAGGGAGGAGCCAGAGAGACTCTGAGCAGGAGCTCAACCACTTGACAAGTCATCGACACCGTCCTTACGGTATCCAGCCATGAATGTTCTATTAAAGAAATTAAATGCATGTAAGTTGCCTAGGCTCTAATTTAGTCCAACTTGAAGAAACACCATATGTGATTTGGGCAACAGGATACATCTCTGTCAAGCAGGCGTCTATAGCAGAGATAGCTGGATGAGAAAACTGAGCCCTCACTGTGCCCAGGGGACACTGTAAGGACTTAAGTGGCTGTTATGAAGCAAGCATTGGCCCTCGTTTGTTATCACTGTCACCTTCATTTTATGAGTAAGAAAATTAAATCATTGCCCAAGAAAATCTCATCACCAAGAGCAGGACATACTTTTCTCTTTGTGTTTAACGTCTTTATAATTTAGATGGTTGCATCAATCTTTCTCTTATCACTGAAAACTTGGAATCTATGAGAGGGTTTGGGTAAGACTGGGGCACACTGGCCCTGGCCACTTCTCTGTGCCAAGAGCAAAAGCCACCCAAAGACACACTCCTGAATGAGAGCTGGCACCTGTCTGGTCTCAAGGAGAATTCACTAGAGCCTCGGCTCTGGGGAGGCGCCTGGCTCTCTAGATACTATTTGACAGGAAAGGAATCAGTTAACTCCAGCAGTGGTCAGAAAACGCTGTGTCAGACCGAGCAGGGTAATACGAGCAAACCACCAGACTGATTCACCTTGTTGCAGAGTTTAAGTAAGAGAATAAAGTCCTGTGCTTTCTGTCCCTGAGGCGTCTGAGATTGGACTGGAGAACAGGAACTGATGGCAGGCAGAGTGTCCTCAGTTGAACTCTCTTAGCTGGAACTTCATGGACCTCCCAGCACAGGGCCGCACATGTGAACCTGTGTTTGTGTGTGAACCTCAGCCTCCATGGCTTTGGGAATATGACTCCTGGGTTTGGTCTCAGTGTCTGGCTAATGGCAGGAGGTGGGGGAGGCGGTTCAGAATGTTCCCTTTTGGTCAGATGGAGGAAGAGTTTAAGTTCAAGTGGAGACCAATGCCACGCTAATAATAATGCTATGGAAATAAATGACTGGTCAGGGAGCTCCTACCATGGGTTTTGGAGTCAGACTACCTGGGTTAAATCTCAACCTGCCGTTCTCCAGCCGTGTCTTAGACAAGTGACCTAACAGCTCAGTGTCTCATTTTCCTTACCTGTTGAATTTCCATTCAACATACACACATCCACTTCATGAGACTATAAAGAAGATGACAGGAAAAAAAAATAAAAGAAAATAGGCATCATTTTGTGTCATGTCAAGGACATGGTAACTGCTCAGCAAATGTTGCCTCCACTAGCCAGTGATGACTTCCCAGGTCCTGGCTCCATGAAGGAGCATCCGGAAGAGTCAGTCCACCCTGCGTTCTTCTGAGGGCACTCAAAATCATTGCGTGCTCTTTCCTCTCTGTATTGATTATTATTAATAATAAGTTTTGGACAAGATACTCCACATTTTCATCTTTCACTGGGACTCACAGATGGAGTTGGTCTTGCAACCTGAATCTATGGAGTCACTTAGCTCCCATGTCCTACCCTGGGAACTTTGTGGAAACAAACCTGAGGTTGTCCCTTTAAAGTACATGACTGGTGTCACCCTGGGTGTTGGCAGAACCTTTCTCTTACTCAGCCACAGGGCTCACCCTCAAAGGAGGACTTCAGCTGTATAGCCTTCTAAAGTGTCAGAGCCACATTCCCCCTGCCTGACTTCCCTTCCCCACTCCAAGATAAATCAGGTGTTTTTTTTTTTTTTTCCAGCATGTCCCTGAATGGAGGCTTCAAGTTGACCATAGAATAGCAGTATAGCTGAGTTAGGTTTGTAAAATTCACCTACAAAACATACACACACCGATTATGAGTATCAACCACTTTAACAAAACACCATTATAAAGAAAAAGTTTACAGTAGGGGCATAGAAGTGATAGCTTGCCGGCATAATTCTCCTGACATATGTGTTCTCTTTAGCTAACAGAGCATGAAGATTAGTGTGTGTGTGTGTGTGTGTGTGTGTGTGTGTGTGTTTCAATGCTCTTTGGTAGTAATTTCCCCTAAAATCCCCAGTGCACAACATTATCAACCTACTTGGCAATACTGAGCCTTGGCCTCCCACAGCTGCTCCTAAGGTAGAGCGTGTGTCCTGTGAAGGTTTGATCCTTTCCAGGGGCAGATTACAGAGCTGGCTTATTTATATGCCATCTCTGGCCCCTGACACTGACACCCCTGGCAGCTTTTGAGCCCACTGGGCTTTGAACTTGTGATTTCTGGTTTCAGCTCAGCGCAGACCTGGCACAACACTAAAAATCAATGGGTCTGCAGCCAAAGGAACACCCTGCCCAGCTGTGTAAAATGAACCAGAGACGCTTGCTGATTCCTTTACTGTTAGACGAGAGTGCCATGACGGGCCTCAGTATCAGTGCCACCATGCCCAGCAGTTACTTTGCAAGAATTATACCTGATACAGAATTAGAATTCAAACACCAATAAACTGTGTAGAGGCCCACGGCTTTGAGTACGTCTGGGAGACGTGAGGACAGATGCCCAGTGAGTCAGGATGTTCTAAGGCAGGGACTCTAGAAGGTATTACAAGGGCTTTAGCGCAAGCATACACATGGATTAACATGGATTAACTTTGCTCTGACCCTGTCCTGCTTGGAAAAGGAAGGAATTTCAGCCTGAAGAGCACCTAGAGCCCTAGCAGTACACAGTGGAGTCTCACCAAAAGCAGCTCTGGGAGGAACTTCTTCCTCCAATACTGTGGTCTCAGGTCAGCAGCAGCAGTGGACAAAGAAGTGAGTGTCAGGAGGCTGGGCAGAGGCAGAAGGTCGGAACTGATGGACATTAGCCATGTAGGTTCCTTGAGTCCTGACCAAGAACATGGTGATGTAGCTGGGGAGCCATGCTAAGAGCCGAGAGCTATGGGCTCACCTGGGACTCCAAACTAC
>NW_026067930.1:8400115-8494711 GCF_014885135.2 Alexandromys fortis
ATATGGGCAGGTGCAAGTATGTCTGTGATTTAGATGATGTAAACATAAACATGCATGTGTATATATGCACACATATAGTCACACATAGACGATAGATAATATGTATGTACTAATATGTTTTATATAACTAGATATATAAAACAGGTATAGACATACATGTATATGTGAATTACAGTTATAAATGTATGTAATGTGTGTATCTTGAGGCTTGGAACATGATTTTATATATACAGCGAAAGAGGCAAAATAACACATGCATATCTTTCAACTCAGTACAGAATTGAAGGAAAAGGTCCGAGGTCTTGAAAACAGGCAACAAGCTCCGCTATGATGGTAGCAAGCTATGGGATTCAAACTGGGCATTTACAATCCTCAGTTTACCCAGTACATGGGGCCCAGGCAGGGAGGTAACACACTGGCATCTTATAGTTTTGATTTAATCATTTAATGGTTTTTCTGGGTAGAAATGAACGTATTAGTTCTCCTCAAAATTCTAACCTGACACTCACAGTGCCGATATATGTCATGGAAAAACAGGATAAAAGTGGGCAGGTTTGTCCCTGAAACTGTTCAACTTAAACAAAGAGTGAGTGTGAGCCTGGATTCAAACCCACAGTGATGCTAGCACACACTCGTGTGAGCACTCATGCTCCAGCTCTCGCCCTCTTGGTCTCTAGTTCCCTCCCCGCTCCACGTCGTGTAAATCAAAATTTCAATGGGCTTCAAACAACACAACCACACATCTTTGTGATCATTTCTTCAATGTCCAGAAAACAGTGGTGAAACAGCCCAAACAAGGCTGGGAACCAAACCTTAAATTCGAAATTGCTGTGTGCAAAACCTCCTCACCCGTCCCCTCTCGCAGCTACTTTATTCACACCCTGAAAACTGTCCTTGGAATCCAAACAAGATTTTTAAAAAAGGAAGGGGGAGAGGAATAACTTACCCAAGCATCACCAGAATTCCTCAGTGCTCCTAGAACTTAGAGGGGTCCATGGATTCTTAGAAGCCTCCCATCCCTTCCCTGAAACCCTCCTCTACACAGAAGATGCAACTCTTGGAACAAGTTTTCTGGACCCCCCAGGAAGCCCCCAAAGCCCTAGGAACTGAATGCTGGCATTCATGCAGAAGCCTCAGAGGGAGTTGTGAATGCCAGGGCGGCCTTCCGCCAGCAGCCTTTAATTACTTAATGCCATGGTTACAGTGGCCAGGGCCAAGATGGCATGCCTCTTGTGCTAAGCAGCGCCAATTTAAGAACAATAGACATTTTATAGGCAACAAGAAACAGAGCTTTGTCAACTTTACTCATCTCGTGACAGACAACTGGCAATGACCCTCCTCTTAACCTCTTCAACCTTGGACAATCTGCTTCCTTCTTTGTCTGCACCACAACCCCCTAAGTCTACCATCTCAGTCAGGCAGGGGGGACTTACCGGGAAAGCACAGGGCTTTACTAACATGGCTCTTTCTCAAGACAGATTCTTGTAATGTCAGAGACCTAAAAGGTTATGTATGTATGTGCTTGTAACCCCAACATTAGAGGAGAGGATCCAGAGAGCTCACTGGACAGTCAGCCTAGCCAAAATGGGGAGTTTCCATTTCCCTGTCTCAAGGCAACAAGGCAGAAATCAATAGAGGAAGATAGCCAGTGTCTTGCTTTGCCTTTGACATGCATGTGCACAGGCACACATGTCCATATGTTCCCCACACACTTACAACATTGTGCATCACACACATACACCACCAAAAAGAGTGGAGAATTTGCATATCAAATTGTGATAAAAATTCATGTGATCTCTCATTCAATGAAGAATAAAACCACCCCAAATCTGTCTGTTTCCTTCTTACCTGCCTCAGTTCATAAACTATCCTCCCCTCAATTAAGTTTGTTGACCAAACACACCAATCTTTCCCAATGGACAGGACTTGTTCTGAGGATACCCAAATGTAACTTTGAGAGTATACTTTTTGTTCTGTAATAAAACTCCCTCTGATTCCTTATTTTTCATGTTTCTGAATTCATTCCCCCCTGCCTGTCTCTATCGCTCATAAGAACTTAAAACCTTAAGGAAAAGTCTCTATCTGACCTTTTCGTTTTACCCCAAAAACCCCAAAACATTCAGCAGCAGCAGAGGAGAGTGTTGCCAGATGCAGAAAATAGATGGGAAATATGGAACAAAGATCAGAAGAGGAGTGTGTGTGTGTGTGTGTGTGTGTGTGTGTGTGTGTGTGTGTGGTGTGCATACGTGCCTGTGTGTGTGTTTCCTTTTGTGTTTGGAGGGATGGTTGAGGGGAATCTTGATGCCATTTTCATTTCTGTTTCATTGTCCTCCTCAAATCTGTAGATTTTTATTATCTTTTATAGCCCCATTGCTGTTCATAAACCTTTACTGGTTATCTTTTATTGCTTATATTGACATAACATTTCTTACTATGCTTCCATTAAAAGCAAAAGTAAGACTATTTTCCCTCATCTGATAAGTAAGAAAACTACAGCCTCCCTGAACATGGTATTCTTGCCTCAAGCCATCCAGGTAATGTGGTAAGGAAAGCCGCACAACTGAATCAATATTTTATTAAACACCTTGTATGTGATAAGCACATGGAGTCAGACACAGGAGTTCATGCTTTGCCTGCTCTGCCAAACTGCCCCTGCTTCTACCTGAGAAGCTAAGCAGGGTCCAAACCACACAATATGCTAAGCGACAGAATTCTATCGGTCATTTACCAATGTACCCATTTATTTACACAGACATGTATTCACTCATTCATTTTATTATTTATTCATGAAATGTTTATGGGGTTACTGCCATGCGCCAGGCACAAAACCTTTTACTAGGAGCCACTAGTGTTCACGGAAATACATCTCTTAGGACTTATGGAGTTGATCTTCAGAGAGCAAGGCACAGATTAGTTAATCTGCTAAATGAATATATCTACACACACACACACACACACACCAGCCAAGGTCAGATCAGAGGGGAAAGTTGGGTCTGTTAGAACCTGACTCTAAGGAGTCTGACAGGTCTAGCTGGGCCCATGAGGGACATCTGGGAGAAGTGAGGGAAAGTTGGTTATTTCAGCATGCCATTGAAGATGCCTTGCGATCTCTCTCCCCCACCTCCCAAATCTGTCTGTCACCTGCTATACCCAGACTATATCTTAAGGCAGACATGCCATAGCTCATGTTTTTTTATTTTTTGAGCTAGGGTTTCTCTGTAGCTTTGGAGCCTGTCCTGGAATTAGCTTTTGTAGATTGGGCTGGCCTCAAATGCACAGAAATGTGCCTGCCTCTGCCTTCTGAGTGCTAACCATGCTGTCTTAAAGAACTATATTATTGACTATATAATATATATATAACTATATATAATATATATTAACTATATATATTAGTATCTAAACTATAAAGCCTTGGGCACTATTTTGTGTCTTTATTATCTTTTCTTGTTTTTCATTTAATCACAGGAAATGGCATGTTGATGCATTATACACTAGAAAAGTCTTAAAGAGTAATACATAGTGTGGGAAAGACTATATTAAAGGAAGAAATCTTTGCTAAGTCTGAACTAGTAGGGTCTTCCTGATATTGCAGTAAAGAAGGGGAATTGCCTTTTCATCCACTCGAAAGTAGTGTGGCTGTGTTGGCCTTGGACTTACAGCCAAAGTAGCCTAGAGACAATGTACCCTAGGAGGACCTTGTACCTAATCTAGCTATAATTGATGTAATAAAAACCTTATCTTTATCTGCTTTGGGCTAATCTCAGGAAACTTCTGAAGTCACCTTTTTAAGCACTTATAATGCCTCTTAGGAGCTATTCCCTTATAAGTCCTAACTGAGTATTACAGGGACTTTTGAGTTCCCTGTAACAGTGGTAGGTAATAAATCCCAATTTAATAAATTGGGATTCTGTTCTTTAGTTGAGAAACAAATTTAGAGACAATTAAAAATTGTTTCATATATATGTGTGTATATATACATACATATATATGGATATATAGCGCTGACTCTTTATGTCAACTTAACACAGGCTAGAATAATTTGGGGGAACCTCAACTGAGAAAATGCCCTCATAAAATCAGGCTATACATAAGCCTGGAGGGGATTTTCTTAATTAGTAATTGATGAGGAGAGCACAGCCCATTATGGGTGGTCCCATTCTTGGGCTGGTGGTTCTGGGTTCTATAGGAAAGCAGACTGATCAAACCATAAGATGTAAGTTGGTAAGCAGCACCCTTCCATGGTCTCTGCACCCACTCCTGGCTCCAGATTCCTGCCCAGTTTGAGTTCCTGCCTTGGCTTCTCTCAATAGTCTGTGTTTTGGTATATGTAAGCCAAATAAACCTTTTCTTCCCCAAGTAGCTTTTGGTCATGGAGTTTAATCAAAACAATAGTAATCCTAACTAAGAAACGTGTGCATGTGCATGCACACACACACACACACACACACACACACACACACCCTTGTAATGTTTTAACTCAGTCGTTGCTAAAAGAAAGCCCTAAGGCACAGAATGTAGTAATGGGTGGTAGTAAGAACCAGACTAGAACTGACTAAATATGGGTGTAATTTCTGGCTATATCATATACTAGTTGTATGGCCTTAACCAGCATATTGAGCACAAGTTATTGATATCTAACTATCTATTCATGATGTACGGTTTAAGGATAAAAGAAAACCTGCAATTCACTCCTAGTAGAACAGATTCAAAGCCAATGAAAATGAAATCATGCTTTCTTTTGCATCTCTGAGCTGGTTCCACACTGACTGAAGTAGCCGCTCTAGAGCCCAGGTAACTTCCAACTCCTGCGTCCGAGACAGACACTACTAATCAGTCACAGAACTCTTCCCCTTAAGACTAAGAGTAACCTCAAAATTCTTCTAACCTGTCCTCTGCCACTTCTGCCATGACTTTTCAGTTTCTATGGGAAGGCACATATTCTCTTGTTGGTTCCTGAGCCCCATGGAACTCAGAAACTGAGCGTCTTGATTAACTTTGCTTGACGCAACCTGGAATTATCTGAGAAAACAGGTTCAATTAAGGAATTTCCTGGCTCAGATAGGGCAAGGTGTCTCAGATTGAGGCAGAACCTCTTAGTAGGTATCATTTCACATGGGATTTGGACAGGGAGCAGACGCTGAGTGAGGGAGCATCTCATGGTTACTCAGGGTTCTTATGATCCAGTCTCTTCTTACTCTGCCTCATGGGCCTGCTTCTGAAGCACACCGTTGTTATCTATCAATCATGGGGTCACTTTTAGCTCTCCAAACAGGATATTTATCTGCAACCCTGTGTACTTTCTCATGAGTTCACAGCCTACACTGTTGCAAACACCGAGAAGGGGATGGGAAAAGAGATCAAGAGATATAACCAGAGCCCTGAGCAGGAACCTCCTGTCTGAACACTATTAGAGCTGGTTTAGTCCAGTTCCTGCAAGTATCACAAGAGTGACTGTTCTCTGTATGAGGGTGTGGTGGGTGGAGGGAAGAAGGGTCAAAGGATTCCCTTTTCTATAGGTGTGGAAGATGCTATCTGTTCCATGGAAGGAGCCATTCTTCTTCCTGGGAATGGGTTAGGTCTGTCTTTGATAGTGAGGTTTTTATTTAATCTTGGAGAACCACCCTTGGTAAAACTGCCATCACTCAGCACCCTGCTGTCACTGGAGACAGACACAGTACATTTCCAGTCTATGGTTTCTTCCTCCCTAATCACCTTACCCACTAGTTAGGGATATGAAAGGGTGGTGAGAGCCACATCAGAGAAGACAGATAGCTATGCACTTAGGTTAAAACCACGGCTTTGGAGTTAGGTCTTTGCTGAAATCCCAGTCATGCCATATGGCATCTGTTTGACTCTGGGGCAGAGCTGAGGTCGTGCCTCTGGCAACCTGTATGCCTCATCGCAGACTCATGAACTGGAACAAACCCTCAGTACTTGACATTGAGCTTCACGATGTGGGGAGCTACTGCCCTAAACTATCCTCCAGTTTCTCTATAAAATAGTGTCCAGATTAATGAACTACAGAGACTCTTCCATTACTGTCTTTCTGTGAGTAGATCCTTTTTGTCCTGTTCCAAACAGTATTTTTGGTTAACAGGTCTAAGCAAAGAAATTGTTACAAGAAATTTTATTGATCTTCTAGATTTAAAAAAAGAGAGAGAGAGAGAAAGAAAGAGTCAACTCAAGTTAATTTAGACAAAAATACAGTGCAGATTTAGCTAGCATGTCTGGAGGGAATGAAGGGTCAGATTTAGATTGCCCATATCCAGATGTAGGCAGATGCCCAATCCTAACCCATACTCCACCACACATGCCATTTAGTTTCTCTGTTGCTTAGGAACCAAATGGCAGGGCATGACTGTCCCAGGAGACCCAGACGCCACTCCCATCACAAGGATCTAACCGCTCAGGCACAGAATGGCCAACTCTACTTGCTCTCTCCTGCTGCTCATCCCTGGCTCAGCCACATCATAGCAGAAACCTAGATGTAAGTAAGAAAGGGCAAAGTGTGGGAGACCTTTTAGTTTTGTGTTAGATTGTGTCTACTGGCTAAAGCAAATAGAAGCAACACAAGACAGTCAATGAGCTCGTCATTCACATATTCCTGGGCACTGTTGTTACTCATACTTATAACTGCCACATCCTTGAACAGCTCCAGGGACCTGGCCTGACTGAGGTGTGGGGGAACTCAGAAAAAAAACACACAAGATAGCTGGGGTCAGGGAATCTAGGCTTCCTGATGGGGATACTGTAGCACCATGGAAACGCAGCGTCTTTATCAGAGCAGTGGTTCGCAAACTTCCTAATGCTGCAATCCTTTAATACCGGTCCTCATGTTGTGGTGACCCCCCCCAACCATAAAATTGTTTAATTCCTACTTCATAACTGCAATTTTGTTACTGTTACAATTGTAAATACTTTTGGAGATAGAGGTTTGTCAAAGGAGTCACCACCATGCACAGGTTAAGAGGCTCTGTTATGGAGAGTTGAACAAAGAGGCAGGGTGATTACATATAGCTGAACAAAGAAAGCAAAGTTACTACATGTGGATACATAGAGAGGCAGAGTTTATGGTACCCAGCTGGATCAAGGTTTAACTGATCTCAGTAGCAGAGGTCTTCAGGTATAAATATCCAGGGGGGAGAAAGACATGGTAGGCATTTTCTTCCCATACTATCAACATCTGGGAAGCAGAAGGCAGCTATGCCATCACTCTGAGACTCGCTGGCTGAGAACTGCTTTGTCATTTTCCCATGGGTGGGAAGCTATGGTCCTCGACATGGCCATGCCTATGTTAACCACCCACATCCACTTAGGGCTTCCTACCTAAAATCACAACTTCTAGACACCTTTTCAGGCTCAGACCTTCTACCTATTACCCCAATTCATTTTCATGACCGCAATGTCATCTATAAGCATGTTATAAAAAAGATAGGCATGAATCAGGGAAGTAAACAAACAGCCTAAAGCCATGAGACATACCCTGACTCATCTCTCAGTGGCCTCATCTTAAACAGGAGATAAGGAGGAGACTTCTGGGGTTCTCGAGCTTAAGAACCATCTATGACTGAGACAGAGAGACCATTTTTGGCACCCAAGCAGAGGTGAGCCTGTCTGCTTCTTTGTCCTGCTCATTATAAGAATTGTTCCAAGAGAGTTTCTGTGCAGCTGTGAGTGCCAAGAACCCTATGACTCTTTGATCTGTTCATGCAAGTTGTTGTCCAAAGAAAGCTAACGGATGAACTATGAAGAGAGTTAATTTAATATGGGGAAGTGTCAAGAAACAGAGTGGGTTGTTGATAAAAGTCTAATTCGCAAACAAGATCATGTCATTCAAAATCACCCATGCCAGTCTGATTCTTATCGAAGTGCAATGCAAACTCACCGTGTATGTACTGTTGGTATTCATAAAAGATCTCATAGGAACAGCTTCAAGAAACACTCACTGTTTCTCCAAACACAGGAACTGTTAAATTTCCTGTGCAATGTGAGAATAGTAGGGAGGTGTACCAGGACGAATAGAGCTGAGTCATAAGAAAGTGACTCATACATTTACCACTTTTTTATTACTAAACCCAGCCATTTAATCCCAAAGCCCAGAGCTCAAGTAAATGGGGAAATGTTAACAAAGGCAAAAGGGAAAAACTGATCTGTGTTTCCCCTAGCTTTCTCAACAGTATGCCTGGGTGCACGTCCCAAGAAGGATCAACCATGTCCATTTCCTGGATCAGCCCTTGTGAAACGCAGGCAAGCAGATGTCCACAGTGCAGAAGCAAGCCTGAGGTTTCAGCAGCCCCTCCTCTCTAGGTCAAGTGGTTTTCCTGTTGTCATGCTCCAGATCATATCTGAATCCCTCACTGGAATATAAATTGCTTCTTGGTAGAGGTTGATCCCTCTCCACTGTCCGTAGGCTTTAGCTTGGGGACACTAGTCCTTACTTGTGAGAGTCTGGCCTCTCTCCATATGATAGCCCTTGGGAACAGTAGGAAGGCAGTTGGAGGAGAACCTTGAACATGTGGTTGTTTGACTGCCCCAACTGACTCTGTAGGATGAGATCCAGCCAGTCAATGTCCCTCTGCATAGGGCCTTGTGCTCCAACTCTGTCTGTCTCTAGTAGTGGATAAAGTTGGACTTTGGTTTAAATATCACACAATCTCCCACAGACACCCAAAGGTGATGAGGGTTTGGGTCATAAGACAGAGCCTTGCAGAACTCCCATCATGAGACAGAGTGTCAGAGGGCTTTCTCCAAATCTGTGTTGAAAATAAGGATGTCAGAGATTTTGAATTCAAGCAGGCCACGTGAATAATAATAAAAAAACAGCTTTACAAAGGACATAACCCCAATAGCCCGTAGCTTGAATGACTGGAAACATTATTAGTTTCAGCAGAGCAGAGCGAGGGCCTCAATATGGAGGGGACAGGCTTTTCTAGGAACACCCTCCAGTTACTTTCCCTGCCTTCCTCAGCCAATCTGAAGCTCCAGTGTGGGTATCCCAGCCTTAAGGATGAGTAGATGCTAAGATCACTTGTGATATAACAACACATTGCACATGGACCCAACTGCCAATGCCTCCCTTTCACAGCATGTGTGCCTGCACAAGTAACTGTAGGATCTCTTCTTCCCCAACTGGTAGCACTATTTTGAGAGGTTGTAGAACATTTTTAAAACATGGGGCTTAGCTGGTCTATATGGGGCACAGGGCTAGGAGTCTAGCAGTTATAACTGCTTGAGTGGTCTTCCTGATTGGCTATGCAACTAGTCAGTAACTTAACCTTCTTCCCACTGGCCCAGCCACAAGCCACTCTAGCCGTCATGCCTTCCTCTCTGTATCTCACAAAGAAAAACCCAGGGAAAATCTTCCTTTCAGTTCCTTCATTTCAAGTATTTCATCACAGGGATGAAAGAAGTACACACACACATACACACACACACACACACACACACACACTACAGGGTGCTATAACATTAAGGAATTGGCCTTGGGAATTCAATTCAGTAATGAGAATTTTTAAAAGGTAGAAATCATTAGCACCATCTGCAACAGGGATAAGCCTTTAAAACATCTAAGTGGAAGAATTCACATATAAAATATTGTATTGTTCAAATCAGATGCTCAGAGAGCAGAGAAAAAGAAAAGAAATTGATTTTGGCTCAGAGTAAACGTAGGAATGTGGAGGAGCTGCTAACAGGGTGCCACGTTTCCTTCTGATGACAGGAGTGTTCTCAAATTAGATTCTGGAGATGGTCAGTTTCATAATTCTGTGCACATACTAAAAATAAGTAAGCTGTGTACTTAAACTGGATACCTTTTTAGTGTATGAATTGTACATTATTTTAATACAGTATTTTTATTGAGAATTTATTTGTATAAGAATTTGATACATATATGCATTGCAGTTTGATCAATGTATGTATCCTCAATTTATCCCTCCATATCTCCCTGGATTGCTTCTGCCATCTTTTCCCCCAATTTTATGTCCTATTATTTTTGTAATCCACTGAGTCTAATTAGTGTTGCCTACACGCATATGGATGGGCGGTCACCCAGTGGAGCATGGGGAACCCACCAGTGGCCACCCCTGAAGAAAGCTGACTCTTTTCTCCAAGAGCTACTAAATATCAGTAACTTCTCAGCTATGTGTGAAGACTTGAAGTCTCCCTTGCTCATGCTAGCATGCAGAGTGGCTTGTTCTTGTAAAGGTCCTGTGTGGGCAGCCACAGCTGTTGCAAATTCAAGAGAGTAGTGGTCTTGTTATGTCCAGAAGACAATGTTTCAAAGCAGTACTTCCCAACTACTGGCTTTCACAATTGCTCTGCCCCTTCTTCCAAACTTGCATCCTAAGCCTTGGAAGGAAAGGCATGTTGTATAGATGGTCTACTTAATAGTTAAGCATGGCACAGACATTTAATCTCTTCATTTCTGACCAGAGCAACCCATTAAAAACTATCACAAATAAGCTCAACTTGAACCATGCTGTTAGTGACTTTTTTCTGACATTTCTCTCTAGAAGGGGGAGCATGGGACAGAAACAGTCTCTTGGCTTCATTTCTAAGCCTCATCCTAACTTGTGTATGATGTGGAGTCTCATGTGCCATGTACTTGGGAGGCGGTCCTACATAAGTTCTCCAATGTCCCATGTCTTATGGAGCCTTGGGATGCAGGGACCCTTAAAGTTGTAACTGGCTCTGGGTGTGCATAAAGCTTTTCCCTGAGTGACAGACACTGGGACCAAAAATACCACATTAAGCAAGTTTCAACCAAGTGCTGCCCAGGGCTCTACAGATGAGAGAAGCTGGGCACACAGTAGTGTTTGAGTTGGCTTCGTCTCTGAAACTGCCCTTCTGTCTTCTTGTGTAGGTACAGGAAGTTTTTATATTTATTCTGAAAGTACACTTTTATAGACAGAGGTGATGAAGTCTGTAAATGACAGCTTTAACTATTTTCTGTGTATGTTCGAATAGGCTTAGGTGAAGGTGTCCCATCCTGGGCTGTGCAAGGGCCATGATCTGACCTCATTTCCTCTGAGCCTGAACACCTGAACACAAGGTCTCACACTGAAGGTTGTGGTCCTGGAAAGCATAGAATCTGTGTGTGTGTGTGTGTGTGTGTGTGTGTGTGAGAGAGAGAGAGAGAGAGAGAGAGAGAGAGAGAGAGAGAGGGAGAGGGAGAGAGAGAGCGAGAGCGAGAGCGAGAGCGAGAGAGAGAGAGAGAGAGAGAGTATGTATGTTACTATATGCCATGACCAGGATTATTTTTAAGAAGACTTTATTCATGTTTCTGTAGCAGCGTCTATATGATGGAAAAGCCTCAGATGTGAGAATAACCATTAGAAATCTAAGACATATAAGAATCCCTCAAAAAGGGCAAGAAACTCACACAGTTTTGCTCACTGGGAGTGTGCATGCTCTTTCCACACTACAATTCTATCAGAGTCCTAGCTATGGAGAGAAGCCCAGACAACACCAGATTTGAATGATCTCTGGTCCTCATGGAGACTCAGAAGGTCAGAGTCACTGAACACAAGTTACAAATTGAGGGACTGAGCCACACAGTGTGTGGGCAGTGCAGGTGGAGAGGAAATATTTCTGGGAAGTCTTTCTGCTAGCCACTGGGAATCTAGAGATAACATGCCATGACTGAAGCCAGGAGTGATGGCACGTGCCTTTAACCTCAGCACTTGGAAGGTAGAGGAGAGCAGATATCTATGAGTTTGAGATCAGCCTCAACTACATAATGAGTTCCAGGTCAGCCAAGCCTAAATAGATATATAGAGAGATCCTGACTCAAACAAACAGAAAGAAAGAAAGAAAGAAAGAAAGAAAGAAAGAAAGAAAGAAAGAAAGAGAAGAAGAGGAAAAGAAAAAAATGAAAATATAATTTTAACAAATGACTTGTTTTTCCCCTCCAGGCACACACAGCCTGCTAATAGAGACATAATGATGAATAGATCATTTGTCTTACTTAGTGTGAAATTGCTGTGATTGCAACTCCATCAGGAAAACATTTAATTGAGGAGGCTCGCTTACAACTTCAGAGGGTCAGTCCATTATCATTAAGGAGGGGAGCATGGCAGCATGCAAGTAGACATAGTACTGGAGGAGTAGCTGAGAGTCCTACATCTTCCAGGCAACAAGAAGTCAACTAGAAGACACTAGGTGGTTTCCTGAGCATAGGAAATCTCAAAGCTCACCCCCAGTGACATTCCTCCAACCAGGCCATAGCTATTTCCACAAGCCACACTTCCTAATAGTGCCACTCCCTATGAGATTATATGGGCCAATTACTTTAAAACTACCACACCGGCTGGAGAGATGGCTCAGTGGTTAAGAGTACTGCCTGCTCTTCCAAAGGTCCTGAGTTCAATTCCCAGCAACCACATGGTGGCTCACAACCATCTGTAATGAGGTCTGGTGCCCTCTTCTGGCCTGCAGACATACACACAAACTGAATATTGTATACATAATAAATAAATAAATATTAAAAAAAACATTCCCAAAACTACCACACCATATTTTCTGCTCTGGGACAATATGAATGACGGGAGCTTATTCCTCTAAAGAGAAAACTATACCAGCTTCTATAGGGTGATCAGGTGAGTCTTTGGGGATAGGAAGGCATCACTCTGTATTTTAGTCACCAGCATTCAAGTCCACATAGTCTCTGAGTATGAGGAGGACTTGGTCACAGATAATCTTTTCGAGAAGTGATTTCAGGAAGTGATAATAAGCTAAGAGACTGTGGACTAGGGAGGAAGAAATACAATAAAGGAGCATCAGTGGACAAGTAGCAGCTGTGCTGAAGGCATCTTAGGGTTGTCCCCACAAAAGACCAGGATCTGGGTATTTGTTCATCCATTATCATCCCTTCCTGGCTAAAGATTGCCCTAATGTTGCCAAATTGTTGACATTTTGCACCTGTCCTATTGAGTGATGTCCAAGATAAAGCTAAGAAAGCCTTTGACCCGAGGAACAATACCCCAGGATCTAGATATGAGAAGCTGTAGCAACTTTGCACTGTTGTTGCAGGGAACTCAGCATGACCAAGGGAAGAGAGAGCTATACAGCAACAGTATCTGCTGCAGGATGAAGAAGCATCAGTCAGTAGACAGAGACCATGTCAGGATTTTCCCTAAGGAAGGAATACTATGAACCAAGTCCAAGGAGGAGAAAGAACTGGGATATGGGAACCACAGACCTTAGAATAAATTCCAGATTTACATGTGATAAAAGGCTTTGGGAGATGACTATGGATAGATTCTCTTGTAGACAGAGCCAAACAACTATTTGACAAGAGGTTTCTTCTAGCTCATTCTTGCGGGATAGATTGAGATTCTCTTCTAACTGTGTGCTTCTCTCAGCAACCCTAAACACAACCTTTTTTTCCTTGAAAAGGTGACTCTATGCCTTTGGAACAGATTCTCTCTCTCTCTCTCTCTCTCTCTCTCTCTCTCTCTCTCTCTCTCTCTCTCTCTCCTCATAATGGTTCCAGCAGTTAGTAAGGCATCTCTTCCTAGAAATCTCTTCTCACTGTTCTCCCATTCAACCTTGGGGAAGTCTTCTAAGAAAAACTCAGGGCCAGAAGTTGCTCATATATCCTTGGGAAAAGTCTATTACTTAGAAAGTGTTCAAAACATAGATGACTAAGAAGTAAGAAACATACTTGGCAGCAGTTCTCACCAATTACACCCATTAATTCTGTAACAACAGCATTCACGTGGCCTATCCTCTTTACATATGGACACTGTGGCTCAAAGCGAAGAGTTGGGGATGGATAGAACTTCTGCACTAAGGCCATGTACAGAACAATGTCAAGGTCATCAAAGGAGAGAGAGAGAGTCGGGAGCCATGAAGATTGGGATCTAGGTTTTTATAAGGCTTTACCTAGGCACAAGACTAGCATCGGCCACACTCCCCTTCTTCCCAGCATTCTGTTCTGTCTACTCTGCCCACCTAAGGGCTGCCCTGTCAAAAGGCCAAAGCAGTTTCTTTATTCAACCAAGGAAAGCAATACAAATACAGAAGGAACTCCTATGCCACCCAGGAAAAATGACAATTCCTGCCTCCTGGTGTTTGACAAAGGAGATTTAGATTACTGCTCCTCATACAGGCTTGGGAAGCATCTCCATCTCCAATACATGGAGGCTATCAGGCTATCACGTTTATGAAAGGACTTTAGGACAGATAAGGTGTCATAGCGCTTTACACATTCTATTTCTTTTCTTTCTCTTACTCTTTACTCTTGATGTCTTTCTTTTTTCCTTCCTTTTTGAAATTTCTGTTGTTTCTTGATAAAGTGTCAAGAATAATCCAGAATGATCTCCAACTCACTATGTAGTTGAAGATGGTCGTCTCACCTCTACTTCTGGGTGCTAGCACTAGGGTATATGCCACTGTGCCCAGTTTAATCTGGTGCTGGGGATCAAACCCAGGACTCTGTGCGTCTTAAGCCAGCATTCTACTAACTGTTCTACATCTCCAGACCTACGCAGGCCATCTCCTAATACTTACCTCATTATAGATGCTCAGTAAATGAGCATAGGATTATGTTAACAAATGTCACAAGAAGTGTCATAGGACTATGACAAACTTGTGGAGAGAGGACAACTATTTCTAAATTAGAGGAAAAATTAGAAAGCTAGGAAAGTGTTAACTTGCCTAAGATTCTCCAACCCAGTGTATTCACCCCAAACACACAAGGGTTTCCAAGGTTCCAAGGGTCACCAATTTAAGATTATGTGGCTCCCCTGTCCTCTGCGTTCACTGACTCATATGCACCTCCCACTTCACTTCACATCTAAAGGCAGGAGCCATCATGGTTACCTTCATGGGCATCTATCTTGAAACAGTTCTGCTAGGCATCTCAGCTTAAGCCATATTAACAGACATTGACATTACTTATTTGGCAATGAATTACTGGTAAACACATCTGTAAGGACCTTACATTCTTGCCTGTAACTAGAATGGTCTATGGAGGCTAGGGAGCTCTTACATGTGCCCAGAATGGATCTGGTCCCAACCCTGAGTGAGTAGAAGCTTGGCAGCAGATCTACAAAGACAAGAGCTCAGCGCATGCCTGCCTGTCCTTTTCTCTCTGTGTATCCAGACAGCTGTTAAGAGCAAATGTGTTCTATTGCCAGGTAATGGATGGAATGGAAGATCATGTTCAGATAAACCAGACTTAGAAAGACACACACCACAGGCTTTATCTCAAATGTGGAAATTGGAACAAAATAATAATATAATATAAAAACAAAGGGGGCATTTTTATAGATGTAGAATGGAACAGGGCAAGGCTCTTTGGAGAATAAAAAAGCTAATTAAACAGATGAATATGACCAAAGTACATTAATGTCGCCTGAAAACCCATTACGTTGTACAATTAATATACACAAATAAAAAAAGACCCAGCCTATTGTTCTGCCGGTATTAAGAGCACATAAAATAACATCTGAGTTCTACTATGCCAACTCTCCTTCCTCATCCCTAGGGTCCCAAAGTGCCTGTAGATATGAGGCATCACAAGCATATGGGAGGCAGAGTATCACTTTGCCAATAAGCAGAGCCCTTGTCACTCATCTGTAACACAGAGTACCTGGTTACTATACAGATGAGTGGCTTGAGGACCACAGAGCCTCCCGTATGTCCTGAGACTCTAAACTTCAGTCTATCGTGACTGGTTTGTGGAAGGAAGAAATGGAAGGATGTAACCCGGTGAGGTAGCAAATTGCTTATGTGGACACAGTCAATCCTGAATCCACTTGACATCCACCTCAGCAGTCAGGGGAGGCTGGAAGTAAGAGTAGGTGTGAGAGCTTTGCATGCCTTCCTCTAAGGATCTGGCTATGCATCTGTATGCACAACCCAAAGATAGCTCTGTGACAGTCACTTCCTCCTCCCCCTCCATGAAGGAAAACAAGCCACAAAGGAAAAAAAAGAGGGATGGGGAAAAAACTTGCCAGAGGTAAGGCAATGTGCCCTTTCCCTTCCCCTAAATTTTAGTAGGTAAAAAGATATAGGCTTGGGCATCTAGTTAACAAAAGGCAGGCTCTCTGGGTCAGGTTTCCAAGATGGATACAATCAATGTGCTGTTTTAAAAAGCCTTTTCCTAGGCCTGGCTAGGTACCTGGATGGTGGGAAAGTTCCAGGTGAGGCCAGAGAGAGGATGCTCTGGGGAGAATCTGTAATCCCCATCCTCAGCATACTTGGTGAGCCAGGGAATGCAGCTGCCCTGAACTTCAGCTTCTTCTTCTTGTACAAATTCAGAGCCCTTGAGAGTCAAACTCCCAGCATAGTGCTCAGGGCATCACCCACTGGCCAGGGAGATCTTTATGCTCATAGAAATGTGTTGCCTGCTACCATGATCAATGATATTGTGGCATTTATCTGGAGCTTTCCAGTTTGAAATCCTTCCCAGAGGTGTAGTTAGTTAGTGAGCTGAAAAATAAGACACATTCAACTGTATTTCCAAAGGCAATGATAGTGAGGAGCAATAGAAAGGCATTGCCCAGCTATGCTCGGTTCCACCTCAATGAGAAAAGCAAACAGATTGCAGCAAGAGACTTGCTATGCATCCATTATTTACCAGATCTGCAAGAGAAATGGGATTAAGCAAAACAGCCCATGAGCTACAGAAGGGTCCTCATTGCCAGAAGCCAACTCTTACCCAAGTAAAGACCCTGGGAAGCAAGGTGGATAAGGACAGTGTCAGAGAAAATGCAAAACAGCACAGAGGTTTGCAGGTTATTGCTGCAGCACACTGGAGAAGCCCTTGTAATCCAGAGAGCAGGCATACTGGGATGAATGCTTTCTGAATAAGAGATCTGCTTCTTCATGCTGAAATCACCAGTAGAAAAGAATGTTCATTAAATGTACAAAGTGAGAGAGCCTCAAACAACCTTCCCTCCAGAGACTGATTCCTAATGGATAGAATACTACCAACTGAGGGTCAAAAATCCAGTGAGTCTTGATTCATTTCCTAGAGGTGTATTGAGTCCTAAATTCTATCTTTGATTGCCTCCCCAAGGTGCTTTCTTCAGGATGAGAACTGCTAATCTCATCTGTTGCTTTCCATGAAAGCCTTCATCAAATGAGTCCACATAGGGCCGGAGCAGTAATACACTGAGATACTCACTCATTATTTCCTTCTAGCCATTATTAATTTCTTATGACTAGTGGAGTAGTTAACTAACACCAGGAACTACGCTGAAGGTGCCTGATTCAGCCATGTTGAAACTTCTTCCTGCAGGAATGGCTTACAGAGAGGAACTAATTAGCATATCTAGAGCTAATATTAGACAGAAGGATTAACTAACTGCCTGGGCAAATTCAAAGAATAGAAGAAAAAGAGATGATGACCTTCGAGTGAGATATGGAAAGTGCTTGGTCCTTAGAACACATGGACCACGGTTCTGACAAAAGGAACATTCCATACATTACTGAAGACTGTTGAAAACATGGCAGGTATGAAAAACTGATATGGGATTTTCCTTTGTATTCTGTGAACAGCATTAGTTAATAAAGAAACTGTCTTAGTCCTGTGATAGGGTACAGCAGAGCTAGGTGAAAAAAAAAAACTAAACTGAATGCTGTAAGAAAGGAGACAGAGTCAAGGAGAAGCCATGGAGCTGCTGCCAGAAACAGACATGCTGGAACCTTGCCGGTAGGCCATGAATCTCATGGTAAAATATAAAATAAAAGAAATGTGTTAAATAAAGATGTAAAAGTTAGCCAATAAGAATTTAGAGTTAATAGGCCAAGCAGTGATTTAATTAATACAGTTTCTAGATGGTTATTTTGGGAATCTGGGTGGCCAGGAAACGAACAAGCGGCCTCCTACTACAGAAAACACTGTAAGCTTATTTGGAGATTAGGTTATCAGACCATGAAGATTGAGTTTGAACAAGTAGAGACATGGAAATAAAAACACACCAGCAAAGAAAGGCTTTGTTTAAAAAANAAAAAAAAAAAAAAAAAAAAAAAAAAAAAAAAAAAAAAAAAGGAGGCAGGCAGCTGATCCTATTCATAAGAAGTGTTCAGGTTAAAAGCATGAATGGGGTCTTCTACTCCTACCACGTTACATCTGACACTTTCATGTACCTGTACCATCTACTGACATCTCCTCTTGACCTAGACAACCTCTGTAGTCTGATCCAGTGACCAGTCTTGCTAGTTGTGGACTCGATCCCAGCCCCTCCTGATTCCTCATGGCCATGGCCTTAGGCTCTGGAATAAAAAAAATAAAAAAAAAAAACAAAAAACAATACAGCCCTCATTTCTCTCCCCTCCCTCCTCCTCCTCCTCTTTTAATAGTCACCGTCTTCCTTATTTTGCTGAACTTTATGCACGGTATTTGTGCTTTCCCTGTGTGCTTCTTAAGAGGCATCTCTGGCATGCAAGCACTGAGTAGATTGGCACATGTACATTACTTGTGACTAACTATGGAGAAACAAATAAGACCACGAGCCGCCACATCCTCAAGTATCACATCACTGTTTACCAGGACCAGTATAC
This sequence comes from Alexandromys fortis, assembly GCF_014885135.2. Taxonomy (NCBI): domain Eukaryota; kingdom Metazoa; phylum Chordata; class Mammalia; order Rodentia; family Cricetidae; genus Alexandromys; species Alexandromys fortis. The sequence continues at coordinate 8,418,629 of NW_026067930.1, forward strand.
TTTATATGGGTGTGCCGAGGCCTGCCTGTCAGCCTTGTTAGCATTGGAAATCATCCCTGGGGAAAGAAATCAAAATGAAAATGTCAGGACATCCTGTTTGGATTATCAGTTGCTGGTAGGTTATGACTGCGTGTGCTATCTCTTGCTCAGCCCTGGCTACAGTCTGTCTATGGGATAAGGGGCTCAGCATGGAACTGCACACGGTATGGCAGGCTTATGAGTTTCCCTGCCACGTCTCTGCCTGATGATACAAGAATTTTACTTACTTGGGGATGAAGTCGCACTGTAAACCCCCCCCCCTTTGGAATTATGCTCGGGGATTCTCCTAAATTGTAGGCAGAAGCCTGGACTATCACTTATCAGTCTTAAAGTGGTTGATTTCACTTGACTCTTTACATGTCACGCCATCTGGCAGGAAATACATTTTGGAAATGAGAAGCTGGGGACTTTTCTCCTTGCAGTATATAACCTCATCACCCGGCCCAGAGTACGAGATTAGTAAATGTGTGTTGTAAGTTCAAGGATGAAGAAATGAATCACTGACCTTCAGCTCAGTGTTTTACAGTGTCGATTCTTCCTAGGCACTGACGTTCACATCCATCACCTAGTTTTTCTTTGTCTGTAAATTAAGACACTTTGCCAATAGATTGATTGTTTTTTAAATCTATATTGAAGGGGAAAGTGTATGGGATACCAGTGGCTTTGAGACAATGGCCTTGGAGACAGATTTATGTAGACTTGAAGCTTGGCCACACTCGCTGCCTATCAGCTTTGAAAACCCATACACTCTTCTGAGCCCCAGGCTGTAGAAACCTTCAGAGAGCAGGTTTCCTGAGGGCAGCCTGGGTTCTCTTGCAGGAGCCAGGCTTCAACATTGTGCCTAGAAGATCATGATGTCTAGAGACTCAAGATTGGGTGGCATTTCAATGATTTGTTTCCCAGCCAAGCTTTGATCTTAGTACAGCTGACCTGCTACACAGGGAATTTCACTTCCTTTGGAGATCCAATACTCCGAGAAGTCCTCAGTTCTCTCTCTCTCCTCTCACTGAGATTCTTTGTAACTTGGAGGTAGCTGGCTTTTACACTTAGCATGCTCTTATCAATCATTCTGGCCTTGGTATTTCCATTTTTCTAAGCCTCAACTAAGTTTAGCAATGGCCAATCAATTCCCTTGTCCTTATATCTACTCTTAACTCCATATTGATGAATAGCTGATCCATCATGTCAGCTAACACAGACCTTTCCATTGGTTACCTTCCCAACTCGACAACCACTGTCCTGTTCCTGGCACTGGAGCTCTCTGGGCTCTACCTGCCACCAGGAAGGAAGCCCTCATCCAGACAAAGCAGTGCTTTTTCCAGCCCCAGAATCTTTTCTTAGGCTCTTCTTTCCTGATTGTTTCTGAGAACCAGTTGCCTCTTGTTGAGTTCTCCAGAAAGGAGATCCAGGTAGAGATTTCAATGCAGACCTGCATTCAGAAATAATCTGCTAAAACAAAAGTGAAGGAGACAGTGAGAAATAGGTTGAGATTAAGGTCTGCTTTATGTCCCAAGCAAGCCGAAGATAGTCCCTAAGAATTTATCGAACTGAGAAGAACATTCAGATGTGCTTTACTAAGGGAATAAAACCCCCTTCTTCTGGAAACATGGATTCTGAGTCAATGCTGGAGGGGAACGGTGTCATGCCAGTTGAGGCAGCATGTCTCCAATCTCTGACGGAGCTGTGGGCACATTCTCCTCCATCATGTGCTCTGATGTCTGTAGTGTGTCTGGTTCCCTACCCACCCCACTCTAGTAAAGTTCTAAGATGGACAGTTCATGCCACTGAACCAATCGCTTTATCTTCTGAGCGATTTAGAAAGGAGCGCAGGTGAGAAGGGATAAAGGAAGTCAGACTTTGTATGTGTCCAGGTTTCTCTGCATTTGCTGGCAAGGAAGCAAAGCCAAGTTCTTCTCCACAAGCTGTTCATTGTGGGGTTACTCTTCATGAAGCAAGCAAACCAAAAGCCCAACAAGTAGAGGACTCAAAATAGGAGGCAGAGGCCCAAATTCCTTCCAGAGCCTCTTTGAAACTCAGCTGATTCCTACAAGCTTGATTCTGTGGGAATTGCTGCCTGCTGGTAACAGATTAGTTTCCATTAAACAGCAAAAAGTCAATAAAATTTACACCCACTGTCCTTTTCTTCAAGGAGTATTCCTTGCTTGTTTGTTCATTGTTTCTTGGTTCATTTTTTTCTTTCCTATAATAATATCCTCTTTCTAAGATATGTATCATTGATAGAGGGAATCCTTCCAATTATTTTGTAATTAATCAGATTGCATCCCGTTTTTCTCTTTGTCCTCATGGTTATTTAGCCTAATCCTTCAGGAGAGATCATGTGATGAAATGAAAGCCCAGTCTTCCATATAAGAGAATTTTGTTTGAATCCCTGCCTCACTACTTAGAAACAATTTTATCTAATGACAGATCCTGAGTGAGTTCAACAATATTATGGCAATAACCATGTCTCTCACAAGTTGCTATGAGAGATAAAGGCTAATGTTTCTGATATACCCAGAAGGAGTGCAGAGAAGAGTTACTATTGATGCAATTATAATAATTATGATCCAAATAGTTTGGGAAGTTACGTGATCTCTTACGTTAGTCAGCATCCTTTCATTTACAAGAGACAGGTCCTTTAAAATATTCTGTCAGGAGGGGAAATGAGGTAGATACTTAGTAGTCAAATAAGTTCAAAGATAAAGGGAACTAAGATCATAGAGGGAGCTCCATAACTCAAGCTGATGTTCTTTTGTGCAGCTTCTTCCTCAAGCATTCTCTTCTGAATAATTCCAAATTGATCTAAGATGGACAAAAAGCATTTCTTGTGACTCATGAGATCTTAGATCAAATTTTCTGACTGTAGTGACTGAATTTGGATTAGAACTAATGAATAGGATCAATCCCCAACAAAATGATAGTGTCTCGCCCAAAGAAGGAGAGCCCTTTTGTAGTAAAAAAATAAAATAAAATAAGTGTTCTACCAGAAGAAGCAGGAAGAAATGGGGAAGACAATGGCATTCATTCCCCCATCTAGCTGAAGTTCTTCCACTCGTCTATTCTATTACCATATCCCCTGTGGAAAGACATCTACTTCTTTGGTGCCACTCCCAGTTTTTTATAGAGCTCTGAATCATCACAGAAATCATTTAGCAGAAAGATCCCCAAGATTCTCCCATGTGACCCTATGGATTGAAGAATTCTTCTTTATCTATAAGACCAGCATTTTCTCCTGTACAGGATTGTCAAGGGACAATAGTATTCAGTGTCTTAGCTACACTGAATGGATCACTTTGAATTATTGTGCCTCATTCATATATAACAGTTTGCTCAAATAGAGACAAGATCCCACCCCTTATGGAAGAGTCAGTGGCTGTTGGTAGTTTCTGCAAGAGGGAGGTTTTTTTTTTTTTTGTTTTTGGTCACTTCCATGCTTCAGGGAATGCCTTCACAGCCACACATACATGGACAGTACTAACTGGACTTAGTGGAATTTTTTTAAGACATTGACTTGAAAGAGGGGCATGTTGATTAAAGTGTGAGGGGGTTTTGGGGAAGTGGTGGAGTAAATATAATCATATTTAATTGTATAAATGTATGAAATTCTCAGGAATAAAAAAGATATCATGACTTTCTGGGCACATGAAATGAACATCATTTTCTCTAAAATGTTCATTGATGTAGTCAGAGACAAGAATTCTGACATCCATAAGCCCTTATGGTTTTAGTTATTCCTCTACACAACCCTGGAAGATTCAAGGCCAAAGTAGTTTTGTAGATCAAATTCAACTTCAAAATGAGAAAAAGAAGAGCTTTAAGTTATAAAACAATTTTTAAGACTCCAACAGCCAATAAATAACCATCAAAGAATAAATTTAAATGAGGAACTTGAGCTTCTACAGCAATACAACTGTGTGTAAGAATAAAATGATAGAAAACAGCTGACTTAAACAGGTAGAACACACTTGTCCTACAACTGGCAATGAGAGTGCCTGTCCTGACCACTTGACCCTAATTATGTCTCTCTTGCCTGCCTCTTCATTGCACAGTAGAGCTGACAATCTTGAGGATCCATTTATATCCAACAGCTCAGAGTTCTGCCTGGACTTGCCTCCTAAGTGGCAGAGCAGGGAAACCAGTAAAGACTCCTATCCTATTGTCATTATCACACTGTCTAGTGGATTTTATTAAAAGAAAAAACACCAGAGGATGAGGCTAGCCTAGACATACCTGGAACATTTGGTCCATATCCTTGCATAAGTCTTCAGTTGCATGGTAACTGGGAGCTCACCAAGTTCCAATGGAGAGTTCCAATCCCATGACCACACAGAGAGTAATGGTTAAAATTCAGGTCACAAAACAGAACAAAAAGACATGTGGGAAAGGATCTGTAGAAAGGAGGAGAAGGAGGAAAAGGAAGATTAAAAGGCAAGGGTGAGGGTAATTAGAATATATTACCAGCTTGTATACAACTGTCAGAGAAAAAGCTAACTCAGTGAAAAGACACAGATATTGAAGAGAGTAAAAGAAACCTTCTAAAAGTTTCTGGGCTAAAAAAAACCACATTATTTAGAAAAGTTAATGTGCATTTTAAATAAATTTTTAAAGAAAAAAATGAAATATCATTGAGGTGAATTCCTCCTAGATTTACCAAACTTATAATATGGCTAGGTACTCACCACATCCTTCCTACTGTGCACACAAACTGTATACCCCAAAACCTTTGAATACCAACAGTGTGTCTAGTTCTAAACAATGGAATTGGGTAATGAATGTGTTAGTTACTTTTCTTATTCCTATGAAAAAATACATGACAAGCAACTAAAGGGGTTAAGGGTTTATATTGGCTCAAGGTTTGAAGAGATACAGTCCATAACGGTAGATAAGGCAAGGTAGAGCATGATGTGGCTGCTTTCCTTTTCCTTCAGTCTGAGACCCCTGCCTATGGAATGGTACAGCCTATATTCATGCTCAGGGTCTTCCCTCCTGGGTTATACTTCTCTGGAAACACCCTCACAGACACACGTAGAACTGTGTTTTCAAGGCGGTTCTACAATGGCCAACATGGTCTTCTAAGTTTTTCTGTCTTTAGTTACTTAGTGGCTAGATGGAGAAGACAGAGCAAAGGATTTCTCACATCTCACCCATCAGTTAGAAGATGTCAACTTTATTGAGTCACTTGGGCTTGAAAAAAGTCACCCATATAATCACAATGGGCTTTGCATTCGGGGGGAAATGCATCAAACTCCTGACATCTGGGCTTGTTTATTATAATAAGTCACATGAATTATCTTGATTAATAATTATCAACCTACTGGGAGGTTTTCAAAATTATCCTCACTCCAGTGACATTTCAGTCCACTGACATCAGGACCTGTAGTCAAAGAAAGGACTGGGGTAATGTCCAGATCCAGAATGAAATGAGAGCCCAAGACTCCTACCAGCCAGCTAAATTGCATCTGCTATGGATGCTTAAACCATGGATAATGAATCAGAAATCCATGGTTCAAACTAGTGTTGACTCTAAACATTCCTTAATTCTGTACATGACTCTCCACTTTCACACACACTTCCATGACTCAACTTTTGAGGAGAAGATGAACTTAGGGCAAAGTTATAAAGATTCTCCATCCCCTCCCATTGATGGGCCTTCATCTCCAGCCTGCTTTTATGAGTAACATACTGCCTCTGTGCATAGGGGTCATACCAGGTGCTGAGAGCTGAGTCAAATATGACTCAGGCCATATAAGCAGTTGTAACACAGACATATGTACAGAGGTTGATGACTGCAAAAATAATACTCAGGAAGATGCCATCCTCCCTCAGCATAATCTGCTGTCACTTTGAACCTAAACACTTTATCTATCCTCAAAATTGACCCCCCCAAATGGTAAGACTTTCAGTGAGTTTAGGTCCTTTCCTGAAACCATAAAGCCATCAGTAACAGTGGGAGACACAGCTTTCTGTCACAGGCTTCAACCTAAGGCATTTCACTGAGGAACTTCTACTCAAATGTGGCTGGTATCCAGGCTTATGCTGAGAAAAAGAATTTCAGAGTAAGTCAATATGAATCAGAGTTGAGATCTGTGAAGATGACAAGTTTGTGGATGGATAGATGATTCAGTGGGTAAAGCCCTATGTTAAGATCCACGACACCCACAGAAAATTCCAGACTTGGAGGCACACACCTGCAAACTCACTGTCAAGAGGCAGAGACTGGAAGATTCTAGAAGTACATTACCCAGCCAGTTTAACCAATCAGTGTACTCCAGGTTCAGTGAGACTGTCTCTTAAAAATAACCAACAGAAGAAACCACCCAATAGCAATCTCTGCCGTCCATACAATTGTAATTACACATATCCATATATACAATGCACACACACACACACACACACACACACACACACACACACACACACACGCATGCATGCACTTATATATGGCATACACAAAAAGAAAGATTACCCACCACTAGAAGGGTGGATACAGGCTTCTCAAAAGAGATAGTAAGCCGGGCGGTGGTGGCGCACGCCTTTAATCCCAGCACTCGGGAGGCAGAGGCAGGCGGATCTCTGTGAGTTCGAGACCAGCCTGGTCTACAAGAGCTAGTTCCAGGACAGGCTCCAAAAACCACAGAGAAACCCTGTCTCGAAAAAAAAAAAACAAAACAAAACAAAAAAAAAAAGAGATAGTAATAGTGTAAGTATCTTCATAAGATGTTATGACATTTGCATTACATTGTCCAAAGGATGCAATTCTCAACCAGGTTCAAAGATTAAGGGGTGTTACACAGGTACAAGGCCAAAAACATGGACAGATATCCTTGTATAAGAGGAGAGAGCTTGTTGGTTCCTGGCGCTTAGCCCCAAAATAACTACACAGAAACTATATTAATCAAAACACTGTTTGGCCCATTAGCTCTACCTTCTTATTGGCTAACTCTTATATCTTATTTTGATCCATTTCCATTAATCTGTATATCACTATGAGGTCGTGGCCTACCAGCAAAGTTGTAACATGTCTGTCTCCAGTGGCAGCTCCATGGCATCTCCCTGACTCTGCCCTCCTTCTCCCAGCATTCAGTCCAGTTTTCCCTGCCTGCCTAAGTTCTGCCTTATCAATAGGCCAAGGCAGTTTCTTTATTCATTAACCAATAAAAGCAACACAAAGACAGAAGGACCGCCTTCTGAATATCCCTGTATATTTCTTTGACATTTGGGCTCTCTTGTTACAAGCTTAAACACTAATATTAATTCAGATAACATCTTATGCTTCCCGCATTTCACATATGTATTCGTATGTATAGGATATAGAGTGACTACAATAGATTTAAAGTGGCTACAGAACTTACAAAAGCCTCATAGGAAGCAGAGACTTGTAGCTAATAGAGACAAAAAAAGAGGCAGTCACTGCACCGGTGAGAATAAAGAATCCAGTTGGAGAACTGCTGGAGGCAAGCAAGCCTAGCTGCCGGGTCTAGCCTGCTCACAGTGACTCGGGGGTTGATCAAAGCACAAATGAACCCAAAGGGATGGATTGATGCCAGTTTATATGGGCCGCATCAAGCAGTGTAGACCACATGGAGTTGAAGCCCCTGGCATGCTCAGACGTTCTCTGCTTGATGAGACCTTTGATGCATAGATCAGGTGATCAGAACAGAGGTTGTTGGTCAGCACAGTGTTAGGTTTTCTTTCTATGGAGTTTCTAGGTGAGGGTACTGTGGTTTTTGTCATTCTAGTGTTGTGAATCTCAACCTATAGCTCATGACCCCTTTGGCAAACTTCTGTCTCCAAATATATTTGCATTACAACTCAGAGCAGTAGCAAAATCAGAGTTAAGAAATTAATTTTATGTTTGAGGGTCACCACAGCATGAGGAATTGTATTAAACTTTTCAGCATTGGGAAGGTTGAGAATGACTGGTCTTATGTGTTTGATAATACTCTAGTCTGGTTTTATTGATATAGTTTTATGCCCTTTTATGACTTCTGGGGACACTATACACACACATGATGCATGTGCATTCACTCAGATACATACACAGTACATGAAATAAAATAAACATTAAACAGGTGTTTTTTTTTTTTAAAAAGTGTTCTTTTTCATCTTTTAAATTCCACAAGTCACACATGGGAAAGGAGAGAACAAAGAAACTGCCTGAGCCTTTAAAGCCACCTTGGAGACCAGCTTTCAGTGGGGTTCCTCTCCAATATACCATCACTATTTCACTAACATTCAGTTTTAACATACAACACAATTTCACACTTCATTTAAATCATCAACACACACACACACACACGAAACTGAGCCTAGGACCTTACACATGCACAAGAATTCTCTCACTGAGCTATATTCCTGATGTGCACAGAAGACAGAGGTGGGTAAAATAAGTCCCATTTTATGGATGAGAAAACTGGGATTTAATGAGGATAAAATCTGTCCTGGAATTAAGAAGGCATGGAGATGGATCTAAACCCAATGGCAATGTCCTTTCCATAAAAGTTTTCTTTTTTTAAAGTTATTATAACGGTAATATAAAACTTAAAAGAGTTAAACTGTGACCATAATTTTGGATAATTAAATCAATGTCCCCATTCCCATGCCCCATAGACCCAGCGATGTATGGAAACTTGTTTAGGAACCCAATATAAGCACCTACTCTGCCAGGCACTCTTCATCATACCATAAGCTTTCCTCTACTCCAAGAAAAAACAGTGACGCTGGGTGGTGATGGAGCAGGCCTTTAATCCCAGCACTCAGGATGCAGAGGCAGGTGGATCTGAGTTCTTGGCCAGCTTGGTCTACTAGTCTACAAAGCAAGTTCTGTGACAGCCAGGGCTGTGGCACAGAGAAACCCTGTCCTGAAGAACCAAAGAAAGAAAGAAAATGCAGTGAAATAAACCATAAAGTTAACCACATGTCTCTGTTCCCAGTCCAGTGATGCAGCTGCATGAAAACAAGATCACACCTGCAGACATGCAGACAGCAGTAGGCAAGAAATCAGAATCAGAATCCTTCGCGCTACTTTTAAACGCTTGTAAAGCTGTGGGGGTGAACTCAAGAGGAGCCATGTCTATGAGAGTTGCATCCATGTAGTTAAGTGCTTTTTAGTGATGTCAAGGAAGAGAAAAAAAATAAGATAGAGAGCCATAACATCATTAATAGCACCCTCATGACCATCAACCCAAACAATGATCCAAACCATTGAGCCCCTATAATATGTGAGCAATCTGATTCTATTTCAAATATCTTTGTTCCTCCTTCTCCACCAAGCTCAGTTCTGATTGTCCCTAATCTTCTTTCATCTGTAAAAAGCAGTTCCTCTTTCTGGTGTCTGGCAATGCTCACTGCATTACAGCGTTGAGACTGCAAACTGGGGAGTGGAGGGTCTGTGTCCTAGCCCTCAATACAGAACCTGAAAGTTTTTCAGCTACAATGATCTTTACATCCAATGGTGTCAGAGGCTGGTTTGTCTGTATTCAGCAACTGGATTTGGACCCACATCTCCTAACATCCTAGCCTGGGCTCTCTCCAATGACTTGCAAGGCTTGACCCTCTGTTTCTCAGGCCCAAAGTCATGACTATTGTACTAGCCACACTCTTAATTTCCCTTAAGATGTGACTCTCCATAAGTCTTACCAGTCATTTCTACACTTCAGTATGTCAAGCAAGTTACTTCAAATGAAGAAGCATGGGTTTCTGCATCACACAAGCCAGTGGAAAGGTTCCTAACCCACTTCTAAAGTGCAGTTCTAGTAACAAAAGAAGTTCAAGTATCTCTAAAAAGAGATAAAGGTCATAGCAGCAAGGGACTCATCCCAACTCAGACCTTTTCTCTCTTCTTCTCTTGCTCTTGCTGTTCCCTTCCTACATGTATTTCCAGTATGACAAATACTGGTTGACTTTTTGCCCTGCACTAGTGGGGTTGGTACTGGATATAATGGGCCTAGGTGAGATAGCTTCAACAAATCTGCTGGCCCTTCTGCTATTTCATCTCCATGTTCCAAACACCACGTTAACACGTCATACTGGGATGACGTCTATGTAAATAAATTTTAAAGCAAGTAATAAATAAACACAATGAATGTGTTTGAGGACCAGGGGACACTGGAATTTTTGCATACCGCTAGGGAATACAAATGGCACAAATGATGAAAACGGGGTAGAAATTGATGAGGCCGTTTAGGGTAAGAAGACCCCAATAAAAACCAGTTCCTTTCTTAGCTAAAAGTCAAAAATGTTTGTGGGTTTCTCAGCACCTTCTCCTAGCCAATGCCAGAAGGGGTTGGAGTTTCTGCTCCCTGAGCTTGTTCCTAAATAATTCCAAGGTTCCTTCTTCAGAGCAGGTAATGCTAGAATAACAAAAAAAAAGCCCAACAAGGAAGACTCCTTGTTGAGAGAACAGACTCTCTGACCTGGGGTGGAGAAGACCTACCATTCCAGCTGGGCCACTCACTCACCTGACCAAGAGACAGACAGTTTCTAGGAAAACAGGTTCACTAATTGATGTCATCTTGTTGGCTTTTTTTTCCCTCCCCTAAGCTCCTGGTTATAAGAAATTGCTGGAAAAAGCCCCAATGAAAGGAGGGAAAACAAGGTTTACCAAATGCCCACAGATGGTGCTGTTGCCCTGAGAACACACGAAGAGGGAAGGACAAAGTACTCTTGGTGACATTTTGTCTCACTTGAGCATGGGTAGAGGTCACAAAAAGCTGTGACCCTCTGTATTTGTAGGAATTAAAGCTCCTTAGAAACCGACTTGTTAAATCTTAGTAGCCTTGCACATGGCTCCCAGTAAGACAGACAAGCAACTGCCTGGAGACCACGTGGTCCAAGACAATGCTGGTGTCCACTAGTAGAGCTGGCACCCTGAGTCTGGCCACACCAAGCCCCTCCTGTTTGCTCTCCTTCGTCCCTCAAACCTGATCCAAAGTCTCTCAGGTTCTCTGGGGGAACTCTGGCAGAAGGGGAAAGAAGAGAGAATCATGAGCTCAGAGAGTAAAGGATTACTTAGCTCCTACCACAAGGCTACCAGACACAGACATATGGAAAAACAAGGCAGACAAGAAAGATATTGAACATGCATGCCATATTCTGCCCTTATCCATGGAGAGAAGCCTGAAAAGGAAGAAATTAGAAGGTCCCTTTTCTTCTTCTCCTAAGGAGGTAGCCCATCAGGCAAAGCGGCTTATAGCGCCAATACAACACCAAAAGATAAAAGGGGCTTACTTAAGGTCCTGGAGTTATGGTCACCTATTGTCTTCAGAGGAGCTTCTGAAATAACCCCAACAAATATGTGAGTGTACTTTTGGGGGACTCCTTTCATGGCCACCGTATGGCACCAGCAAACCAGAATCCCCACCTGAGGTCCTTAGTCTCATTAATGAAAGAATTTAAGAATGGAATCAAACAGAAGCTCACAGACAATTGTGTTGGACTTTAAAAAGAAACACCCGGGCAGGCAACTCATATCTAAGCAGCTGCCCAAAGGAGGAGAATGGAAAGGAGGAACAAAAAGCTATACCATTTAAAGCAGCGACGGAGGTCAGATACATGGCAAACAAGCAGCCACATGGAAAACTTGTGCTTTTAAGAATAATTCAGAAAAATGTGAAGTCTTAACTAAGAAGCGTGGCCTTGGCCCCTTAAGCTACTGTGCTAAAGGGAAGAAAAAATATTTTACCTCATTAAAGAGCTAATTAATTACTCCATCTATGTCTTTAGCAAAATGAAAGCCTCCTTCCTAGGTGATTGGTCAGGCTAACTGGAATGTTAAGTCTTTACCCAGACCAGAGGTTGTATTCTCTTGACCATCAGGGGCCTTTGCTGCCTAACACACAGCTGCTAGGGAAAACAGTATTCCAGTTTCTCCATATGTAAGAGTAGAATGTCATGCTTCCACACGATCCAGCAGTTCCACTTCTAAGTGAATTCACAGAAGAACTGGAAACAGGATCTTGTGGAGATATTATACCCATGTTCAGAACAGCATTATTCTCAGTTGCCATGATAAGGAAATAATATGTGTTCATCAATAGAAGAATGGATAGACACACTGGAATGTTGCTAATCTTACAAGACAAAAATCCTGACTGAGATGCAGCCCAGCATGGCTGAACACTGTGGACATGATGTTGAGTGAAACAAGCCAGCCATAAAAGAGACAAGCGCTTTGAGTTTCCACATGGGTACAACATGGAGCAGTCAATATCGCTGACACAGAAGGTACAAGAGTGGACAAGAACGGGGGCAGTAGAGCTTTGTTTTGATGAGCTGAAAACTGCTCTGGGGATTAAGAGTGGTTAGTGTGTTCCTCACTGTTGTGCATCCCAAGGCCTCTCCAGCTTTAGATCTACCCAAGGTCTGAGGCTTCCCAAGCAAACTTATCGGTTGTCTAACTTCTTGTCTGCCCAGCCTGCTTCCTTTGCTCCCTAAGAAGGGTTTTCCTGGAGAGGGACATCTCCATCCAACTCCAGAGGCAAACTTAGTCTTGGAGTCTCAAAAGTTGCTCTTCTCTGAAGGACCTGTCTTAACTTGCTTTACTATAACAAGAATTAACCCAAATTACAAGGAACAAGGTAGGCCCAAAGTGGACAGAGCTTGGAAATCAGACCTTGAACTCACCTGGACTGAAACAGTTGCGGGGACAGTCCCATCTGCAGATACAAAATGAGTAAGGATGGTGGCTCATGTCCTCTGAAGAGATCCACCGGAGGCCATGAGTGAGGACCAACCAGCTCTGTTCATTTCTGTCCTCTTCAAGCAGGAACACACCAGGGGCAACAGTAAGGACCAGTCAGCCTGTGTCTGTGTACAAGCATAGCCAGGACCTGCAGATGCTACCCCACTGAGCATTCCCTTCTGCTACAGACCCTTAGTCTCTGCTTTCCTTCAGGAGTAAGCTAATAGGACTGAGAGATGGGTCAAACTCACTTCTCCTGGTAAAGACATTCACTCTGTTTCTCCCAAGAAATGCATGCCATGATTTGAAGACTAGTAGTTATGAATGCTCGTCCGTTAGCATATGCTTGACCCACTAGGTCTTAATTTAACCTGTTTCTCTTCATTTACATTTTGCCTCAGGGCTTTTTATCTTTCTTTCATTCCGTATGTCCAGCTGCTTCTGTGTCCGGTTGGCTGGTGGCTGCCTAGCTGGCTAGCCCCACCTAATCCCCTCTATTTCTCTTGTTCTTTCTTTCTCTCTCAAGCCTAGATTACTCTTCCTACTTATTCTCTCTGTCCATCAACCCCACCTATCCCTCTGCTGCCCAGCGATTAACCACTCAGCCTTTCATTAGACTAATCATATGCTCTAGTCCAGCAAAGCAACCCATCTTTACATCATTAGACAAATGCAGCATAAACAAATGCAACACATCTTTACATAGTTAGAGTAATATTCCACAACAGCTAGTTCTAGGAGCAGCAGAATGGGAAAGAGTTACACAGCAGGCTGCATTTTAGGTAACCAGTGCATACAGGCCTCTTCTTGCCCCTGCTTAAACACGTGTGTGTGCACTCATTGCACTCTCAGGCAAGAAGCATGCACCTAAATTTCTGTGGATCAGACATACAGGCCATACAATGACATTCATACACCATACGACTGAAATGAACCTAGGTAGAAGCAAGCCCACATTTTACATCCATGCATGGGGCATATTCCTTGTTTATTTAAACGCAAGAGCATATGTGCTTTTAAGCATGTATGTCCTGTCTCTTTCACACAGTCCTCATCAGCCCTCTGGATTTCCTTTCTGTACTTGGAGAAAGGGAAAGTATAAAAAGAAATGCAAAGCTTTCCTTTGCTAACACTGGGATCTTAAGAAATTCATTCACGGGGAAGAAGGAAGTCCTGATACGATGATTTGCATTTTAGATGTTGGCATCTGTATTGGATTTGGTTTAAGTGCCTCGCTGGATAATCTCAGCTTTTTCACTGATGTTTCTGATGAACATTCAGAAAGGTCTCTGCAATCAATAAGATTTATGTGGTGCAAAGAGGAGATTCTGAATTTCATTAAAGGCAGAATCTAGAGTTTCATTGCCTTCTTTGGAGAACAGACCATTCACAGAACAATGGCCACCCCCCCCCACACACACACACATACACTTCTTATCTTGACATGTTGGCTGTGCCTATCACCCTGTGCCCATATTTTGTCTGGTGGATGTGACCAGAAAGAATCTTAACCACCCATCTCCTATGCTGTGTCTGTCCTGGCCAGTACCTCTGTTCCTGGAGAGCAGCTCTTCACTGACTCTGAGTATAAGAAAACCTAGAAACACTCTTCCAGGCCAGACCCTGTAAGACTCACTTCTTCATTTGCCCAGAGAATAACTCCCTAGGTGCCTCAGATCTACTTTCCCCAAAGAAAGGTGTCATCTAGTGCCACTAGGACCCACAAGCGTGTTGCCATCCTATGACCTTTGACTAATAGAATACAGGAGCTGAGATGCACGCTTGTCTCACTTTCAACCTAGCGTACTGTCTCAAGCTCTACACTGAGTTTCCAGGGATGTCAGCTGGTATGAATTAATAGCCAAGCCACCACTGGCTTTTAAAAAGTATTTTCCTTCAGTGTTTCCCTTTCCCCTCTTTCTTTTCTCCCGGGATTGTGTACGCAAAGGGGAATTTGCAGTAAATTTTGGCAGAACAATTCTGGGCCATGCAGGCCACTGTGGAAATTTAAGAATAACCTGCATTGTTTAAGTGGATGTTTGTACACCTGCAGAACAGGGCTAATCGCGTTATCCAGAGTGAAGACTAACTCCGATAAGGCGCATTGACATTATCTCGTCCTTTGACAAAAATAAGGGCAACATTTTGATAATTCGTTCTTAATTTTCAAAGTATTTTATTGGAAAACCTCTCATAGCACATTTTTTTCTACACCTTAGGTGGTGGTTTTAAAACAACAAGTTACTACTCTTGATCAGATTAGAAAAAGAAGACTTTAAGTTCCGGGAGAGAGGGAAGGTAGAGAGCAGAAGCAGAATATTTCAGAATCTTTAGAGGAAATCAGAGGAAGTGAAGAACAGGATGGCCTCCTTCCTTCCTAGGATACACATAGCACTTAAAAGATACCGAGGGTTTGCTCCTTCTGGGGTTACTGTGTAGCTACTTCCTGAGCGGAAGCATTTCCTCCTTCTGGGAGGCCCAGGAAACTAAAGAAACTGGCCAAGTCTGGGAAACTTAGAAAGTTGCAAGACGAACAAAGCTTCTCTCCCCCATAGAAGCAGTAAACCATCAATGGAGGTATGAACACTCTTGGGTAGAATGTGTACGTGTTGAGCTGTAGGGCAAAGGAGCTCCAGGGATGTGGCTTTCATGAGTTGCCACAAATGATGGGATGGCCTTTTAGTTACTTCTGTCCCTGTAGCGTATCACCCATGCTCCTATAGGCATATTAATTCACTGGCCCAACAACATAGACATGGATGGACCTGCTTCTTCAGGTTGTGCCCTATGTTGGGGGAACAGACATTTGTTCAGGTCTCCCTACGAAAGTCATATACCAGGGATCGCCACCAAAGCTATCAGAATAGAGTTAGAGTGGATTTTATACTAAAATCATTTCACTAAAACTCTCCCACTATGGAGAAATAGCATTTTTTCAAATCTATTCCGCTATAGAGAAAAAAATAATAATTATTAAGAGAAATCAAAACCAGAACACATTTTTTAAATAAACAGATGGTAATAACAAAGGAATCAAGGAATTCGAGTTGGGCAGGGGCTAGGAGTCTAGTTTTAAAAATCAAATTGAGGTATACCCAACCTTTATTGCAATTTTGGCATAAACTTTTGTCACAGAGCTTTAGTAATATCATGAATTTAATATAGTCTCATAAAAGGGGAGATAGAAAAAATGACAAAAATATTGAGAATACAATGGCTGAACATTTCTCAAATCACTACTAGGTGACATAACTCAGATGTTCAGGACAATCTCTTAAGAGGATACATGTGCATGTGCAGCATCAAGGTCAAACAGCTATAACTCAGGAGAACAAACACTTGTTCAAGGGAGCAGCTGAGAGAATATGTATCACATTCAAGCATAGACCAAAATTAACAATAGGTTCTTCTGAGCAGAAATGGTGGAATGCGGAGTTTCTTTAGGCAATCTCCTAACCAAGCATTTTTCTTTACACTATTATTCCCCAAACCATGGTGAAATTAGACGCATAAGAATTATTTCAAATCATAAAATAAGAACAGGTCAGAGCATAGGGATAAGACACAGACAGACACAGAGGGCTGCTTAGGACTCACAGCAAAACATCCAGACACACATAGCTGATGACAGACCACCTGTGTCTCATTTTAAAAAAATAAGAAATTGATAGAATAATTGGGCCTGTAATTTGGATGCAGCTCTAAATATCCGACAGGCATAATGTCGTTTCATCCTTCAGCACACCTGTAAGAGAGGTGCAACTATTAATCCTATTAAAGCTAAGGCTATGGGCACAAAAAGGCTGAATAGCTCACCAAACTCATGCAGACTGGAAAGGAGTTGAAAAGAGTCTTTAATTGGAGACTCCAGTCTCCAGCCTTGGTCCCCTTATTGACAATGTTAAAACTTCACACAGTGCTAATGGGTAACAGGTAATAAGAGTTGGAATAAAGAAATGAAGAGAGACACTGAAAAGACTCGCTGAATTAGATAAGATGAATTTTTTTAACATAAGGGAGTGGGGATTAAAGAATTGAGAATGTTATAGGCATGCAGAACAGCAAGAACCCAGCCAAGAAGAATAAGGGGAGACTTTTTAGGAGAGGTAAAACCTGGGGTGTGATTGTTTAGGTTGCATACTGCACAGCGTAAACCTTTGTTCATGGCTCCCCTGGAGGTGTGCAGTGCACAGCCTGTTTCACCTTGTGCAATCTGCTCTGTATACCAGAGAATTTCGACTCAGATGAGTCAGGAGATGTTAGGGTAAACAGGTAAAGAAACAGGAAATGGCCATACACCCTGTGCCCATACTTGGGGGACATAGGAAGTGAGTAGGCAGCAACCCTGTGGCCCTGGACCCCCAACTCCCTAAGACCTCAACGTGGGAGAAAAGCCAGGGGCCCCTACACAGGTCCCTAGGCATTTCTAGCTGCCAGCAGGGAGCTTGCCAGCTAGCCCTCAATCCACCCTGCCCCCAAATTGCTATTCCCTGTGAGCTCCTTGGAACCCTGTGAAACACAGCCTGCGCCAATACTGAGTGGACCTAAGAGCCTGCTCCAATATTGACTGGACCTAAGAGACAGCCACAGCAAGGATTTGACCAAGAAGCCAAGACACTGCTGGCCTCATTTGAAGAAAGAGATGGGTAGACACCAATAAAAGAATTTCTCCAACACCCTAAAAAACAACATGGTAACACCAGGACCCAGCAGACACACAACAGGAAGACTTGATCACACTGACCCAGAAGATGTAGAAGAAAATAACTTTAAATGTAACTTTATGAAAATGACGGAGACCTTTAAAGAGGAAGTGAAAAACTCCCTTAAAGAAATACAGGAGAAGACAAACAGAAAGCTGGAAGAAATTAATAAATCCCCCCAAAGAATCACAAGAAAACCAAGAAAAAGCAATCAAACAGGTGAAGGAAACAGTTCAAGACTTGAAGACTGAAATAGAGGAAATAAAGAAAACACAAACTGAGGGAACTTGGGAAATGGAAAATCTGGGTAAATGAACAGAAACTACAGAGACAAGTATAACCAAAGAATACAAGAAATAGAAGAAAGACTCTTGGCCACTGAAGATACTATTGAGGAAATAGACTCATTGGTCAAAGAAGACACTAAATCCAACAAATTCTTAACACAAAACCTTCAGGAAATCTGGGACACCATGAAAAAAAAACTAAGACTAATAGGGCTAGAAGAAGGAGAAGAACTCCAGCTTAAAGGCACAGAAAATATATTCAACAAAATTAGAGAAGAGAACTTTCCCAACCTACAGAAGGATATCCCTATGAAGGTACAAGAAGTCTACAGAACACCAAATAGACTAGATCAAAAAAAAAAGTCTCCTCACCATATAATAATCAAAACACAACACAAAACATACAGAACAAAGAAAGAATATTAAGAGCTGCAAAGGAAAAAGGTCAAGTAACATATAAAGGTAAACCTATCAGAATTACACCTGACTTCTCAATGGAAACCATGAAAGCCAGAAGGTTCTGGATAGATATAATGCAGACAGTAAGAGACCATGGATGCAAGCCCAGACTACTATACCCAGCAAAGCTTTCATTCACCATTGATGGAGAAAACAAGATATTCAATGACAAAACAGATTTAAACAATACGTATCTACAAAGCCAGCCTTACAGAAAGTACTAGAAAAAAAAGTCAACCCAAGGAAGCTAACTATACCCACAATAACCCCCCACCAGCATAACCCAAAGAAGGGAAACACACAAACCCTACTACTGAAAGATAACCAAAGTTAACAACCCCTGGTCATTAAAATCACTTAATATCAATGATCTCAATTCACCTATAAAAAGACACAGGCTAAGTTAATGGATACAAAAACAGGTTCCAACACTCTGCTGTTTACAAGAAACACACCTCAACTGCAAAGACAGACACTACCACAGAGTAAAGGGTTGGGAAAAAGTTTTCCAATCAAATGTACCTAAGAAACAAGCAGGGGGTGGCTATCCTAATATTTAACAAAATTGCTTTCAAACTAAAATCAATCAGAAGAGATGGAGAAGGACACTTTATACTCATAACAGGAACAATTCATCAAGATGAAGTATCAATTCAAGGAAATCCCATTCCCATGTCAGGAAATGGGAGGAGAGGCCTGAGGACTAAGAAAATAAAAAAGAACAGAGCAGGGTTAAAAAATTTGTTCTGAGGACCGCTGTTGAGCCACAAGTTGCCATTCCCATTAAATGGAGAGAAACTAGGCCAGTATGGGTGGAGCAGTGGCCCCTATCAGAAGAAAAGCTACTGGCTCCTCAGCAGCTTGTGCAAGAACAGTTAGCTGCTGGGCATATAGTCCCATCCACTTCCCCTTGGAATACTCCCAAATTTGTTATCAAAAAGAAATCTGGCAGTTGGTGACTATTTCAGAACCTTAGGCAGGTTAACAAATGTATGGAAATTGCGGGATCATTACAGCCAGAATTGCCAGGATCTGTGCTATCCCTAAGGATTACCACATGGTGGTGATTGACCTCAGGGACTGCTTTTTTACTATTCCTTTGCATCCTGAGGACTCACCCAAATTTGCTTTTAGTGTTCCCTCTATTAATTTCAGAGAGCTGCACCAAAGGTATCAATAGGTTATGTCTGAAAGATTGGTGCATTACAGGATTAGCGGTTTCAGCTGGGCCAAAGAATGACAGTGGCCCAAGCTGGAGGCATCCAGGAACACTTGTATTCCTGATTTTTCCTTTCTTCCCATGGACTTGGAACTGGGAGGATCAGTCACTCTTTGCTAAAGTATGTTTACCAGGGAAACCTTTGAAATCTGGAGAAAGGAACTCCAAAGCCTGAATGCTGCATCTCCAGACTCTGCTTCTTCTCCCCCAGCTCTCCCACACTGCTCCTCTTTCAGATTCTCATGCCTAGCTTTGTGCTGCCTGATGGTCTGAGTACTAGGGGCTCCCTCTGCAGGGAGGCTCTCTCCCTCTTCTCAGTTAAATTTCACTCTCACAATGAGAAGAGTTCAACTGATTTACCCGCATCTTCTTTCTGTACTATTTCTTTCTACTTCTTATTTGTGTTCTGGACTATGGAGTGTGTGTCAACTCAAAATGTGAAAAATTATATGGAGGATGAGGACAAAAGTTATTTTTCAATCCATTCCAGATGTCCCAGAAGTAACTCATCTTCTTTCTCATGAAGTCCTTCCCAGTGGTGGCTTATGTATATAACTTTTCTTTGATTTTTTTAAAGGCACAACAGGATACTAAATGTACTACCTTGTCAGCACTTTTTTTTACTTAGCAAAATACCCTTGATGTCATTTCATATTTCTAACTATCTGTCAATCAATTGATTGGTCATCTTAGTTGACCTGTAACGTACATACTTGCAAACTATCTTACCTTGTTTAATAGTTATAGAGAGCTGTCCTTCAGAATTCCCTACTGACTGATGGATATCTGCATTCTTTCCATTATTTGGAAAGCAAACAGCCTTGAACATGTGAACATGTGTGCTACTACATTTCAGAATAAAGTATCTAGGCATTAAACTTCTGGATCTTACTGAATGGGTCACGTTTGGACAGGTGCTGCTGGATTGCCCTCCACTGGAGTTATCCATGGATGAGCCTCTTCGAGCCTTGCCTTGCTCTAACCTTCCACTGAGAAGTTATTAATGTACACGATTGCTTCTTGGTGGTTTCTCTTCTAAACCCATCAAGTGAGTTTGGGATCAAAGAAAAACATCAAAGCACACAGTGAGGAGAGTTTTGGCATCCAAATGACATCATTTCCCATTCTCCCTGTGTCACAACAGTGTGGCCTCGGGTAAATGACAGAACCACTCTGAGCTCTGATTCTTCATCTGGCCGAAAGAGATGCTGATAACCCCTACTTTGAAGACTGACTCTCAGGACCAGATGGAATCATAGTTTTGTGGAGAGCCATGCAGCATAGATAGCCCCAAGCCATGTGCAGTTATTGAGATGGCAGCTACAGCAAAGCCTCGGCCAGCTAGAGGTAAAAGCTAAATCAACACATATTTAACCTCAGAGATGGTACGTGTTGAACTCCATAAACTTCTAATTAAAGCCTCAGAGACCACAAGGACAATTTGGCAGGGTTTCTACCAGTGAACGCTTACTGAAGAGAAGGTCCATTTGCCAGCAAATACTCCCCAAAGAGAAGCAGATGTCTGGGCCCCAGGCTTAAGGCCTATTGAAGAAATAAAGCATACTCCATCTAGCCCCTACACACCAATGACCAGAACTAATTTTTTTAGTAGAATTTTTACAGGCATTTAAAGCAGCTGCTGATGGAGAAATGAGTCTTAGTGGGAGGGATGTGTCCCAGGAAGGATCAGGGGAAAAGCTAGCTTTTCCCTAAGTTATTTCCAAAGGCAAAGAACATCCCTAGGGAGACAGAATAAAAAAGGGCTTAATAGGTCCTATGAGAACTAGCCAGAACCAGCTGTAATTAAGACCTGCTGACCATCACATGCAATATCTGATGGAGGCTGCCCACTGAGAATTTGAGTGTCTTATTGGGAGGAAGGGCTGGCTAGCATCCAGAAATCTCCAGGCATGAAGCCGCCCTGCTCTCTCTCTGTTTTACATTGTGATTGACCACTGAACTGCTGTCCAAATTGATATGTCCTGCCCAGACCCTAGCCTGATAGAACAATTGCTCGCACTGCCCTGCAGGCTACTGGGTCAGCAGCTGGTAATTGACAGAGAACTCATTATGGGAAGACAGAGCCCCAGAAAAGCGAGGAAGCTCTACCGCCACAGCAGCAGGCCTGGGGTCAATTCGGCAGGAGCATTACAGGCCAAGATGCGTCACCGATGAAGGGGAAAGTGAAGTTTTAGAAATGGCCCAGCCCTATGTCTGAGAACTCACTGTTGAAACTCAGCTCTGTATACTCCTCAAGGGACTGTGGGATGTCACTCATTTTTTTTTTTCATTTGCCTCAGTTTTGCCAACTGCCAAGTGGAGATGAGAGTAAACACTATTCAAGGAGTGGATTAGTTGCTAGGATAAAAAAAAAAAAAAACTAAAAAAGCAATTCACATCAAGAGGGTTTACCATTTGAAGAGCACAGTTCATCGTGGCTGGGAAGGCAAGGGGAACAGGGGGCAGCTGGTCACATTGTATCTGCTGCCAGGAAACGGGGAGATAAATGGGGTTGAGTCTTCCTATTCCGTCCAGAACCCCAGTTTATAAGACGATACCACATAGGTTTAGAGTGAATCTTCCCATCCAACCTAACCTAGATAAACTCCGTCACAGTCATGACCAGCGAATTGTTTCCTTGAAAACCCTAGATCCTGTCATGATAGCAGCCATTAAAAGTGGTCCAGAAAACATGAACAGGAGAAAGGCTCCAGACATACCTGGTAGGAAGGTGGTACTACATGAAAGGTTTTTTTTTTTTTTCTCCCCTAAGCTCCTATGTGCAGCTGTGGCAAACTTTAATTCTAGACACACCTTAATCTACAGGACAAGTGCATGTCGACCACACAGAGAAGTATGAGCTCTTCCACATTCCCGTGTCAAAATTTTAGAAGCTCAGAATTCCTATAAATGGTCAATAAACTTCCCACATAAGTACCAGAATAAGTGACCATCAATCTGCATGCCTTGTGTCTGTTGAGAACCTACTGTGTGTGAGGTGTTCCTCGCCCATGCTTCCTGGCCTCACAATGACTCCCGGAGATAGATTTGAACCATCCCTTGTACATGCATGCTAACTGGATTCATGGAAGTAAAATGACTTGCCCAAGGGGACAAACACAAAAATTGCAGGTTCCTGACCTACAATTAGAACAGAAAACTCTTTGATATGAATCTGGCCTCAGACAGAACCCATACATAGTGATTCCTGAGGGCATCTACTGAGTTTAGGGAAATCATCCTAAAAAGGCCAGATGCCCACCTCTGCCACAACTAACCTAAGTCAGCTGCTGCAAAGCCTGCTAGATTTCAACTACCAAGATGGCATGAGGCATAGCTCTGGGCATGTCTTTAAGTAGCCAGATCTCACATGAAGCATTGAAATTATCCCTGAATTCACCAGAGCCTTCCATCCTCTGTGATATTACAGGTGTCTATCCATCCCTGATCATACCTCACTTCTCTCCAGACTGCCTCAGAGAGAGCCAGGACCTCCTATCCCAGGCCTAAGCCACCTTCTCTGCTTCAGGCTTATCATGCCTCCCTGCTCCATGTGGTGTTTACCTTATGTCAACATGGTTACAGTTGCCCACTGGCCCTCGGTCTACTAAAGACCTGGGGATGGGTTATCTGTCACTCAGGTCTACAACCCTAGAACTAAGTGGCACTTGGAGATAGAATTGTCTCAATCTAGTATAGCATTATGGGGAGAAATTCCCAGATCCTGAGTTGATCAAAATCTCCGATTCTTTGGTCTTGGTCATGAAGAAACCAGAGGGAGAACAAGGGAACAGAAAGAGGGATGGAGGTCTCGTGTCTCATTTACCGTTTCACTCAGGTCAACAGGCATGAGTTGGTCAGTGTCACAGTAGTGAATTGACTGATGTAGGCTTGGGTTACTAAGTCAAGCACTGTCTGCCTGTCCCCGGTTATCGTCTCTGAAGGGAGCAGGAAAAGCACTTTGGTCTTTAGTACTTCCATTGTGACTTTAGACTCCACTTTGCCTGCAGGGTGAACTAAAGTTCAGGTTTCTAAGTCCTAAGCAGAGCGGAGAACTTTCCAATGACTCAACCTCATCCCTTAACCATGGGAATAGTCATTATATATCTTTAGTTCATTGGAAACATTACGGCTGTTCCTAACCTCAGAAGGGACAAATGAATCTGATTGGTTGGATCGAAAGGCCTTCCAACCATTCTATATCAGTTGACAGTGATAGAGCACACAAGAAAGCCCCTAATCTCTAAATCCTGATTGATGAAAATTGTAAATATAACTTGGCAACAAGTATTAATGATTTTTATACTCATAAGGTCCACTTCTACCCCTGCTTGGGCCTATAAGGAAAAACATGGCTCCCAAATCCATGTCCTGAAGCCTTGATTTATGAATGACCCATTTATGTGGTGATTTAGTAAAATCTTTGGAACCCATAAGTGGATTCTCTCTCCTTCCTCATGGTACATAACAGGCTAAGAGTACCAGTCACCACTATAAGGAGATAGAGTCCTGGGAGGGGACTAAGGAAGGTAAGGAATTGCCTAGAAAAAGCCTTGATGTTCCCTCCCAACTTCTCGACAGTCCTGAGTCATATCTATTACCTGAGTACCAGGTCCCACCAGTATTTGTTTTGTAAATGTTTTCTTGAATACTGCTGTGCCTTCATCTGCGTTATCTCTGTCAGCTCTGCCACTTCAATGTCCGAGTAAAATAAAGTTATAAGTGGGCAATATTTACTATCTGGCACTTGATAGAGTATTTTTTCCACGTTGCCACCTTGAGAACCCCAACAGCTGCTGCTCGGGTTTCTCAGGTCACCTCAGCCCTTGGAGTATTTTAGCTTTGCTTGCACTCTGAGCCAGTCATGGACTTTCCAATAAGTCCACCCTTTTGACTTAATTAAGCAAATTGGGGTCTTTTGTATTGCCAACAATCCAAATAGATTTAAAACACACAACTTTATTCTGCCTCACACCACGCACTCACACATACACACTCTTGGGTGTATTTTGCCACATCTGCCTTAGAGAAGCCCCACAGTTTCCCAGCGCAGGACACAAATGAGGGACATAATATAAGTATAAGCCCCTCTGCTCCTTTTGAGGGGGATGAATTCCCACAGGACAACTACACAAACAGCTTCATGGCAATGCATCATGCACAAAATATTCTCTGTCATCTCTGGGCCTGGAACTACTTGGAATTCCTGACACCTCACACTCTCCCAGCATCCCCCTCTCTCTCTCTCTCTCTCTCTCTCTCTCTCTCTCTCTCTCTCTCTCTCTCTCTCTCTCTCTCTCTCTCTCTCCTTCTCTGTCACAGCACCAGCCTCTGCACAAGGTTAGAAGTGAGTCAAGACTTCCATGATCCTGGAATGCTTTATCTCTTTAAAGACTCAGTTGAAATGGAAAGTTGCAATTTCCTGGCATTCTTCATACATCCCAGGATCAGGCCTTTGTGTTCCTGGTGGGTCAGGTCTTCCATGCAGGGAGGTTAAACAGATCCTGGGAAAGAGTTCTCAAAGAGAACAATGGGACCTATTTCAGAGACACTAGTGTGCACAGGTGGTAGTAACCCATGGAGGTGGCAGCATAGGCTTTGGGGGAAAGCAAGATCCTTTCAACAATACTGCTGGGAAGTTGAGGAGTCCATGTATTGCAGAATGCAGCCCAGGGCCTCAGGACACAGCAGGGGCCTTGCTCATCCTCCCAGGGCTAGCTAGGGCTTTTGATTTAATCTGGGTTCAACACAGTTCTGAAGTAACAGGAGGCCAGGAGTCACTGCAGTGGGATAGAGACAGGACTGGACAATAAGAGAAGAAATCTCAGGAGAACTGGGATGGGATATCCCAGGGTATGGGAGGCAGAGCTATTGTGATGTGCAAGTGAACTCTTCCTGCCAGGGTTGTGTATGTGGATACACAGTCTTCAGCTGGTGGTGCAGTTCAGAAACTTGTACAATCTTTAGGAGATGGAGCCTTGCTGAAGAAGGTCCCTCATGACTAACCTCAGCATTTTATAGCCAGGCCCCACTTCCTGCTTACTCTCTGTTTCCTGACTGTTGCCATGTCTCTCTGATCCTAATGGGTCACCTTAAACTATAAGCCAAAGTAAATGCTTTCTTCACTTGTGGTGTGGGAGGTCCTTCTGTCTATGTATTGCTTTTATTGGTTAATAAATAAACTGCTTTGACCTACAGCAGGAAGAACTTAGCTATATAGCAAAAACTAAACTGAATGCTGGGAGGGAGAAGGCAGAGTCAGAGAGAAGCCATGTAGCCCTGGCAGAGACAGATGCCGAAACTTTACCCAGTAAGCCACAGCCTCATGGCGATACACAGAATAATGAAGATGGGTTAAATTAAGATGTAAGAACTAGCCAATAAGAAGCTAGATCTACTAGGACAAGCAGTGATTTAATTAATATAGTTTCTGTGTGTTTCCTATTTTGGGTCTGAGCTGCTGGACAGCTGGGAAACAAACAAGTGGGCTTCTTACAAAACTCTCAAGTGAGACCCGTTACTGATGCCTGTGTGAGGCTGAGATTTTTTGCTCATGGCCGATATGGTTGCAAGAGCTTTGCATGCATCTGCTGTTGGATTCTATAAGCTGCATTCTACCATTCCTTTAGGATCACATGTCAAAGCTGGCAGAGCTCACAGTCAGTGGCTGTCAGTACCAGAGAACATCTACTATTTCATGTAATTCTCACAGAAAGCCATGAAGGTATGGTTTCCCTTTCAGCAAAGGAAGGAAGACGACTAGAGAAGGTAATAACCCCAGAAGACACTTCTCATGGGGCTTACAGTCGAGTGGGTATGTAGGATTTTAGGGTTGTTTTTAGTGTAACCAGTCCATCAACACTCAAGGATGTAAATCCTGCTATAATATAAGCCAGATACTAAAAGCACCAAGAAGAAAGAGGTGGCCTTGTCCTTCCTTTATTAAAGTGTACTAAAATGGAGAAGGAAGCTGACAATTTTAATAGGATGCTTCAAAAGGGAAAATTACAGGATGCCATGGGAACCTGAAGGAGGGAGCCTGGAAGGAGACAGTCACTGGAGGTTTGAGACGCATTGTTGGGCACTGAGTTAGAACATCTGGAGGTGAACAATGTATTTAAATGCATGGAGACTCACAGAAAGACAGGATCTATGTATATATCCATCCATCCTTGCATCCACCCACCCACCACCCCAGCCTCGGCACCCACTTCTACATCCAGGAAGAAAATACTCAATTTTTCCACCCACTGAGATGTTCCCAAGGCAGTCCAGCCCTCTTTGATCCCTTGTCTGTCCACTTGGCCCATTTACTACAGTCGTGCTGGTGTTCTTGCACGTGTGGTCCTCACCCACCCTCCATGCAGCTGCCATAATAAGCTGTCAGGGCAACAAACTTAAACATGGCACTCCTGTCCTCATCCCTGCAACAGTTCCCTTGCACCCTTGGGGAATGATGCTACTCAGTGGTGCCAGTCTTCTCCTGAGGCCATCCCCATGTCAACTTGCTCTATCCCCCCTTCCACTCCTGACTTGCCTTGCTCTCAGATGGGTTCCAGAATCCTTTGCCTCCGGTGTTTAACTCCCACTTTAGCCTCCTCTTCTGCCGGAGTATGCTCCATCACCTTGCCCTGACAGGTGGGTAGGACATCCAGGAATCTGACTGGGGACACTTCTTTGTTCATATATCTGCAGTTTAAGTATTCCCCCCCAAACGTCTTCACTTGTCCTTCCCAAAAGTAGGTATGGTCCTGGCGGGAGTTCCAGATATTTGGGGCTCTTCCTATTCCCCACAATCTAAAGATAAAAGGGAGGGTTCTGTGCTGTGTGTTTACTCACATCTTTCCACCTTTATATTTTAAATTTGCTTAAGTATGTAGAAGAGAACATTTGCTATTTTAGCACTGTTTATTTGCTGCTTTGAGACAGGGTCTTTTTTTTCCCTAACCAGAGTCTGTCTCAGGTGGAGGATCCATGGCTTCCCTGTGACTCTGCTTTCTTCCTCCCAGCATTCGGTTCTGTCTTCTCCACCTACCTAAGTTCTGCCCTACATAGGCCATGGCAGTTTCTTTATTCGTTAACCAATGAAAGCAACATATTAAAAGTTTGAACTCCTACACCAAGCCACAGCAAAACAAAATCACACAGGTTCTTTTAAATTTAATTTTCTCGAAAGTACATTTAAAGGGAAATAGGGAAACCACTTTAATAATGACTTTGACTTGATATGGCTAATACATTATCATTTCAATCACCAATTACTATAAAAACTATCCATCAAATAGTTTCCATCCCAAGTCTTGAAATTTCTATTTGTTCAATACACTGGGGTATATTGAAGTTTATGCTAATATCCAAGCACTCAATAGCTTCCTGTGCTTTGTGGTTACTGTGTATAAATGGAACACAGAACCTGGTAATAGTGATGTTGCTAACTGAATTGTCTTATACGAGAAAGGATAAAACATCATGGGATTGATGGATCAGCACTTCCTTGGAAATCTATAGATACAGGCTGTCCTTTTAGCTATTTCTCTAACAAATCAGATGAATCCATGAAAATTGATTTGCTTCCTTATGTCTTGAGGATCTTGTCTGTCAAGTAGATAGGACTTTCCAGATCTGCTACCAGCAAAAATAAAAAGATACATAGGAATTTACCTATTATTTTTAAGACCTAAATTTATTTTTAAAAAGTGTGGTGTCTCTGTGTCTGTTTGTCTGTTTGTGTCTCTGTGTGTTTGTGTGAGTGTATGACTGTGTATGCCCATGTGTGTGTCTGTGTGCATGTGTTTCTGTGTTTGTCTGTGTCTGTGTGTGTGCATGTGTTTGTCTGTGTGTGTCTCTCTGTGTGTCTGTGTGTGTGTGTTGGTGGCAAAAATATAAATGGAAATTGGAAGGCTGATTTTTTAATATGTGGGAGGAAAAGTCAATACTGATTTCTACTTTGAAAATATCATCAAATGACCTCCAGGTAGAGTAAAACATTAACCACAAGAAATTAAAAAGTAAAAGTATGTGCTGTACTAAATTTCTCTGTGATCAAATCTCAGTAACAATAAGAAATTTCAAAATTGGAAAGCTTCAGGGAGAAATCCCAAATAAAAAAAAATCCAAGAACAATGACAGAAATGCCTCCCTATCAAAACAAATGCTCAACCCTAACTAAAAAAGCAACAAAGAATCTAAGAAAGTTATTACAACCATACCGACCACGGATTAAAATTCTTCACTCTGTGATAAGAAGAAAAACTTATTGAGACCACAAGATAGAAATGAATCAAGAAGGTAACACTTTTTGAAAATGTTCAGACTCATCCCAAATCCTTAATACACACCAATATTCAAAAGTTATAACTTCTACTGTTAGCAGAAGGCTTCCAGGACCTGTATGCTACAAGAGATGTGAACACAGCAAGGTAAACTCACTCCTGTGAACCCTCATCACTATCATTTAAATTTAGCCTTTTTAGGTGATGCATGCAGGCACGCTGTATAATCTGTTCAGTGCTATGCAAACATATGAAATCTTTAATATAGGATGGCTGGAAGGCTGTGGTGGCAAGGCAGCTGTTGCCTGATGTGCCATCATTAATCTCTCTGCTTCCTCAGTTCAGCCAACATAACTCTTCATTGTGTTTCTTCCATGTTGGGTACAAAGTCTACATTGAAGAAAACAAATACCTCCCTGGAAAGACCAAGGCTAGCAAATGAAGCCAACCGTGAACGCATGCTTGTGATAGGCATCTGTCCACTGAGACCATGGAAGAGGAATAGAAAAGATTTTCTCTATGTATTTGTTCCTCAATATGCAGATGCCCCTAATGATGGAAGTCCTTGCATTATGATCTGGATGTCCTCACAAAACACATGTTGGAAATTTGATCCCCAATAGCAGAGTGTTGTGACCTGGGATCTTTCTGAGTATGCCCTTTGTGGTATACCTGTTCTCTTCTGCTATCCCTGAACTAGACGCTATGATGGCCCTGACATGGCTCAATAGACATGTATCGCTAATATGAAAAAGGATGCATTGTCAAAACAAACCAAAGATGATATGGTAAACCCTTTGGCACATAAAGACACGGCTCCCTAACCCATCATGCAGCCGCTTGCTGCAGTGTCTCATAGCTATGACAAATAATATTTACACAAAAACACATAAAGTGCATATAGCTAACAGCTAAGTAGAGACAGATCACAAATACTTCATTCAAGTAAAAGTTTTATATGTGTATATGCAGCTTGTCTGAACACATGGAACACAAGAAGGGTAGTTATTAGTTAGTTCACATGTTAACATTATGGGTAATTAATAGTGCCGCTTTCCTTATCTATCCCAGGTCTTCTCATAAACATGTATAACTTCTATAATGACAGTTATTCCACAAAACGAATGGATTCATTGAATCTGCACAATGGATAAAAGTAGAAATCATTACAGCTACTATTTCTGAGTGTTGGGTCCTACCTGTAGGTCTAAGGACACCAGATAGGTTGCCTTCTGCATTTCCAGAAGATGGGGGTGGTTATGCTGTGTCAGAGCTGAACTTAGCCTCAGGATCTTAGGTCACTGTGTTGGATACTTTCCTCTTGCGATGACGAGAATCCTGACAAGAGCAGTTTCAGGAGAGGAAGGTTTGTTCTGAATCAACAATTGGAGGACTCAGTCCATCTGAGAGGGGACATCATGATGTCAGGGGCTCGATGCAGCTAGTCACATTGCATGCACAGTCCAGAAGCAAAAAGAGATGAATGAATTCTAGTGTCCTCCTCACTTTCTCTCTTTGATTCTGTTTAGGATCCTTTTCACAGAATGGCATCGCCCACTTTGAAAGTGTGTTCTCACATCTCATAACCTAACCTTATAGACCATCTCAGAATGGGGGTGGGGGTCTTTGGGGCTTCTCTCTTAGGTGGTCCTATATCCTATGATTCTGACAAACCATATTAATCATCACAATCACCCAAAGTCACATTGCTGGGACTAAGGCCAGGAGGCATTATCAGCCTCAACTTTCATGAAGAGCACTTCTCTTGACAGCCCTTCAAAACATTTCTCCAACAATGCACTACCCCCGAAGAATAACCCTGAGAGCTGCAGGCTATGCTGACTCTGTCATCCTAGACTGAGATGCTCTGATGTAACAACTTATTGGGTTGATAGACAGGATTATACAACTGCCTTGTTCTTACAGCACCCACACCACCATGGCAACTACAATGTGCTAGTCCAGGCCCTATATATAGGTACAACATACATCTCCGTCCATTCCTCGCACAGTACTCCCGAGAAGACAAGATCTAGTGCCTGGCTTGACAAACGAGCAAGGAGAGCCACAGAGAGCCCTGTGTACTAGCTTGCAGAATATGCAACCCGAATGTCGTGCTCAGCCAGAGTCTTCGACAGTGATATTATGTGCAAAGAGAGTCTTTGCAGATACAAGTGGTTAAAGCCATGTCAGGCTAGATGGCATATGGCAGTCCACAGATCCAGTGGCTGATGTCATTAGCGAAGGCTCTGGGTAGATGGCACCAGGATCTGGGGTGAGGCACACGTAAGCCGAGAAAGATAGAGGACTGACAGCAACCCCCACAAGTTTGAAAGACCTCTCCTCTTATCCCTTCCCAGGGAACTCAGCTTTGAGAACCATTGTTTTAAGCCACCAAGCTCATTGTCATTTGTTATATATAGAAGCCACAGAACACCAACACATCCGTGTTGTCCAAACTCACACATCTCAGGAGGGAGGGGACCCTGAGCAGTACTGGGTCATCTGGCTCTAGGGTCCTCCCTCCAAACCGCAGGCAGCTGTGGAGGAAATTAAATGAGTAAACTGAGCAGCGTGCTTGGTCCTGCACCTACACGTTGTAAGTGCTGAATGAAGGCTTCCTATTAGTTTCCTCTAGTGATGTGGAAAATTCCCCCTGCCTCATGTTAAGGAGAAAACGATATGATTGAAAATTGAATATGGGTGGTGATCTCAAGATTCCTGTGATGTATAAAACTGAGGAGCCAAAGACAGCTGCCCATAACTCATGAGGTTATAAAGCCTTAATTTCTTCTTCATGTTTTACTATTAAGACTCTTGTTGTTTCTTTTTAGTGGATATGCATTATCTTTCAGTATTTAATTAGCGTTTTAAACTCTTAAACACTAAAGCAATAAATAACCAATCCTGCCATACAGTAAAGAAATTTAGAGGCCATTCATAATCTCTCCCATGACCACCCGGTCCATCTCAGACCATTGTTTATCTCTGGAATCAGAGAAGGGTACTTAGAGGAGTGATTCGCTTGTCGAATAATAGGAACTACCCATGCTCTGTCCACTGCCCAATCCAACTACTGCAGCAGATCCAGGGAATTCTCACTCCCTGAGTTCTCCCGGGACAATGCCCTGGAACAGGATGCCTAGTTCCTAAAGAGGAGAGAAGTAGTTCCTAAGCAGCACAGTGAGGAGCAGCTGACAGTGTTCCCTGGGGAAATTCAGAGGCATTGGCTGACAGTCACTGACTCGATCCTCCAGCCCACGTGTGGAAGTGGAGCTGCTACTGTGTGTTAGATCCTACAGGGAATGACAACGGGGACACATTGACTCAAATCTCTGGGCTGCTGGAGCTGACATCCGGGTTGTGGGAGTGAGAAAACTCTTAAGAGATTATATATGATAAACTTGGTGTAGGAAATAAAATGTGAAAAATGATGCAACTTAAAGAGAGTTTCCTCCAGAGTTTGTGAGCATCTGGAATTCTAGATGGTAAATTTATTTAGAGATACAGCATTTGTGATATAATTAAGGTGACACTTAGGATGAGGTTATACTTTATTTGGGTGGGACCCTAGTGAAAGCACCATTCAAAGATTTAAAACAAAAACAGAGTGACATGAAAAGGCTACAAGACACAAGCAGGTCTTTAGTGATGCGGTCATGAACCCAGGTGTCTCCAGGGCCACCATACACAGACATCTTCCCCAAGAGCTTTCAGAGGGTGCCTAGCTCTGCTGCCACTTGATGCCAACTTTTGACTTCCAGAGCAACCATGAGAGGGAATATTCTATTGTTTTAAGCCCCCAGGCTTGTGGTGGCTGTTATTACAGCCTCGAGAAACTAAGACAAATGAGCATGCAGGCTAAGCAAGGTAGAGAGTGGTGCTATCTAACAGAGGGAGGTGGGCATGATCCTCCCTAGTGTAACACATTAGGGTAGAGTTACTGGGGAATTAGTCATGCCAGGAAAAGAGCATTCCTTGAGGAATTAGGCTCTGCAAATTCCCTGGAGCAGCGTGAGAGCGTGAGAAATAGAGAGCTGCACAGTGTCACCTAGCTAGGGAGGAGAGACGCTGAATGGTGAGAACTTCCTGTACCCGATATTCACCTTGGGATGCTGTAAAGATCTGAGGAGGTGAGCACTCAGAGACCCCTTGGCTTTTCAGAGGGTCAGTCAGATCCTTTGAAGAAACCAACCAATGTGGAATAAGAGTGGCTTGGACCCAGCTGGCATGAAAGAAGAGGTGAGAAAGCATGGCATTCTGGGTAGATGCCCACAGCAGAGCTGGCAGGGGTCGCTGATGGATTATGGTTGAGCTTTCAGAAAAATATGCAAGTCACTACTAACTACCATTTAGTCACCATTTTCCCAAATGAAGACTGCAGAGAGGGCAGGCTTTTTCTTTCTTTCTTTTCTTATTTATTCTGCCTTTCACTAACTACAGAGAGACATTTTATTGTATAGGCTGCTAAGCTAAACCAACATACTTTTTTAAAGGTATCTTCACTTCAAAATTTGAGTCTAAGGACATGTTACTTTGAAAAAGAGGTTCTGTTTTTGCTTCCAAAGAGGAAAGAGAGCTGTGTATTCCTTAGTAGCTAATATGGTTTGACCAAACAAGACCCCCTGAAGCGATAGTTTAGGTGGTCCAACATCCATGACAGCTTCAGAATTGATGACTGAGATGGACCAACCACACAGGATACCCCATGATTAACAGCACCTGCAATCAGCTAGATATTGTCTAAAAAACTATGCTTAAACTCCCAAGAATGGGACCCTGAATTCATTCTGTTTCCCCTTAGTCATCCTCACTGATGCTACACAATCTTTCTAATCCAGGGTAGGATGCAGAGGGAAGGAGAAACACTTAGTTTCTTCATAGTTGTCAAATCGTCTCAGAATACAAAGGCATGTGCTCTTCAAGGGAAGCTTTTGTTGAACCTTTGTGAAATTGGAAAAGGTTAACACCATATATTCATCAAGACTCAGTAAGTCATACATGAACCTTCTACAACCATTGTACAATTCATAAAAGGCACAAATATAGGCCTCAGGCTCTGTTTCTGAGCCAAAGTTTCTCCACTTATAAAACTAGAGACCCTGCTATGGTAAATTTGGAAGGAAAATTGTAAAACCTATCACTCTGACATTATAAACAGGAATCTAAAAATGCTGTCATCTGCTTATATGATTTCATGGGATGGTTTGTCTGAAGAAGCTACATTCAATAGGAATGCAATGAAATTCTCCTATATTATTTAAAAGTTTCTAGATGCTACAATGGAAGAAGTAAAACAAAGGGTAAAATTATTTTTAAGAAACATATTTTATTTTACTCAATAAAGTCAACATAAGAACACTTCAACATGTAGTCAATATAAAAATCATTCTGAGATATCTCATTTTTTATATTTTCTAGTATTTTATAGCTAAAGCACACCTCGGTTTGAACTAGCCACAGTCACATGTCCCATGTACTTGGGGCTACCACATTAGAATGTGGTTCTGAGGAACTGAGAAACTTTGTCAATTCTTCTTTGTCAAAGTCTTGGAGTTAAAATTCAAGAGGTACTAATTTATGAAAATGTTTGTTATGTACCCTAATTTGCCTTTCCTTCCTGTCAAACTCATCCACCAAACCCAATGTACAGTTTAATAAGAAAGTTCAACTTTGTTTTAAAATGAGGGTGTTGTTATTTTGTTTTGTTTTGAGACAGGGTTTCTCTATGTTTTGCTGGCTGTACTGGAATTTACTGTGTAGACCAACTCTACTCAGTGATCCCACTTGCCTCTGCCTCCCAAGTGCTGGAATTAAAAGCATAACCACCATATCTGGAAATTTTTAAATTTGAAATTTAAATTTACTTAAACTTTTAAATTTAAATTCACTTGAATTTTAAAATTTAAGTGCATGTGTTGATTCACATGCTTTATTGATGGTCTTCTTCTTGAAGTAAAAACTTGAGGGACATGGATGCTTGGATGAATAGGTGGATGGATTGACAAGTAGGGTAAGTATAGAGGAACTGTGTAATAAGAGATAAATGGGTGGATAGATGATGATGATGATGATGATGATGATGATATATGGGGATAGATAGATAGGTGATAGATAGATAGATAGATAGATAGATAGATAGATAGATAGATAGATAGATAGATAGATAGATGAAAATATAAAAAAGAAGGAATTAGAAGAGAGACCTGCTTTTGCAGGCACTTATGCCTAGAAGAAACAAAACACTATCTTCAATGTCTCAGGGTAGCTTCCTGGGCTAGGCAAACAGAGTTCCTCCTTTTTGCAACACTCCAAGGGATAGAACCAGGTTAGAGGGAGCAAGATGAGGTCAAGATGAGGTTTGTTAAAGAACAAAAGGAGCTTTCGCTGATGTCTTATTCTGTCTGTGCTTCTATACCCAAATTCCAGAGTCTGGTTAACTTCTAAGAGCATACATTTATTTCTCACAATTCTAAATGGTGGGCAATCAAAGGCACAGCCCAGTTTCTGCTCTGCTTCTAAAATAGATCCTGTGACCTTCAGAGTGGAGGAGGGCTATGTCTTCACAGGGGTGGAAGACTGAACTCCCTCTGTCAAGCTTTTTCATAAGGCCCCTGTTCCCATTCCCAACATCCTGGCCTTCATGACTCAGTCACCTCCCTAGAGCCACACTTTCCAATACTGACAAGTTGTGAATTCAGTCTCAACATGAATTTTGGAAGGGAAGCGAGATTCAAACAGTAACAATTTGTCTTCACTACTCCAGTGCATTTGAGTTTGGAGTTACAGAACAGCACCCCTAGGCATCATTTGTGAGCATATACATCACATCAACCTTGGAACAAGCTTTGTTTCACAGATGAAGATAGAAGCCTCAGAGAAGCAATGTGCCAGACTCACACTAAGGTGACAATACCTTTGTTCCCAAAAGAATGAATGAGAAGAGACAGGAGGCTGCTGGCATTCCTTGCCCAGCTCGCATAGCCAATTTTCTCTCTGTACTTACTCCTGAGCTGGAATTGGCCCTCTCACCTCCTTCACAACTCCAGCCCTCTTCCTCCAGTCCTAGACCATAGACACTCTGAGACCTCGGGAGACGCAATGCCCATCAGAAAATTCTCTGTACAGTGGTGTCAGACTTGGTTTGGCCTTAAGCGTCTTACTCAGATAGGATGAGTCCTCTCCCGTTTCTCCTAGTTAGGGCTCCTATTGCTGTGGTATGTCATCTTACATCTGCAGGTAAA
Organism: Alexandromys fortis; assembly: GCF_014885135.2. Taxonomy (NCBI): domain Eukaryota; kingdom Metazoa; phylum Chordata; class Mammalia; order Rodentia; family Cricetidae; genus Alexandromys; species Alexandromys fortis. The sequence continues at coordinate 8,454,534 of NW_026067930.1, forward strand.
GGCCCAGTACTGGGGGAAGTCAGGACAGGAACTCAAGCAGGGCAAGAGCCTGGAGGCAGGAGCTGATGCAAAGGATATGGAGGAGGGTGCTGCTTACTGACTTGTTACTGGTAGCTTTCTTAGCTTGTTTTCTTATCTATCCCAGGACCACCCGCTCATGAGTGATAACATCCACAAGGGGCTCGGCCCTCCCATATCAATTATCAATTAAGAAAATATACTGATTGCCCATAGGTCAAATTTCTGGGGACATTTTCTCAACTGAGGTCCCTGCTCCCCAAATGGTAAATAGCTTATGTTAGGTTGATATAAAATCAGCTAACATATCACTGATAATCATAAGCTTCTGTAGAATCATGGAACTGGGCCTTGGAGCTTCCTTAAGAGAGACTATCCGGGTCTCCTGAGAGATGGTATTGTTCAAGCAATGGCCAGGACAGTGATACAGGCAGCTTTGCCAAGGCCTCGCAGAGAAGGAAATTCAAGGTTTCATTCTCTGCTACACAACTTAAGGAGCAAAAATATGAAAGTCACACCAGGTAAATGTAATTGCTACAAGACAGACTGCTACTACCTGCTTAAGACATCAACATAGGAAGTGCAGAAATCATAATTGACCTACACTCTTGGGAGGCACAAGTTTAGAGACAGACACAGTTACATAGCGAGACCCTCTTTCAAAAAAAAAAAAAAAACAGAAAACCCCAAACCAAAATCCTAACAACAGCAGTAGCAATGATAGACAGTAATGAGTTAAGGCATCCCTCATGGAAAAGGTGCATGTACTGGTGGTTTTTTTTTATGATTAGCAAATAAGAGTCCAATTTTAGATGCATAAACACCATGTAGCTTCACTGTCAGAGATGATGTAGCTTAGAATTGGCCCACCTCCAAACCCTGAGCCTCTAAGACCTAGATGCTCACTCTAAGCCTCCACATCATGATGGAACTGGAGGCAGGTTGCCAACATGACTGGGAGATATAAAGCAGAAACAGCTTAGGTTTAGCATAGCCATGAACCTTGAGCCACCTAGTCCTAGACCCTGGACAAGCCTGTGTCTAAACCACTTCTAAAGAACAGTATTTCAGCACATCCTAAAATTCAGTACCAGAGTCCCTCATCTGAAGACCTCTTTTGACCTTCTGTTCCATGGTTCAGGGTATCCTGTCTGACTGATTATCTTACCCACTGGGGTCATTTTCTACCTGATGCCCTGCACAGTTTGAGATCCTTTCCAAAGTCATCACTCACAAAGCTACCCTAACGTGAAAGAAATTATCAGCACGTCTGTAGGAGCCCATAAAGCATGGCACCGTCTGCTCAGACTCATCATCCCACTGAGGACCTTGGTATCGTCAGCACCACACGTGAGCCCATAGCTTCTCCATCCTTCTCCTGTCTCCATCCTGCACTTTCTTACTTCCTGATTATCCCTTCTTGCTAATATTACCTCGCCTGAAGATCTGAAGTATGGTTTAGAAATTGTGTGTGTGTATGTGTGTGTGTGTGTGTGTGTGTGTGTGTGGTGTGTGTGTGCATGGCTTCATGTCCATTTCTTATATAAAAATACATTAAGTCAGGGATGGCAAGATGGCTCAGCAGGTAAAGGTGCCTGCTGACAACCTGACGCCCTGAGTTTGAGGCCCAGAACTCACATGATGGAAGAAAAAAAAATAACTGACCCCTGCAAGTTGGCCTCTGATCTTCATACCCATTTCATGGCAGACTTGCACATGTGCACATGCATGCACACATACAACACACACAAGATAGACAGACAGATAGATAGATGATAGATAGATAGATAGATAGATAGATAGATAGATAGATAGATACATGTAAAAAAGTGCCCAATGTCCTCACATAGACCCAGGCATCATACTGAAAGCTAGAATACAGCTAGCATCAAGAGCTGTGGTCTGTGACAATATGGAACATATACTTAGGTGTGACAGGGAGACAGATATAAAGAAAGGAAGGGCTCCTGGAAGGCTGTTGCACCCTTCTGGACATTTTAGAAAGAAACTGGGGAGGCATGTAGGGATATTAAAAGTAATAGTAGCAGTAGTGAGCAGGGACAGGACGGACAAACTATGAGAGATGGTCTAAGGCAACTGGGGCTATAATTCAATATGAACTTGAATGAATCCTGCCCTGTTCTTTGCCCTGAGCTTCAGTTCTCTCATATCTACCAACCTAAGTTCTGTCTTGAGCATCATTTGGTCCTCCAGCATACTACCTCACCAGTCCCAGAAGCAGACTTTGTCAGCAGAGGAGACTGGGAGCCCCAGCTTCTCTCTTCACCTTGCTAGCTAGCTTTATTTACTCAATCTGAAGTGAGTTTCACGGCTGGCTGCTCTGTGAGGCAAGCCCGATTCTCATTGCATTTCACAAATGAGAGCAGGGAGACTCAGACAAGCCAAACTGATTGCTCAAGCACACTGCACTGCTTGGGGGCTGAGTTAGGGCTACGCCCCTGATGTAAACAACATGAAAACTGGGCTTTCTCTATACCACCCTTCAATTCCTCTGCAGGGAAGTAAAGAAAGCTCTTTCAAAAGGTTGTCCTGCCCCTCCCTAAGAATGTTCAAGGCATTCATTACAGGCTATGGGCTCTGGGGTCAGGAGGATCTCAACCAAACCTAGACCTGTTTTCAGCTTGGTTTGTAGAACATTCTGCTTTCCACTGTAAGAATGAGTAATGGATGAGTCTTAGAGGCTCAATGAGTAATGAGGCTCAATTCTGAGTATCCCATCCACTTCGGCTACTGGACAGCACCTGGCAGATGGCTCTACACATGATCGTCACTTATGATGTCAAGCATCGTGAAGCAGCTGAGGTCATACCTTATTTAAAGGTTGGTGTTGGCCTGACATAGTTGCCAGGATGTCAATATCAACTGCAGTTCACAAAATTCCTGGAAATCTAACAATCGTATGTTATGAGCAAGCTGCCATTGACACGGACATCCTGAGAACTAGCAAACACTGATATTTACTTCTTTACTTCACAGGCATTTTGCTGTTGTTGTTATTGTCATGGCTGCTTTTCTTAACAAATCCAACACCCTGATGTTTGTGAAAATTACATCCCATCTCCCAACTTTGTACCATCCGGGTCTTTTGATGGTCTCTGAGTCAGACGAGTCTCATTCATTCTGCACACATCCTTTCTCCTAGGATCTCCTGGGATCTATTTCCCCAACTGACTGCCAAGAGAATAATCATCTCAGGAACCCTCGTCTTCCCCTCCCCACATAGTACAGCATGGCCATGGGAGAGTCATAAAGTTTCCTGCCCTACTTTGATCAGACATGTTGCCTGGACACTGCCATTTTCTGTTGCCACTTGTAGCACACCTAATGGGGCTACCACCCGCTTCCTCTTTCCACTCAGAGTTCTGCACTAGGGAAGGGATCCATTCTCGGTTTCATAAGGGCTCAGCTGATGGAACTCTGCATTCACTCCTTACCAGAGTGGCTCTGGTGGTAGACTCCCCTTCAGAGAGCTGGCAGGCAGGTTGGAAAGCCTGCATATCTAATATTTGCTTTTCTCAACTTAAGGTTTTCTTCCCCCACTTCAGCTTTTACCACCTGGGGGATGCTTCAGAGCAATGCTTGCTATCACCTACTATGAGATCACAGCTGTTTGATCCTGGAATGTGAGATGAGGTGACTTGCCACATCTGTTTTGGTTCTTTCTGTGGCTCAGAGCCAACTCCAAAGTGGCAATGCTCTGAGAGGGAAATCACACGGCCAAGGACACAAAACTTAGGAATGATGGGGAAAGAAGCAGAAAGCCAGTCTGCTTTAGTTCAAGTTCCCGGCACAGTCATGAATGGTGCCTACAGCCTGCAGCTCTATAAACATCTGTTGTGTGTATACTATGTTCTGGACACCACCAAGAATAAAAAGAATAAAGAGATGGTTTCTGTCCTCATGATGGTGACAGCCACAGTTACATTGTCAGCAATAGCCTCCCCTCTAAGGGTTGAGATGAGTCAAGTCTATTTGAAAAAGATCTGCTGTCAACCCATTCCATGCTGACAATATGATGGCCTGTTGTTCCCCCATACCTTTTTGAGAGAATTCTTTATTTGTCTGTAGCATAAAGACGCTTCCCAAATAGTACTAGAAGGGCTTCTGGGCAAGACTCCTAAAGAATTCACATTCTGTCCCTAGTCCTGAAAATGAAATGTAGAGTCTACATTTGGTTTGCCAGCAAAGACAGTTTCACTAGTCAAATATTGTTCATCCAGTAACACATTGTTACTAAAAAATTTTTGACCACATCCATTGGCTCTTTGAAACATTTTCAAACTGTTGAGAGCTTCTGTAACTATATCATCTTAATGTTGTATATTTATTTCTATAACATCAGTGGTCTTGTAGTGCTTGGAGGATTTTGTGGAGTTTTGTTTGTTTTATTTCAGACAGTTCACAAAATAACTATGCAACCAGGTTAAATCAATATCATTGTGTCTTTGCCCTTAATAGTATTCATGTATGAAGACCCTTTATAAAAGAACCATCCAAAACAAGAATTGTCTCAGAGCCTGGGACTCTTGCACCAAGCCAGGTAGCCTCTCTATACTCACCTGTTTGCAATAACCAATTATTCTAGTGCATTAGTATAGATTGCTTTAATGTGAATAATCAACTGTATTGATCCATTTCCTCAAATGATATTTCCTTAGAGGGTGACACATCACATCTGTATTTGTGCTAAGCTAAGAATCAATAATGCTTGTAATGTCCAAGAACTCCTAGCACTATAAAGGGCAGAAAGGGAACCAATGCTGTATTTGTATAAACTATCTGGGGATGTAGTATATCACACTGAGGCCACTATCTGCCATCACTTACTTCATTTTTGCTGTTATTATTTAACTAAGCAAGGAAATAAATACCTTCTGTATGCACAGCACATTGCAATGTGTTTGTAAAAGGAACACTGGGACACAAGACAAGGAATGTGGGTTGATTTGCCAGTGTTCAGTTGGCCATTATTTAGCAAGCCATCTTCTTCCCTGAACTCCTATAGACCCATAGATACTATGAATATTATCCTTTGACTTAGTCCAAATTCCAGGCTGATGCCCTTTGACATCCTTTATCCTGAAGTCCCTCATCCTTCCACAGAGTACCATTTACATTCGGGACCTACTACCTACAGCAGAAAGTTTAACAGAGTGGTAAAAACAAGAAGAATTAATCTATGTCCCAATACATCTATCCCAGTGGTGAGTAGCAGAGGACCAGAGTGAACCTTCAGGGATGCCAATAGGGCTATAGGCTACATCTCTCCCAAGCTTTGAAATCTCACTATATGGACTTTCTTTGTTCTACTTAGTACCTCATAGACACAAGGTATCTTGTGTATTCACTGTGCACAGAAGAGCAACATTACAGACAGAAATAAAAGGACAGAGCAAAAGGATACATGGTTTTCTTAAGACTGCTCTTTCATTCACAAATAGGTGCATTTTAGGCTATCTAGATGCAATAGCCACCGAAATCCAAAACTCACCCAGTTTTGACTGAGAGAAACTTTGGGGAAGAAAACATTTGGCTGACCAGCTTGTGCAAGAGAAGGCAAAAGATAATGAAGTTGGGATGGGTAATGTGTGAATTCTTCTATGACCTGAGCCTTGCATATGTTCAGAAAACAGGTCGATGGACTGCAACAGCTGAGATCCTGGGAATTAGATTTATTTCTTTTCCCCCATCTGGGGCCAGGGTGGGGCAGAGGTAAGTATACGCAAAACACCAAGTAAAGGTGGGAAGTGCGAAGTGCAGTTACTGGCAGACAAGTTAGGAAGGTCAAGTGGGGTTGTGAATAGAACTGGCTAAACTCACACTTAATAACTGAATCAGCAGAGAGTGCCTGTCTTGTTTCTTCAGGCTACAATAACACAGAAGCCATAGACGGTAACTTACTTTAAAAAATAAGAACAGTAATTGGTTTACCGTGGATCTAGAGGTTAGAAAGTCCAAAATCAAGTAATTAGGTATAAGGTCTATCCTCCTGGGTTATTGATGCCTGACCTCTTGCTGTGCCTTTACCCAGGAGAAAGGATGAGGGTATTTCTAGAGTCTGTTATCAGGGTATAAATTTCATTTATAAAGACTCCATCCTCATGGTCTAATCGCTCTTTAAACCCCCAACTTCTGAAACTTGTCTCATTGAGGATTTGATTTGAACATAAATGTTGGGGCAAAATAAACATTCACTTGATAACACTGTAGCAAATGAGGACATGACCACTCCAAGGCATGGTGGAGGAGAAAGGTTTCATTGTAAATATGAGGGAGGCTACAGCCAGAGACATCTGGAATAGTCCAGAGAAGCAAGAAAAGTAATAGACTAAACATGGCCAGTAGACTGAACAAGGCCATGAGAGGAGAGTAAGAGAAAAAGAGCAAGGAAGAAAAGAGAGAGCTAAGAAGAGAGAGGGCTTCGAGAGAGAAGCCAAGAGGATCGAGAGAGAGAGCGCGAAGAAGTTGCATGGCAAAATACAGTGAGTTAGATAGGAACAAAGGTGCTGAGGGAAGAGAAGCCTACAGAGGACATTTAGGCAGGGTGGAATGAGAAGACCTAGGATGCCAGTGTAGAATGTGTAGCAAGTATTCAGACACTGAGAGATCCCGGTGGCCAACATGTGCTTTGATATGCTAATAGGCACCACAGTTAGCTATTTGTCCTGAATTTCTTTTGGATCTGACAAACACCATATGGAAAGTCTAGAGTACAGGGTAGAATCCATTGTGAAGTGGAATAATCCTAACATCTTACCCATAGTCTCAGCAGTCTAAGAAGCCAAGAACATCCAAAGTGGGCACCACAATACTATGCAGTGTGAATATAGTTAGTTGTTCCTTGGTGTCTATGGGGGCTTCAGGGAAGACTAGGTCTAACAATAGTCCTGCCATGCCCAACTATGGGGTTGTCCAAGAGCTTTACCTAAAAGAGTACAGTATATTTTTATAACTTACCTACAATTACTGGTAATATTTATAAATTACTTATATTTTAGATATTTATTTATTATGTATATATACAGTGTTCTGCCTGCATGTGTGTCTGCATGCCACAGAAGGACACCAGATCTCATTACAGACGGTTGGGAGCCATCATATGGTTGTGGGGAATTGAACTGGCTGCTGTGGAAGAGCAGCCAGTGCTCTTAAGTACTGAGCCATCTCTCTAGCCCCTCTAGATTACATATAATACCAAATACAATGTAAATGTGGTATAAATAGTTATGCTCTCCTGTTTAGGAAATAATTATGGGACAAAATATGCACATATTCAGGTCAGACTGAATTATTTTGAAGACTTAATATATGCTTGAAAGACCTTCAGAATGTGTCTGGCAAATCACACCGGGGCTACATCTATCTCTTTTGTAGAGATTTTCCAAATGACCATGGAAAGTCAGCACTGCAGAGTAGAGAGAATGGACGGTAGGCTGAGAGCAGGAACTCTAGATGGCTCTGAGTAGCCCTCCTTGGTAAAGAACAAGTCTAGACTGCTCCAGGCCCCGATTTTTTTTTCCCTCAATACCAAATCAAATCAAATAAGGATTAAACGAAATGTGCAGCAGTGTTTATTGACTGAATTAGTGAAGTGCGGAGGGAGTTGAGTTCACTTACATAATCCCGTCTCACCTTTTGTACCGCTCCTGGGATGCGGCCAACACAAAGCAAACTGTTTTTTGCAGATTGGAAAATCGTGCCCGGCGTATTAGGGTGGTGAAGCCCCAGTTTTTCTGAACGCTTTCTCTTGACTTCCTAACCTCGTCACAATTAGTAAAATAAATTAACATATGAGGTGTTCAGCACAGAGCCGAATGAAGCTCCCCGCGTATGTGTGCTCGGGCGCGTTACTAATGGAACTTAAAAGTGCCAGTTTAGGCCCTCCGGTAAAGCCTCCTATACAGAAAACTGGGGTTACAGCACCCTCAGTTCACTTTGCACAAAGGATGCTGCTGCTGTCTCATTCGGATTCCTCCTCAAAACGTTATGTCAGATTTAACTTTAAAATCAAAAGTACTCCGCATCAGGCAATCCGAATCCTCCAGGGACGCTGAAGCCCACCGGCACCAACAGAACCAACCCGCCACGCCACCAAGGATTGCTCTAAGTGATGCCTGTTTCCTAAGAATGTGAGTGACACATGCTCACTGCAGAATATTTTGGAAACCATATAAAAATATGTAAAAAGGAAATAAACTTCATATACAGTCCTTAGCCCTAGAAAAGAAAGCACTTTTAACATTTCATTTGATTCTCTTAATGTTTATTTTATCTCTCTCGTGCATATGTCAATACTTTTTAATTTTCTCTTCTTCAAACTCTTTTATGAGTGAATCAAACTTTTACTACATCATATAAATATTTACCATCTCTCTCAATGTTATTTATTATTCAGTCTTATAAGATGTTGAGCGTATCTGGGAAGCATCCCCTGATACACTGACATGGAGAACTCTGTAATTTCAGATGAAATTTGTTTGTGTGCAGTGTTATTACTTCGTAGGATGTTAAACCTTAAAAATATAAATTTTTAAAGACTTTCTCCCCTTATTGAATAAGGGTTCCTGAAAGGCAGACAATGTGGAACACAAGTGCTCTGTGTTGGTGTGAACACAAACTGGGAGACCCAGTACAGCTTCTTCTCGGTTTTCATTTTGAAAACACATGCACATGGGGAGTGCACATGGGGATCAGAACAAGACATGTTAGAAGAAATGGGGCTACTTTATGAGGAGGGAAGATGGGGTCCCGGGAGGGTCTACATGCAGTCTATTCCTACCACCTACCTCTGCCTACCACAATTTCAGGTCTGTACACCTGTCTGGGGCATCAGCCCGAGAGCTCTGAGGCACGAACTGCATCTTCACCACCACGAGATGCCCAGGGGCACTGAAAAACCAAGCACACAAAAGGTGCTCAGGAGGTAGTTCCTGAACTTCAGTCAGGGGGTAGCGGGTTTCAAGAGGTAGCTGAGGACCCCAGGGCCCTTGAATGAGTCCTTTTGCACCGCAGGGAATGAATGATGCAGAATGGATGAAAATAAATAAAAAGACAGGAAGGGAGGGAGAGGGAGGGCAGAGGAGAGGAAGGGAGGAAGGATGGTGTTCTAAGAGTCTGCTTGTTTGTTTCCGGCTGCTCAGCCCCAAAATAATCACACAGAAACTATATTATTTGCAATACTGTTAGGCTAATAGCTTAAGTGCATTTTGAGCTAGCACTTCACTTAGAATTAACTCATTTATATTATTTTATATTTTATTACAAGGTTCATGGCCTACTGGCAAAGTTCTGGCTGGCAGTTTACCTCTGTCTCTGATGGCAAGTTTATATCTTCTCCTGACTCTGCCTTCTTTCTCCCTGCATTCAGTTTAGTTTTCCTAGTATAGTTCTACTCTGCCCTATCAACAGGCCACGTCAGTTTCCTTATTAACCTATGGTATTCACAGCATACAGAGGGGAATCCCACATTAGAATGGGAGGAAAGGAGTAAGGAAAGATAGGAGGAAGGGGGGAGGAAGAAAAGAGGGAGGAAGGAAGAAAAGAGAGAGAGAAAGAAAAGAGGGAGGAAGGGAGGAAGGAGGGAAGGAAAGAAGGAAGAAAGAAAGGAAGGATAGAAGGATGAGGAAAAGAAGAAGAGAGAGAAGAAGAAAAGGAGGAAGTTGGGGAGGGAAGCAGCAAGGAAAGAAGGACAGGAGAAGGAAAGACACAGGGAACAAAGAGAAGCCAGGACCAAATCCCTCTTCACCCTTATAGATGGATGCAGAGAACTTCACCTGCCTGGTGCCCCTGATCTTCAGTGGGAACAGGTTTCAGTCCCACTGAGTGTGGTAGTGAGACACCCCACGACTGTTAAGAGGTATCCCTGGGGAGCCACTGCCTGGCTGGGCCAGGCAGGTCTACTTCACGGGGGGTGGGGGTGACTTAGTTAGGAAGTCTGCCCTCTAGACAAGCCAGTCTAGCGCCCTGTTATCTACACTGAAACCCAGCCATCTTTCCCACCCCGACTCCACCTCACCCAGTTATCACCACCATGCATCACAAACTGCCTCAGCCCCTCCCTTTTGCCCACCACTCCCACTTCAATGACTCCAACAGCATCCTTTCAACGTCCAGTCACTCTGGAAAATGCTCCTCTGAGATGACAGGAGAACTCGGGGACAGTTACCTGTAGACGGCAAAAGCCTAGCATCTATGCAGCAGTTTGGAGTATATGGGCACTAGTAGGACTCTGCTCTGTGATGGATCAGTGCCATGTGGTTCTGTCGTCTTGAACTCTCAGGCCTCAGCTGGAGGGATGAGAAAATGCCACCACCGAAATAGAAATGAGTAGTTAGGGTTGCTTAGTATAGAGAAGCTCCAGTGGAGTGTCCCTAGGTATATCAACCATGCTCCATGCAGGCCTCATGCCCAGGAGTAGTTAACTAGAACAATTGGGACTCTGTGTTTGCTTGTTTGTGTTTACAGGGAGAGAGAGGGGAGGTGGGGGATTTTGGTTTCCTTTTGTTTTGGTGGGGTGTTTTGTTTTGTTCAGTGTGTTTTCTTTGTTTCAAAGAGAGAACTTAAAAGTTGGTGGGTAGAAAGTAGAGGAAGTCTGGGAGGAGATGGGGAAGAAGAAAGAATATAATTGCAGTATAATGTATAGAAAATTTAAATAAAAAGAAAAGAAATACTAGCTGCACTAAAGATACTGGCAGCATGGGGCTGGAGAGATGGCTCAGTGGTTAAGAGCACTGCCTGCTCTTCCAAAGGTCCTGAGTTCAATTCCCGGCAACCACATGGTGGCTCACAACCATCTGTAAAGAGGTCTGGTGCCCTCTTCCTGCCTGCAGGCATACACACAGACAGGATATTGTATACATAATAAATAAAATAAATATAAAAAAAAGATACTGGCAGCATAAAGTGGCACAGAAGTCTGACCTGAGGTCACTGTCTTTCTTCTCCTAAAAGCTTTGTTTCCAATGTAACACCTCAGGGCACTTCCCTAATAGTCCCTTCTGCTCCCCTTCCCATCCTGGAACTCCTATGCCATAGAATCTCCTTCTCTCTTCAGGCTAGCTCCCGCTGCCTCAGAGCTGCCTCTATTGCCTTCTACCAAAGACCGTGTCACACTTATCTACAACCAGCCACCTACAACAAATTGCACAAGATTTACATATCTGCTTCTTCACTTGAGTGAGAACTCTGAGGAGATACAAAATTTGTCCCTTATCATTTGTTTGATTATCTCCACTTTAAAAATATTGCCTGGCAGGTGACTGTCGCACAGTTGAATGCGACCTGCATAAATCAGTTTGTATACTGGCAAGTGTTTTCAGTCTGCTTCCAGGGCTTTGCTGGTACAGTGCTGTTCCCTATGATGGGGAAAAGGAGATATGAGTCCTAGCAGCCTGTGATGACTATTGTTGGTTGTCAACTTAACTATATCTGGAATGAACTGCAATCCAAAAATAGAGGGTACACTGTTATGGTTTATGGCAGGGGTTACACTGGCAGCTCAGCACAATGGTGGGAGACCACACAGGGTAGGAGACACATGAAGAGAGCTTGGGTGTAGAGTTTATTTTGTGGGTATTTGGAAGGTATAAGGGTATGAAGGTTATAAAGGGAAGAGAGAGGGGGAGGAAGAAGCTGGGAAGGGAGAAGGCAGATGCTGCTTTTTCAGAAGAAGAATAAACAGAAAAAGTAAGAGAGGAGGCACAAGATCAGCTTGCCTTGGTAAAAAGGGGGAGACTGGGAGTGGACAGAGTTAGTTTGTCTCTTAAAGGGACAGGGTACCCAGGTGACAGCAGGACAGCAAAATTATAACATTTCTCCTATAATAAAAAGGCAAGGAGTTATGCATGGCAGGTTAAAGGGATGAGGGAGTCATGTACTCAAGACTGCTTCCTGCTGATTTGTGGACATCAGATTCTTGGGGACCTGAAAACCTGGGGTGCTGGTCCTGTCCTGGGGTACCTGGTTGCTTCACTCCTGTCCAGGATTTTTGGTATGGAATTTTCCGGTGTCTCTTGGACCTGGAAAGGTATTGGCAGAGCAAAGAACAAAGTTAAGTTTCAGAAGATAAACTTTTTCTTTAGGTGCTGGTAATTGAGGAGGAGGGTGCCAGGATCGGGGAATTGAGAGAGGGTTGTATCTGACCTGTTTCAGGTGAGAGGGGGGTTATATCTGACCTATTTATAAGGGGAAGCCTTTTATTCGGTTCCCTGGGAACTTACAAGAATTCTTTGAGTTTGTGAAAACATAAGTCTTAGATACAGACGCTGTACAGACAGCAGCATAGGGATGCCACAATGACTGTGATAGATGTATTTGCAGAATGAAAAGTATCATTAGAAAAGGACCAGAGTGAACTTAAAATCTTGATCTTTCAATATAGTAGTGATAATAATCTGCTAGAGTTAGATTAATAGCTTATTGGCATTTTACTGATAATGTTAACACTATGAATGGCAGCATAATGAGAGAGAGAAATCCGATAACTTGAATTTGGCCTCTATTACACCTCAGTAACTTAGACCTGTTTTGTGAGGTTGTCCTTCTTAAACTGCCAAAACCTCTCAGCTGTCAAACTAAATCAGAGATCTTTCAGAAGGATATAATTTTGCCTGAGTTATTGATTTAAAAAAAAATGACAGAGAACTTACTTGATTGGCTACCTAGAGCCACTCCTCAAGGTCCTCCATGGCCATTGAGGGCAGGAGCTTCAGGACTGCATTTGTCTTCCGTCGTTAGTGCAGGGCCTGCCAGGCTTCAGAAGATCCTGTGGGTTAGGAATCTGTAGGAAGAAAAGCCTACCTTGTTTGCCCTTTGCAGCTAGGCCATCCGTTCCTGTCTGTTCTGTCCACTGTCTGGAGATCTTCAGGATTTTAGATGAAAGGCAGTTTTTCCCAGTGGTCAGCACTTTCATTTGATAAACTTTGTGTGTGGATGTTGTTCTGTGCCTGTTTTCTGTCTTCTTAGGAGGAAATGGAGTGGTACTATTAGGAATCAACCTGTTTTTCTGTTACAAAAAGCCTTTTAATACTTAAACATTTAAATGATATATTCCCCAGATCTCTGAGCACTTGAGGGCTGTTTATCGGGTATAGATAAGTTATGACTACAGTACAGGATCTGCCTAGAGAGCTGGGTCCAAGCTTGACTGTACTGGCTTTTAACTTATCAGGTGAGATTTATACTTGTGAAGGATAAAGAAGAAAAAGCAGACTTTTATAACTTTAATTTTTTTTATCATTGTATAGAATATATTTCAAAGCAGAGTTGAGTCACATATATAGTATGTTGTAACAGATTTAAAAGTATATACCAATTTAAGATATTTGAGGTGTGATGTCAGAAGTTTTTCTGTATATGTGTTGCTGTTATTGATTAATGAATAATGAAGCTTTTTAGGCCAGTGGCTTAGCAGAGTTAGGGGAAAACTAAACTGAATACTGGGAGAAAGAAGGTGGAGTCAAGGAATATCATGTAGCCGCCAGAGGGGAAAGACATGAGCTGCCAGCTGGAACCTTGCCAGTAGGCCACGAGCCTTGTGATAAAATAGAAATTAATAGAAATGGGTTAATTTAGTATGTAAGAGCTTGCTAGGAATATGCTATAGTGATTGGCCAAACACTGATTTAATTAATACAGTTTTCGTGTGGTTATTTCGGGACTGAGCAGATGGGAACAAACAAGCGTCCTCCGACAAGAGACGCATTGCTTTCTTAGTCTGGAAAGAGATACAATGAACAGAGCTCATTAGTTCTGGGACTACTTAAAACATTTAACAGTAAGTATATGTACACTTACACACAGTTGAAATTAAGTTATGCATAAAGTTAAATAAAAAGTGAGCGAAAGAAAGCTGGCTTTTTATCAGGAAAGTAGAGTTATTGCAGGGGAGGAGATGTACTGCAGAGGTGTGTGTCTGTCTAATGGGCGCCTCAGTGGGCCTTGCCAAAGTGGACCATCATGCAAACACATCCAATATAAACAAGCAAAAAAGTAATTTTTAAAATCATAGCTGATGGCTTAAAGCAAATCATGTGGGTAACGTGCTATACTGTTGGGCTGGGGCAGAACCTTACGAGTCTGTGGCTCCTCCCTCCCTTTCTTAAACTCAAACAAACAGCGGTTGCCCCTAAGGGGGGGGGGGAGAAGGGGAAAGAGGAAGGGAGAAGGCAGAGGCTACCTCTTTAGAAGAAAGACAGAGAAAGAGGGAGAGAGGAGGTGATCACGTATAGCACACAGTTCTGGCACCGAGCATCAGACCTCCGTGGATCATATCTAACTTCACTCACAGGCTTAGTGAACAGTCAAGGCACTTATATTTCCCATTTCCTGTTTTCTGTGCATAGGCCGGAACCGGATGTGTGCTTATTTAAAGGGGAGAGAGCAGATGGCACCCTGGGGTGACACCCAGTCAGTAAACAAGAAGGGTGATTTACAAAGCACCTTCCAAATGTCCCGGATACCTAATGACATCAAGATGCTATGGTGTCCATCTGCCTTCCTCCATCTGGCAGCCCTCCTGCTACTTCTTCCCCTTCACTGCCCTGTGCATCCAATCTCTCCTAGCATCCCTGCTTCCTGAGGCTGTCCCCACACAAACCATTTGTGCCTAAGTTCTCCTCTTAGACAAGTCAACTGGACAATCTAAACTTGGGTGGCGCACAAAGGGCAGAGTGGAAGAAAGAATGGGAGCCCTTAGAAGAAAGAGAAGGAGGAACATGGACACAGCAAGTGTCTGCGCTCTGTCAAGTGTAATTATGCGTGTCAGCTTCCTTCATTCTCAAATAGATCGTGGGCTAAATTTATAATTCTCAGGGGTACCAACTGTTTGACACGGAAAGAAATTAGACTCTGTTGCTGACAGAGTCAAGAAGTTCTCTGTGGCACCAAATCCGATGGCCTTTTTGCCACCCTGTTTCAATGACCTTATTCCTACCTGACCGATCCATCCACCCATCTGCATGGTAATAACCAGATAGTTGTTTCCTGCAAAAACCAGGAAGTCAAGGGCAGGGAGCAATGTCACTCTCACTACTCTCTGGACCACGTACAGTGGTAATGTTTAGCTAGGTCAGAATAAACACGGCCGAGCCGGCTCTCATCTTTGACTTTTCTCACTCTGAGAAATAAAGTTGGATGACTGGCCGAATATTTAAGCAATGTGTTAAACGTGCTGATTTTTAAAATGTGTCTTCTGCAGGCACATATGATCTTTTCCTTTATTTGCATTTTTGAGGTGTTTGTACACACCCCGGGAAGAAGTTGGTGAAGTAAAATCATGAGAAGGCAGCTTGAGCATTTCTCATGGCCACCACTCCAGGACTTGGAAGGTCCGAGGGAAGCGGTCCACCTCCACCTTCTGCACCGCTGCTCTTGTTAGCTGACATGCAGAGGGAAAACAATGGAAGCAAGGAGTGCATGGGGCAGAGACACATTTAGCTTATTTTATACTCCTTCTCCTCCTCCTTTTTCATACAACTCCTTCATTGTCAAAATGAAACTTAAGATAAACTTTGCTGCTCATGTAATGCCAACTGAAAGAGCCACTATGGAAATCAGTGTGTAGAATTCTCAAGAGCTGTAGGTGGATATCCTCTATGACTCAACTATGTAATCCTTGGTATGTGCCCAGAGACTTGACACCCTACTCCACATGCACTTATTTAGTTAGCCATGTTCATTAATGTTCTGTGTATACACTGTCATTCCATATGAGATTGACAGCCACCATGAAGGATCCCTTGTTGCCCCACAGACAGTTTATATTTTCTCTATAAACACAGTAACTGAAAGTGACAGATTGGTGGGCAAATGTCTCCATGGTTTGTCACTCCGAGGTGCAAGTGCTTGAAGATTTGTCTCCTGTGTGGCTGTGTTGGGATGCTTGAGGCTCTAAGCACTCACCCAAGGGAAGAAGACTGTGCCCTCAAGGCTACACTCTTAGTGTATTGATCACTGCATCTCAGGGTTGAACTAAAAGGAGACAGTGGGCTAGGACAGAGTACACAAACCTGGTCCCTCCTTTTTTTTTCTCATCCCCAACTTCCCTGTGGTGTAGGAGGTCCTTCTGTTTATGTGCTGCTTTCATTGGTTAATGAATAAAGAAACTGCTTTGGCCTTTTGATAGGGCAGAACTTAGGTAGGCAGGGAGAAAACAGAACTGAATGCTGGGATGAAGAAGGGGAGAGAGAGAGAGAGAGAGAGAGAGAGAGAGAGAGAGAGAGAGAGAGATGCCATGGAGCCGCCAGAGTCAGACATGCTAAATCTTTCCCAGTAAGCCACTGCCACGTGATAATATACAGATGAATACAAATGGGTTAAGTCAAGATATGAGAGTTAGCCAATAAGAGGCTAGAGCAAATGGGCCAAACAGTGTTTTAATTAATACAATTTCTGTGTGGTTATTTTAGGGCTAAGCTAGCCAGGCAGCTGGGATGAACAAGCAGGCCCCTCTTCCTGCAACATCCCTGTTCATATATATACCCCTTCAGCACATAGCCAGTACCTTTCTACCTTTCTACATATTGGAACACAACCAAGCTCCCTTGCCCTGTCCAGACACCCCACAGTCACCAGAATGGTGATTCATATGAATCTCTTTTCTTTACATAGTGTGCAGTATTGAGTGTTCTTTATCGTGACACAAAGGTAACTGAGACAGTCATGATCCAGAAAAGAAGCCTGGTTTTCAGGTCAGTTCTGCACTATGAATCTCTATGAACTTGAATGTGACACTCGGACCCGCTGTGAGGCACCTGTCCCATCTATAAAAGAGGCTGAGGGGCTATATCAGGCACATCCCTCTGTCTGTATCATTATGAGACAGCCTCTTCATTTTTCTAACATCTTCAAAACCAAATTGGACCTCAACTAAGTCCTAGAAGCTAAGGTTTGCTAAAATGCAGTATTGAAGAAATAATCCAAGGTGAGGGCTTTTGGAAGAAGCAGAGCCCTAGGCCAGAGACTTCCATGTGATTAGCAGCTGATTTTTTTGCCTCATGGGTGTTATATACATTACCTAGGAAAATTCTCATAAGATAGATATATTGGGGAAAGAAAAATATTTAAAAACAATAAACATGTCCTAAAACTCATAAAGGAAGTGAAGGTTGGTGTAGGAATCATGAGGTTGGAGGGCTGGGGTCCAGACAGAACTGGGAGCAAGGTAAGGCTTAGAAATAAATCTAGGCATTGGTTAAGCTCCAGTTTTTATGTCCAAGGATACAAAAAGTGACGCTGGCTCTCAGGGTCATATAAGGGCAGTCATGTGAAAGCCTCCTTAAAAGTGGTCCCAGTAGTTGACCTCATCCCAGCCCTGATGGAGGTTACTCTGGACTTTATTTTTTTTTAGAGTATTCAAGTAGCTCGATGCCCCCCTCTCGGACTCAGTCCTTTGATTTCTAGAAAGATGAGGCAGGATTCTAGATAATTCCAGACAGCTTTTATTTAGTACTATCTTGTTGTTACAATGACATCATCTAAGTAGGCCATGAAACAGGAAGCCCTCAGAAGACCATATTCAGCTAATAAATTAACAATCAAGAACACAGATGGGGTTGTGATGGCTCTTCTTGGTTGTCAGCTTAACTATATCTGGAACGAACTACAATCCAGTAGTTTTACACCTGTAAAATCCATGTCTTGAGGCCAGAAGACAACACCTTCGATATGGATCTTGAGACTGGAAGACACCGGCTTTTGATCTGGGTCTTAAGGCAGAATGACCCACATTCTCTGCTAGAAGTCTATATAAAGAAAATGAAAGAAAACAGGGTTTGTTCTTCACCTGCTTCCCTTTGCCTTGCCAACACATCCATTCCTCCACCGGCTTTGGGGCCTACTTCTTCGGGATTCCAGCACATACAGAAGACCAGCTGAGACACCCTGCCTTGTGGGACTGAGCAACTACTAGATTCTTGGACTTTCCACTCACGGCTAGCTATTGTTGGACTGCAGCCTGTAAGTCATTCCAGTAAGTGCCAAGCAAGAGAGAGAGAGAGATTCATTCCATAACTCTGTGACTCTAGAGAACCCTGACTAATACAGGATTAACTGTGCTTCCTGCTGAGAAGCTACAGTGACCCATGTGTTGGTTTCTGCTGCAACCTTTGGAACCAAGTGTTAAGAACCAAGCAGCATTTCTCTTTGACATTAGCAGACCATCTACTTAAAGAGGAATCAGTCCACAGTATCACTGTTAAGTGTGCTCTACATTAGGCCCTGTTTTGATCAGATTTGATTAAGTGTCTAGATGATATTGAGATAGTCATAGCCAGCATAATTTCTAGGACATCTGCATTTGGTTTTGATCAGTATGTACCAACTTACCCAATTCTGAAAGGTTTAAGATGTACCATCTCAAAATTTCTTTTAGTTAGTAACTCAGAAGTGGTTTGGCTTGTGACCCTGGTTCAAGATATCTCTTAAAATTGTTCTCAAGAGCTCATGTAGGACTGAAGTCACCAATCTTCTCAAGCTTTGACTGGAAACAACTTGCTTCTAAGCTCACACTCATGTGGCTATTGTCAGGATCAGTTCGTCACCAGCTAGAACTTCATGCGCTGTTTGAATATCTTGACACATTGTCCCCTAGAGTCCCTCTCTCCTGACACTTCAGCTGATTTAATGAGTCACAACAGAGGGATATGACATTGAAGGTGGAAGGCACAGTCTCTCTGCAGTCTAATTACATGTGTCCTGCCTGTTCAATCTTCCTGTATTTTGTCCAGAGGAAGCTAAACCCAGACCAGTGAGCAAAGGGATATTAACCTCTATCCCCTGAAGGAGCAGGACCAAAGAATTTGTGGATATATCCTTTTATGACAGCTCCTCAACTCAAGTGGGTAACTCTTAACCAATGGTATTTGTATATACACCTTGCCTTTCCTATTCCAGCTAATGGCATCTTTGACCACTGTACCATTTATGATACCTCTTTATCTTACACCAACATCTTATGTCAAATCTTCCACTGTTCTTCACACTATATTATAGGACTAAAGTCTTTGCTTATCTGCCTGCCTGCTCAGGTGATGCTGGTCCAAGCAAGAACCATCTATTGCTGAGAATTTCCCACAGTTCTTGACTGGTCTTTCCACAGCCCTGTGCCTCCACTGTGCCTAACTCTTCCTAATGCAGCCAGAGAAGCCTCTTAGAAATGTGAGTCATGTGACATTGCTGCCATCGCTTTTCCTAGTATACTCCAAAAGGATTCTAGAACAATGAGTCAAACCCAGAGCTGTATCAAGAAAAAACAGTGCGAGAGCTCTGCCCTCCTACTCAATGCCAGATACTACTCCTTCCTAACCATTTCTCTAATCTTCCATAAGCTCCTCCTTGATTCAGCCTCCTACACTGGATTCCCTGTTCCTAAAATACTCTATTTATCCTTTGTCACCCCCTTGCCACTTTTAATTATCAATCTAGTATTTAGGACTTGAAATGGAGTTCCTCCATCTCAGAGTCATGGGACACCCTTGGATTGCACACATTAGATTTTGGTAGCACTACCCGTTAAGCCCACAGACTAGAGGACAAAGACCACTGACTCAAATTATCAAATCGAAGCAAGCTGCACTGGGACCATACCCAATCTTCCCCTAAGCCAGGATTCAAGAGACCAGCTCTGAATGCAGGGAATGTAAGATTTTTATACCTCAAGAAATGGGGAATTTCCAAAATAAAAAGTAAAAAAAAAAAAAAGAAAGAAAAAAATGAGGGATTTCTGACAAGGAACTTAGCAAGCAAAATACAGAAACAGATAGCAATTTTGAGATTACTTGGCAAAATATCTTGTGGTTTTGGGAGGGTATAGGTCAATGCACCATCAAGGTGCTGACCTACTCAAATTCCAGGAAGATTCAAGGAAATTCTAAGGTCAAATTCTAAGAAACAGAATCTTAAGGAAATTTTTGTTTTGTTTTGTTTTTACATATCCATGGTCACATAGCATTTTTTTATTTTTTATTTTATTTTTTTAAAAAGAAAACAAACTATTTTTTTTCATTTTACAAAACAAATCCTAGTTCCCATTAGCTCCTCCCATTTCCTCCACCTTCCCCCCAAACCCACACCCATTCACTCCTTAGAGAGGGTGAGGCACCTAGCTTTAGGGAAAATCCAAGACCTTCCCTACTATATCTAGGCTGAGTACGGTATCCTTCCAAAGAGAATGGGTTTCCAAAAAGTCAGTACAAGCAGTAGGAATAAATCCTGGTGCCACTGCCAGGAGTCTCTCAGTCTGCCTCAGTCATACAACTGCCACCCATCTTCAGAGGGTCTAGTTTGGTCCTCTGCTGGTTCCTTCCCTGTCCGGCTGGAGTTGGTGACCTCCCATTAGCTCAGGTAAACTGTTTCAGTGGGTGTCCCCATCATGGTTTTGACCTCTTTGCTCATATTCTCACTCCTCCCATTCTTCAACTGGACTTTGGGAGCTTAGCCCAGTGCTCAGCTGTGGGTCTCCACGTCTGCTTCCATCAGTTGCTGGATAAAAGTTCTGTGGTGACATTTAAGATATTCATCAATCTGACTACAGGGCAAGGCCAGTTCAGGCACCCTCGCCTCTACTGCTTAGGGTCTTAGCTGTGGTCATGCTTGTGGATTCCTGGAAATTTCTCTAGTGCTAGGTTTCTTGCTAGCTCCATAATGGCTCCCTCAATCAAAATATCTCTTTCTTTGCTCTCCATCTCTGTCCTTCCTTTATCTCGACTACCCTGTTCCTCAAGTCATCCTCCCCTCTCCCCTTCTCCTCTCATCTTCCCCTTCTGCCCTTCCTTCTCCCCCTAATCCCATGCTCTCAATTTTGTCAGGTGATCTTGTCTATTTCCCCTTCCCAGGGGGATCTATATATGTTTTTCTTCGGGTTCACCTTGATTTAGCTTCTCTAAGGTCATGGACTATAGGCTCATTATCCTTTGCTTTAGAGGTAGTATCCACTTATAAGTGAGTACATACCATGTTCATCTTCCTGTAAACAGAAACTGAATTTAGTTACAGACTCCAAATGGCTCCCCAGAACAAAATGAAGTTGGGCTGCTTCTTCATACCATCTCTCTAATTGCCATAACCTCAGCATCTCCAGATGTTGCTAAGCATCTTCTGGGAAAGTTTAATAACTCCAGTGAACGCTGATGCTTTAGAGCCGTGGTTCTCGGTCTGTAGGTCACGACCCCTTTCAGGGTTGAATGGACCTTTCACATGGGTCACCTAAGATCATCAGAAAACAGTTATTTATATTACAATTCATAACAATAGCAAAATTACAGAAATGAAGTAGCAACAAAAAGTAATTTTACTCTTGGGGGTCACCACAACATGAGGAACTGCATTATAAGGTCACATCAATAGGAAAGTTGAGAGCCACTGCTTTAGAGGGACCCAACTAACCAGGTCAGGTCCCTCATATCAATAGGAAAGTTGAGAGCCACTGCTTTAGAAGAACCCAATTAACCATGTCAAGTCCCTAGTATGCAGATTCAGTATCATTCCTTCTAAGTACTCGCCATAAGTTTAAGCATACCTATAGCCCAAATAAAGTCTCTACTGCTCAAAAAGAAAGGCTCAACCCTCCCAATGCTATAATCCTTAATTACAATTCAATCACAGGAACATAGGAAAGAATACATATAATAGAGAAATAGATTAATGCAATACACCTAGGAAGGAATTCACTATGTGCAACACAGTAAACCAGCAAATTCCTAGTAGTATTCTAATAAACGAGAAGGAAAGAGTATGTAACCTAAAAATATAAATAAATCAAAGGAATTAGCAAGCATCTCTCAAAAATTATGATGAATGTAAATGCCTTCAACCTACCAATGATTATATTGAATTTAAATATAAGATAGACCTTTCTTCGTCTGCAAGTTTGTAAAGACACACACAGCCTGAGTGGAAGTTTGGGAGTCATCAAGTGAGCGGAAGCTCCAGACAAGACAGCATCACTAGTTTGATATCTGAAAAAGAAAAGTGCAAATGAAAATTAGTCATGAGATATAAATGATCCACTGCACATTAATAATGGGAAATGTCCATCAAGAAGATATCCTAATTTAAAAATGTATGTGCAAAACGGTTGAGCTCCCAGTCTTATCAAAACAAATGGGTACAAAGGGTCTGAGAGGTCCTGGTACAATATTGCAAGTGCTTCATTCTCATCTTCATAAGAGCATTTAAACTGAAACCTCAAAGTTAAACTAAACCATAGATGACATAAACCTGACCAAAATCTACAAAATTTCACATCCAGTAAAAACAGAATATAGATTATCCTTAACAGTCCATGCAATCACAATCATTAGAAATGACCCAGATGATATTCTGGGTCACAGAGGTAGTTTTAGCAAGCAAAAAAATACTACTAATTTATTTTATTTTATTATAACTTATTAGAATAGAACTAGAAATCAATAGTAAGAGATACTATAAGAATTACACAAATACTTGGAGGCTGGATAATACACTCGCAAATGACTAAAAAAAAATAAAGAAGGCAATTAAATGACTGAAAAAATCAAGATGGCAATTAAAAGTTACCAGAATCCAATAAGGCAAAATACAGCTTTGACAGAACTTCTGAGATACAGATAAGGCAGGTCTAAAGGAACATTTATACCTAAAAGTGCTTACATTACAAAATCAGAGCAATCACAAATAATCTAATGGTACACTTAAGATAGAAGAAGTATCAGAGCAAATCAACTCCAGTGCAGTAGGTAGCAAGAAATAGTAATGGCTGGAGCAGAGATTAATAATATGGACACTAAAATGTCAACACAGGACTGAGGAGATAGTTTAGAATAAAAACTGTTTGCTACATTGTCTGATCATGGCGAACAATGAGGACTGATGAGAAGCCAAGGTCAATGGCAAGGGGTTTTGATCCTACTTCATGTTCTGGCTTGGTGGGAGCCTAGCCAGTTTGGATGTTCACCTTCCTAGACATGGACGGAGGGGGGAGGACCTTGGACTTTCCACAGGGCAGGGAACCATGACTGCTCTTTGGATAGGAGAGGGAGGGGAAGAGGAGTGGGGGGAGGGGGAGAAGAGAGGGGGGAGGGGGAGTAGAGTGGGGGGACGGGGAGGGAAATGGGAGGCTGGGAGGAGGCGGAAACTTTTTTTTCTTATTCTCAATAAAATAAAAAAAATGAAAAAAAACTGTTTGCTAATTTAAGCTGAAGGGGCTGGTTTCAGTGCTCAGAACCCATTTAAAAAATCTGGGGCAGCTGGCACAAGCTTGCAAACCTAGTACTAGGAAAGTAGAGACAGGTGGGTGGCAGGGCTTTGCTGGCAAGCAGCCTAGTTTAATCAGTAAAACCCAAGCCACTGAGCACCCCTTTCTTAAAAAACAATGCTGATGTGCTCAAGGACTGACATCCAAAGTTGACCCTGGCTTCCATGCTCACATACACATACTTGCACATGCATACATACACAAACACACACACATATGCATGTTCAAAAAATACACAGAATTAGTTAAACAAAAACTGGTTCTTATATAAATATAGCAAGATGCTAGCCAAATTAGTCAAAAGAGGGAGGGAGGCCCAGGTTAATAAAATTAGAAATGTAGTTTGGATGTTCACCTTCCTAGACATGGACGGAGGAGGGAGGACCTTGGACTTTCCACAAGGCAGGGAACCCTGACTGCTCTTTGGACTGGAGAGGGAGGGGGGAGAGGAGTGGAGAGAGGGTGAGGAGGGTGGGAGGAGGGGGAGGGAAATGGGAGGCTGGGAGGAGGCGGAAACTTTTTTTTCCTTTTCTCAATAAAAAAAAATTAGAAATGTAAAGGGGAGTTGCTACAACAAATAGCAATAAAAACCAATTAATTACTGCAGAATATTTTGAAAATTTATATTCCAGAGAACTAGAAAATCTAGACAAAAATGGACAAATTCTTAGGCAAATATTACCTGCCAAATTAAATCGAGACAAGAAAACCAACTTATATAGATCCACACAACAAGCAATGATATAGAAGCAGTAATAAAAATTGCCTTACAAATAAAAACTTATGATCAAGATTTGATACTGAATTTTACCTAATTTTAAAAGCGCATTACACACCCAGCCTATTTGATCTTCTTGGGACCCAGCCTCCAAATAGAGATCCAGGGACCCCTAGTTATTTCCCACCACCTTCCTCAGCCATTCGTCCCATCCGATCTCCATTCCTTTGTGACTTCCTTCTGACCACAGAACCTATCTCTGCCAGGATCTCCACTGCCAGAACACTTGGCCATAACACAGGAAGACTATCCATGTGCTCTTTCCTCTCCATCAATCTTGTTTCTCTAGTGGAGCCCTAGTAGCAACCGTTACATGCCTCAGCTCTTCGTGTCAGCCCATCTCCATTCCCGTAGGACATACGACTACCCATGACAGACCAAGGCTGTCCCTAGTTCTGCCTCTTCTGCTTTTCATGAATATAGACCCCCTAGTATTACTCAAGAAACTTCTGGAGTCAGTCCCCGTTCCTGCCTGCTAACCTATTAGTGACCCATTCACTATGACAATCTAAGACTGATTAGTGTCTGAACCCAGAGGATCAGCCAGTCCCTCAGAACTGATACTAATAGGAATCTTAATCCTAAAACCCAGAAGAGCCCCAAGACTAAAAAACAAACATCATTTGCTATCAGATTGGGGTAACAATAACCAAAGAAAATGAAGGCTAACTCAACAAAGGAGAAAACATATCTTTACCAAGAAACACTAAAAATATCATGTTACCAGAAACCATCACAAAAACACAAACATGAACAACCAAGACAACATACCTCCTCCAGAAACCAGCAACCCTATTGTAATAGATGCTGAGCAAAGCAATTTAGCTGAAGCGCAAGATAAGGACTTCCAAATAGCAATTATGAATCTGATCGAGGACCTTAAAGAGGATATGAATAAATGACTCAATGCAAAGCATAAAATGTAACAGGGCTCCAGACTTTAGTAAGTCTCCATAACTTAGAAAAACTGACTCCATGATGGAAGTGCCATTCAAGCTGTAAAACTTGGCGCAGAACCATGATACCAGCCAAAACTAAAACAAAGCATTAATCCTTCAAAGTCTATGTTCTGGGAAAGTCTCTAAATGAACAATTGTTGGTTTTGTTTTGCTTTGTTGTGCGCATCATTTCTTTTTGTTTGTTGATTTTGTTTGGTTTTGTTTTTCTTCTGTAGTTCTACTTCTGGCTAATGGCTGCTATTAGCTGAAGTACACTAACTCAAAATGTAGTTTTTATGCTTAAAAGCTCACCCTGAGAAAGACAGGACTTCACTGAGATGCCAAACACCCAGTGTAGAAGCTAGGCAACTAATAAAGACTTTCTATTGGCTTAAGCCCATGGCTGATCCCTCTTCTCTGCTGGATACCCCACAATAATTACATGAAATAATGAAAATAGTTCAAGATATGAAAATAGAATTTATCAAGGAAATGGAATCATTAAAGAAAAGCCAGACTTAATAAAAAATAAAAACCTCTGGAAATACAACAAAAAGGTCAGAGTTAAGTCGGAACAGAGTAGATAAAGGAATTTCACATTTTGATGACAAGTCAGAAGAAATGAATAGCTCAGTTGAAGAAAATATTAAATCTAAAAACAATCCAGGCACAAAACATCCAGGAATTCTGAGATACTATAAAAAGACCAAACCTACAAATAAAATATTTAGATGAAGAAAAAGACCATGTTAAAGGCATGGTAAATACTTTTTAGCATCTTAGAATAAAAGTTCTCAAATCTAAAGAAAGGAATGGCTATCAATGTACTTTTAGAATACCAAAAGATAGGACCAGAAGACAAACTCCCTGGTACTCACAATATTTGAAATATTAAATATACCAAACAAAGAAAAAATATTGAAAACTACAAGGGAAAAGAGCAAATTACATATAAAGGCAGGGCAATTAGAATAACATGTGACTTTTCAATAGAGACTCTGAAAGCCAGAAGGGCCTGAATGGTTGTTCTATAACGTCTGAAAGACCACAAATGTCCGCACAGACTGCTATACCCAGTAAAACTAGCTATCTATCACAGTCAAAGGAGAAAGAATTCATGGTTAAAAGCAAATTTAAAAATGTCTGTCCAGCAGTCCACTACAAAATAGGCTAGAAGGAAAATTTCAGTCTTGTCTTAGGGTTCCCATGGCTGCGTAAGAGACCCCTGGCTATGGCAGCTCTTAGAAATGAAAACATTTATTTGGGACTGGCTTGTAGTTTCAGCGGTTTAGTCCACTATCATCATGGTAGCACACAAGCAGTACTAGAGAAGGAAGAGAGTCCTATGTCCTATCCCAATCTGCAGGCAGCAGGAAAAAAGAGTGAGACACTAGAACTGGCTTGAGCTTCTGAAACTTCAAAACCCACCCCTAATGATACACTTCCTCCAGTAAGGCCACAACTACTCCAACGAGGCCACATGTCTTAATCTTTTCAAATAATGCCATACCCAAAAGGTTATGGGAACCATTTTCTCTCAAACTATCACAAGTCTGAAGAGGCTAACCACACCTATAAAGTAATAAGAAATAAATAATCCCATGGCTATTAACTAAAAGACCAAAAACAAACAGGGAACTCATGCCTGGTACTGGGATGGCTTAACTAACACTCAAGCCTTGTTTGCCAAACCTGGTCTCAGTTTCCTCACATTGCTTCTGTCTATTATTTTTGTTCTGTTCTCAAACAAGTTTAGCCTCATGGTGACAAGGTTCTCAACCATGTGAACAAGCTCACAACCCTAATCTCTTATTTGGCAAACATTCTGATGAAAACACACACATGCGTGCTTGCACACACACACACACACACACACACACACACTTTCAATAAATGTCAATGTACATCATCTTCTGATTAACTCAAATCAGTGAGTGTGATCGTAGTCAACTTTCTAGACTTCTCTGATTGACCTGGCTCATATTCCTAGCCTCTAAAGCCAGGGATGCAATCAGTCCCATCCACATTCCATGTTTTGAGAGCGCAGAAGGAAAAAGCTCTAGTATTGAGCTACCAATGAATCTCTTCAAGAAAAAAGAGGAAAGAGGTAGATGCTGGAAAGACAACCCCAAAAATACATGGCTATGGCTAGTACACAGCAGCACTTTAATAAATTTGCATGAGTGGATGTGGCTGATTACAAGCTGCTTCTTTAGCTGAGGTTCGTGATTAAGGGGGAGATGAGCACCAACTGGGCAGTTTCATTGTGTTGGCTGGATGAAAAGAACAGGACACAGAGCAAGGAGTTCTGGATGAACAGCCCTGGTACAACTTGACCATAGTCATAATGGCTCACACTTCTCTTGACAAAAAAGTAATAGGAGAGAAAATAGTCTTTAGAGCAAAGCAATCCAAGGGAAAAAAAATAAATTCAGCAAAGTTGTATTAGATGCAACTAAAAGATGCCCAAGTCTATATTCCCAGGGAGATATCAATGTTGGATACAAATGTGATCCATATAATGTTTACGTAGCTCCTAGGAAACGACAGGCTCCTAACCCTATCAGGAATATTAACTGAATTCCAACACTTGAGAAAACACTTGATCCGTCATCCTGGGCTTCTAGATCTTCTGGGATTTTCTGGGCTTAGAAAATACAACTTCTTTACCCAATCCAGCTACAAGAGAAGAATGGTATACAGCTGGAGCAGGTGGGTTTCTTTAAGGTGGGAGGCAAGAGGAGTGGGCAGCATAGCGCCTCAGCCTCTCCCAATGTTGACTTGGCTTCTCTGTCATTCTTTTAAACCTTCCCTATTGGTTCCCTTCATCAAGGCACTATCTTAGGGACATTTTACCCGGACGACTACTAATTCTTACTTTAGTATTATGAGCTACATAGTCACATCTCTGTTCATCAATAGGGAAGCCAAGGCTCATTGGGTCCCTCAGTTTCTATTCCCGAGATAGTCCAACTGGACAGAGTAAAATTTCATTTGCAAGTGTGTCTGTCTGCCAAGATCCCACAGCCACTCCTCCCCAGGGTGACCTTCTTAGGATCCTCAGGAAGCTTGCTATTGCTTTGAGAAACCCCTCCTCATCACCCAGACCTTGGTTGCACCTTGACAATATAGACCGGTTCCAGCTTCAAACCTCAATTTTGCCATCATGTCATGATGAGTGATACATGCTGAAGATACTCTGGTACTCCACCTTCTTGAATTTACCCCTCCCTCACAGCACCTCCACGGAAAAAGGCCATTTCTCTCAGCCCATCAGAGCTGGCCTCATATCAAATATGCTGCCAAGTCAGAAGAGAGCTAGGATTTACTCATGAATGGTTAAGATTAGACTCTTGGGCTCCAACCATACACTACTAGAAGGCCATGGGGGACACTGTTACAACTTAATCTTGGTCTTGGAGTAAACATTAGGTGTAGCAACCTGACTCCACAGGCAGCCTAAAGTAGAAACCCAAGCCTACCCAAGACCTATATCTGTTGTCTGCTCTCACAGAGCTTTAATCTCCAAGGCAAGCTCCATGGACCAGCAGCACAGTATCACATGTTCAGAGATACAAAGTCCAAACCTACTGAATCAGAACTTGTAGGTCTGGGGTAATCACAACATAAGGAGATGTGATTGTGGGTCAAGTTGACAAGTGGTAGACTTGTAATGGCTATTCTTAGTTGTCAACTTGACTACATCTGGAATTAACTAAAAATCCAAAAACGGGTGGCATGCCTGTGAGGGACTTTTGCTTAATTTGAACTAGGTAGATCTACTTCTAATCTGAAAGTTTGAAGTAGGAAGACACATGATTTTAATTCAGATTTTGTGGCAGGAAGACGCATCTTTAGTTTGGGTCACACCTTTTGCTAGAAGCCTATATAAGGAGTTAGGAAAACTGTGCTTTCCCCCTTTGTCTGCTTGCCCTCTCCTTGCTAGCTGGTCCATTCCTTCACTGGCAATAGAGTCTACTACTTCGGGAATCCAGCATATACTGAAGACCAGCTGAGATATTCAGCCTTATGAACTGAATAACTACTGCATTCTTGGACTTTCAGTTCACAGCCAACCATTGTTGGATTAGCTGAACTGCAGCCTATAAGTCATGTTAATAAATCCCATAGATAAATAGAAGATAGATAGATAGATAGATAGATAGATAGATAGATAGATAGATAGACTGGCAGATAAAGAGAGGGAAATGTATTCTTTAAGTTCTGTTACTCCAGAGAACACTGACTACTACAAGGGTCTAGCATCTATGTTTTCAATATCTTCTATTAATTCTTTGACAATTGTATACACATATATAATGAATTTTTATCACAGTCCCCCCTCCCCCGTTCCCTTCTCCTGTCCTATTCTACCCTCTCTGAAACCCTTCTTCTCAACACACATCCTGTTCTTACTCTCATGTATCTTTTTTTTATAGCCCACCGAGTTCAATTAGGGTTGTTTGCAAGTACACAAGTGTGCGGTTATTTACTAGATTGTGGCAACTTAACAGTGGCTACACCACCAAAGAAAAATATTTCCTTTTCTCTTAGCAGCTATTAACTACCGATAGCCCCTTGGCGAGGAATGGGGCCTCACATACTGCTCCCACATCTACCAGTATCTATATTTTAACAAATCCTGCCTAAGGAGATCTTGATGCCGGTTCAAGTTTGGAATTCACTGACATGTGGGGACTGTTGAGGTAGAAGAAGTTAATACATTGTCCTTTTGGGTAGCTATGGAGATGTAGGGAGGTAAGATATGATAAGGTCCTTCGGTTTTAAGCATGGCATCAAATCTACATATTCTCATGCTCAGTTTTATACCAACAGATCCCCCATAAAGTTTGACATCGCTTGCCCACCAGATCCACAAAGCAGCTCAGGGAAAAACATGTATAGGCTCTTTGCAATGTGAGCAAGAAAGGCAAAAAGATATGCAAAAGGCCACAGTGAAGCTTGAGTCCCCACTCTGACTTTAAACCAGTACCACACAAAGGCAAGGGCAGAATTTACAGGTGGATTTGTAGACAGCATCAGTCAATGTGGTACAGGAGAAATCTCATCCACTGTCATCTCTGGTACTAACCCCATATCTCCAGGAAACTGATCCAGAAAAAAACCACCTCCTTCAACCTGGTATCTGCCCAGCATTTTGGTCCTTTTTGTTAAACTAGCACAGGACGCTAGCCATGCAGACATAGCTATTTCTGCCTCGATGCTATCCTTCAGTGCTGTCCCCAAAGGATGGCCATTCCTTCCAGGTGCGTCCTGATGACATGTGGGCCTCTATGTCTGTACGTGTTTCACAAGAAAATTGTAGAATCTACTTCCTTAAAAATCACTGCTCTTGTCTCTAAGACAGGGGGTGGCAGTTTAATAAGACTTTGATTATAAAGGCCTGAACATGGAGAGGAGTTTGCAGCAAGTGGCCAAAGTTGCCTGTCATTGTCATCATTCCTCACACAGTCATCTAAGGCTAAGAAGGGATAATGACCTGTTACAGAGACAGCTTCAAGGCAGCCATTGTCATGAGTTTTGTTGGTCATCTGTGACACTTCTGACACACATGACCATGCAGCTTCCATGTTATGCCTCAGATAAAAGTTAAAAAATACCTCTATCCATATTCTCTCTCCTGGACAATGACTATTACCTCAAGTGTCAACTACTCCTGAGGGGATTGTGCCAGTGGTATCTCTGTGGATAAGCCCCTTTTAAACTGGCTTAAGTCCCAGATGAAATGTATTATTATGGGTAGCTAGTAGTTTAGGCATGGACTGCTGACTCATAGGTATGTCACCTAACTCTGCCTCCTTGGAAGATCTTATTCAACTTTTAGACCAGAACTGTAATCAATATGAGTAAAACTTCTGGGGCTCATTCGCTACATCCTAGCCTTTTGACCTTTAAGAAGTTAGTCAACCTGAGGCTTGTTCTTTTCATCTGTAAATACATAGGAGGGCATGAACCATGATGTTGCAACAACTAAATGAGTGATGTATACAGTACTGTATTTAACACTGAGCAAATGCCCTCCTCTCTGTGTGTGTAACATGCATACTAAATATATACGTATTCTAAATAATGTAGTGGGTAATTTGTCGTTATCAGAGCCCATAAAATGCAATATGAAAATACCCATTTATAGAGTTTCTGTGCAGTACTACACTTAGAAAGGACTTCAGCATCTTCAAAAAAATAGCAGCCATGAAAACAATCAAAGAAATCAATGTGTAAGACCTCAAAGTCATGATGGCTTATTATGGTGTTTTGATGTCAGGAATGTTTGAAAGAGCACAGATGTCCTGGTCTTCACCTCAATTCAGTGTTCAATAAATTACATGTGACATCCAACACTTCATCACGAAGCAGGCTTTGCACCAGGTAATGTCAGTCAACTGTAGACTGGCATAGTGCATATACGCTAGGCTGATCTGTGATATTGGTAAGTCTAGTGTCTTAGATGCAATGGGTTTATTAGGACATAATCCCATCATAGTTCAAGGGCTACCTGCACAGGCAGGCATCAAGCCAGTGACTGATCTGTCTTCCCACTTAGAAGAGAAAACCAGAAGAGGAAGGAGCTGTCCAAAACCCCTGGAGCCTTCTCTGCATGTTCTCAAAGTTTCACAATTTTTCCCCTGTATTTAACTGGGAGACAATAGAATATTCTTAAACACACAGTTGACTCCATTTCCTGTGTCTCTATTCAAAACCACTATGAAAGCGACTGGAAATACCAAACTAATGACATCTCACAGTGGCACAGTGCTACCAGTACCTGCTTTACTAAGCATGAGAACACTAATAAAATATGTGCAACAAAGTGCCCTTTAAAAGCATCATGGGAGATCAAGATTGTTCCTTTCAAGAACCCCATGAAGAAAATTTTGATAGAATAAGAAGGGAAAGGAGCCTTTACAACAGAATAAAAATTACTCATTTGCGTCTTATAAATCCAGATTTTCTGTATGGGACTTCCTTTGAGCAAACTGCTTTTTATATGTACACCATATGCCTGAACACTCCTAGATAAATCAGCTGGAAAGTTCTGGCCAAAAAGCATCAGGGATGTGGGATTTCCCTCTGTATGCTGCAATTACCATTAATGAATAAAGAAACTGGCTTGGCCTGTTGATGGGACAGAACTTAGGTAGGCGGGGAAACTAAACTGAATGCTGGGGGAAAGGAGGCAGAGTTAGAGAGAAGCCATGTAGCCTGCCAGGGACAGATGCTGGGAACTTTACCCAGTAAGCCACAGCCACGTGGCGCTACACAGATTAATAGAAATGTGTTAAGTTAATATGTAAGAGTTAGTCAATAAGAAGCTAGAGCTAATGGGCCAAGCAGTGGTTTAATTAATACAGTTTCTGTGTGATTATTTTAGTTCTGGGTGACTGGGACAAACTATCAGCCTCCTCCCACAGGTCAGTTCTGCCTCCCACATCCCCCACTTTGCCTTGGTCTAACATCCTTCCACCAAAAATCCTACTTTCTCCCCTAAAGTTTAGTGGTCCAGGTCAAGGTGGTTTAGAGAAAGGAGACTTGAGCTCCAGCACTGTGACTTTAAAGAGTGTCTTCCTGTCACTCTCTGAGATTCCGTTCCTTCCTTCAGGAAGAAGATATTTGCTCAGTCTAAGTCAGAGATGACCGATGCAAATCACTCATCACATGCAAACAAGCTAAGCAAGTGAGGCAGATGTGGATGGAAGCAATGTGATCTATGGGGTAGGACTCCACTCTCTTGTTCATCTTTACATACAGTTGTTCACCAAGTCTGATAGATTTTCCCTCATTGATGTCCCTACAGGCGTCTCCTCTTTGCCACTCTGTGACTTGAGCCATCCTTTTTACTTTCACCTATTAAAACAGTTTTTTTTTTTTTATATTTCATCTAAAAAAAAAAGAATTCCTTTGGGGATGCTAGTCTCCATACTACAGCTGGGGTGATTTTTCTGAAAGAAAGTCCAGTGGATTCTCAATGCTCATAGAGCACAATTGCAACCTTCTATAAAGCAGGTGTGAGCCACCAGTCATCTTCTGCTGTCCATTTTCCAGTGTCATGATTTATTCAATAGCCACCCCAAGCTATTGATTGGCAAGAATCTATTTCTCAGCTGCAGGCATTATTTTGGTACCATTTTCTCTGTCTTTGCTGATGCCTCTATGAATTAGTCAGGGTGACAGAGGGCTGCTGCAGAAACAAATACTCCATAAATTTCCCCCACATGACCCATGCTATCACTGGGAAGCAGGGGAGAAAAAAAATATCTGCTCATTGTGGAAAGTTTATAATTCAAGCTAACAAAGGCTTCATCCCTGCGTTGGCTTCCATGAACACCATAGCAGAAGAAAATGGATGTGGAAAACATACTGTCTCCCCAGCTTTCCACCTACTTCCAATTATACTGGCCAAAGTTCTCTGAAGGGAATGGGAATGGATACAACCCTTTCCTAGCTCAGGAGAGAGCCGATGATACTTAGATGAACATCCCTGATGATTTCCAGACTTGATTTCTTTTTTGCTTGTTAACTAAGCTCCTACATTTCAGTTTAGCTCCACTGTCTCCTCCTCCAGGAAGACTTCCTCACACACACTTTCATCAGGACAGTGCTCTACTTGTGTTGCTTTGATTTGCTTCTTACCCCCCCTGTTATGGTCTGGATAAGTGTGTCCCAAGGCACTGGTAGAAGGTAGTGGCACCTTTAAGAGATAAACGTAGTGAGGTCTTCACATCCTAAAAAGGGGTTGTAGGACCTTCTACAATGGGATCTCTTTTACTTCAAGGTCATGATATTAACAGTTTACTAAATACTCCCTGCCATCGTCACCCAATATCCCCACCAGTAACCCAAAGCAATGAAACCTATTAATCATAAACTGGAACCTTCAAAATGATGAGCCAAAACAAACAATTTTTTTCTTTATGAGTAAATTACCTCAAGCATTTTATTATATGACATAAAGCCAATTAGCATTCTACAATACAAAGAACACCACTCTGGGGAATCAATAAGAACTATACCTTATTCATAACTACATTTGGAGTTTAAAGTCAGGTCTGGAGAAATGTAGAGACCAGGTAAATCTAGCATCAAAGGAATACAAGTTTTAGTGTGTTGTCATGGTCCATAGCTGACTGGCCAAGTGCCTAAGCCCCAGTTTTCTAGGTGGCAGGAGAAACAGAAGGATGCTGGATCCGTCTAAACCACTCCTTAAGTATCTGGCACCTCCAAAGACAATGCTCTTGCTGCAAGACACTGGGGATCTAATGGAGCTCCCCCTCTTCATCTACCTCCAGATCAAAAAGCTCCTGTATCCTGGAGAGAGGGCTTATGTTAGTCCTCCCCACCTGCTAATTGCTGTGGCTCACAATTCTTTTTTCAAGTAAACACTGTCTTCTAAATAAGAATTTAAAAACAAAACAAACAAAAGATCCAACATCTGCTCTTCCCAGCCTCCCTTTCTGCTTTAGTACGATCACGTGACTGAAGATTTGGCAGTCAGATGAACGCCATGTAGGAATTAGGAGTGGAGATTAGTTGGTGATAGAAAAAGGGCAGATATGGGAGCCCACAGTCCTCCAAACCAACAGAAAAAAAAAAAAACCGGAAGGAGCTTGTTGATTTTAGTGACTTTATGACAGGAAGCCACTCCTTCATACGTGTCCCTGGAGCATGTTTCTGCTAGTCATTTCCGCCAAGCTAACATCTCCGCATTGCAGATGTCCAGGGCACATCCACTGATAATATGACTTTTCCTGCAAAGACTCACAAAAGTCTCCTCACCTGCACATGGGAGACTGATGGCAGAAAAAAAGAGATAACTCTACACATGCTAACTTGCTGACCAGTGAGTTTATTAGAGCTACTTACAGGAGCATGCATGCCTCTGAGGTTTCCCCAGTCCACTTGGAATCTGTAGCCTGCAGCTTCTGTCTCCACCACGTTCAGGTAGCTTCCAGAGCTGGAGTCTCCTCCCTCTCTCCACATTGTCAGTTGCTTACATAATTGAAGCAGAGGCCTTCACCAGCTTGCTGCCCCTTGTAAGGCTCATCCCCTTCCTGCATCTCATGAGTCTCCCTCCTCCCTCCAGGAGGGAGTATTTCAATTTGAGGACTTAGCTAGACAGTATCCACCTGGAAAAACATGACCAACAGCTGGCAGCTATCCCAACACCAGTTTTTGCTGACTTTTTTTTCTTTTTTCTTTTCTTCTCAAAACATATCCAGGCTCAGTTTCCTGTTCTTCACCCCATCCCCGATGTGAATTGACACATCTCCCACATTCTACAAATGTGGGCTTTAGGTAAAACAACAGGACTGGGGAGAGGGTCTATTCTCCTCGAACACTTCATGGTGAGTTGTTGAGGAATCAGCTGAGGAGCTGGATGTACTTGAACTTATTTTGAACTCAGAAAATTAGTAAGTCTCTGAGGACAAAGGCTCATTTCCTACCCAGACTAACAGCTCAGTAAGCCCACTCATTTCCTTAGCCCTGGGGGAGCCAGGTGACTACAGTCCCCAGCATAAGAAGGAGCCCGGGAACACAGGAAGTGAAGGAACCTGTGAACGCTCTAATTCCAAAACTGTGTGCACATCTCCCTCCACTCTGGGTACCACACGCTCCAGAGAGCTGACTTGGGTTTTCAGTATAGACTCCAGGACACCTCAGCTTCCCTCCCTCCAGCCACTGCCTCTCCTCCTTCCTCTGCCCTGGCTAGAATTTCTGGGCTCCTCCACAGCCAGCCTCATTGACAGTGCAGCCGTGCCCCTCACAGGTGACCCTCCAACAGGACCAACATGACAGGTAGCTGCAAACTCCAGTTCTACTGCTGAGCCCAGGGTGATGAGTGAATTTGGTTTCCTTGTTTGCAAAAATAAAGAAAAGTAAAATCACCTTGATTTAAAGACCTAAAAAGATCGCATGGTTGCATATACCCTCTACTGGTCTCAAGTCAGTTCTCTGGTCCGTGGGAGAAACCTCACATGTAAGCGTTTGCTTTAAGATTTTATTATATCACATTCATTCTCCATTCCATGCATTCCATCCGACTACTGAGGATGGATAAGCTCCATATCCCCCTGAAAGCTAAGAATAACCCACTCCTCCCCCTCTTGACAGCTGGTCCTCTGGCTGCCTCTCCCTAGACCCTCCCAGAACAGACATGGAATGCTGGCGGAGAGTGTCCCTCCAAATGAGGCCCTCACATGCAGTGAGGGCCAGTGAGATTTCTGGCATTTCCTCCATCTCTTTGGGCCAAGAACAGGAGAGAAACCTGGGCTTCTGGCCCTTTCATTTACCATTTGATTTTCCCCTTGACTCTGGCTGTCAACAGCATCTGGCGGCTGTCACTGCACTAGATGACACTTGGGTCCCAGGCTCTCTGACCTCCCAAGGACTCTGAGCACTGATTGGACTTATCAGAATGCTGTGTTCTGAGCCAAAGAGATCTGCCAGCAATGATGCAGAAGCAGTCTGAACCCAGTGGGAAATCCAAATGAGGACGAGAAGCTGGGCATAAGGGTTGGCTCCAGCCGAGCTCAGCTGTCCAGAAAATCCTTCAGAGGCCCCTGTCTGCCCTGTTCTCCCCTACCCAGGCTCCTTGCAATGGCTTGAGCAGCACTACAGAAAGGGGTGTGTGCAAAGCTTCTTGAACAAAGAAGAATCCTCTCTGCAAAACTGCTTCTTTGTCGTCACTCATTATTATGAGAATTACCAATCTTGCTCCCTGTTTAATCACTTCCAGGTGCACAGAGCAACACCAGCATCTTCACCATTATGAAAAAGGGAAGAAATAGATAACTAGGACCACATGACTACTGAACCTGCTACTTCACACGTGTTTACCTTCTGAATTTACAAAAGGACTGATTCAGCCCTACTGGGGTTGGGATGGGAGGTCTGCCCAGAGGTGGGGTCAGCTCCCCAGTGGCTCACCACTCCAGTGCTGAGCCTGAATGCTGAGTCAGATTTGTATAGCTCAGAAGCCATCTTCTATCTTTAGGACATTTCAATGCACTTCTTCTTCTTTGACTTTTACAAATAAGGCTACAATACGCATCCGTAAGCAAGATTTTATGTGAACATCAATTTCTTTCCTCTTGGCTGTGTACCTAAGGCTAGAACTGATGAATCATGCGGTAACTTTACAGTCTGAGGACTTCCATCCAATTCTGCATTCCCACCAGCAGAGGGTCCTGGTATCTCCCATCCTCATTGACATTTGTTATCTTCTATACCTATTACAACCTTCATGGATGTGAAGTCAAGTGCCTAGCTGTGTATGATCTTTTATATTGGCCTAACAGTGAATGGCCCAGAGCCTCTTCTAAGTTGCTTGTTAGCTGTCTGTATTGCCTTGTAAGTGCTCTTTCTCTTTCTCTCATATACTTTTAAGTTCCTTGTGACAATTTCTATTCTGTACATTAGCATTAATCATTCTTAGTGGAATTCTAGAAGCACAGATGTTTAATTTTTAAAGGAGCTGAATCTATCTACTTTTCAGTATGAGCCTATGGTATTATGTCTTAGAGAAGGATTTGCCTGACCAAGAGTCATGAAGATCTACTATATTTTCTTCTACTTTTTTTTTCTGGCTCTTCCTCTTGAGTCTGTTAATTATTTTGAAACAATGTTTGTGTATGGTGTGAGGAAGTGGTCCAACTTCATAGTGTTGCTTGTGGATGGACAGTTGTCCCTTATCATTGCTGGAGAACGTTACCTCCTCCTTGATCTGCCCTGCACATCAGCTCACCAGACAGGCAGTGCTCTGTCTTCCTTTGTCTTCCACCGTTCCCCACTGTTGATGACCGTGCCATCTCCATGACTTGTCACCCGCCTGATGTCTGCAAGTTTTGAAATTTGAAAGTGGAAGATCACCCACTTCATTCTTTGGCTTTTGTCGGGATTGTTCGGATGTAGTGGGTCTCTTGAATTTCTACACCATTTTATGATCAGGGCAATTTCTTCAGAAGCTAGTAATTGCAATGCTAGCTAAGCTTGTAGTCAATATGAAGTCCACTCAAAGGATCCTTGCTGTGTTGGAAATGCTAAGTCTCCAATGCATGAGCATGACGGGCCACTTCATTTAGTTACAATTTCTTTCACAGTGGGTTGTTTTTTTAATTTTTTTATTTTTTGGCTTGTAGAGTATAATATTTTGTGCTGTTGTTAAATTTGTTTTTAGGTAATTTCTTCTTTTATGCTGTACTATAAGTGAATCATTTTCTTAATTTCATTCAAGGAATATTCATTGTATATAGACAATGAATTGAAATTGTTATCTTGCACTGCACAGCCCTGATGAATTCATTTACTAGTTCTCACCATTTTTTGGTAGAGACCTTTGAATTTTATACACATGATCATAGGACATGCTACTGAAACATTTTTAAATATCTATTTTATGTTTACGTGTGTATGTGTGTGTGTGTGTGTCTTCATATGTGTATGCAGGTGCCTAGACAGGCAAGAACAGAACAACAGATTTCCTGCAGCTGAAGCTGCATATGGTTGTGAGCTGCCCTGCGTGGGTGCTGTAAACCAAGCCTGGGTCCTCTGCAAGGGCAGCAAATGCCCTTAACCACTGAACTTTCTTAACAGCCCCATGAAAATGGTTTTACATCCTTCTTCGTGAATAAAGGATACCATGTCTCTTTCCTCCAACTTCCCTTTTCCTTCCTTTTTCTTCTTTCTTATTATTTCTTCTTTTTCTTACAAATTGCCTTAGCTGAACATATCAGGATAATGGTGAATAAATGATGTAATAGAAAACACAGTTGCCATGTTCTGTTAGGACGTTTTACATTTTTCAGTTTTGACTGCAGTATTAGCTGTTCATTTCACAGAGAAACATTATTAGGGTGAGAAATTTCTGTATGCAGTTTATTAAATTTTTGGAAAATCAAAGATGAGTTATGAGTACTGGGTGTGGTTAAACACACAGGCAATCCAGTGCTTCAGAGGTGGAGACAAAGAAAACAAGAGATCTAAGTCATCCTCTGCTATTTTGCAATTTCGAGGCCAGCCTGAACTGTATAAAAACCTGACCAAAAGCCAGAGGCCTTGAACCAGACAAACAACTCATTACAACAAACATTTGCAAGTAAAGCTGTCTGGGCAAAAGGGTACACCAGTTTTCAAGGCCGCTACAACAAATGAATACCTGGAGATGAAGGAAGGGCAGAGAAGTAAAATGTGTTTCTTTTTATTTTTCTTTCTATTTTTTTTTGGGGGGGGAGGCTGCAAGGGTGGAGGGCTGACACAGAAGGACTAGGAAATGAGTAGAACTGGGGAACATGATGTGAAATTCTCAAAGAATCAATAAAAATATGTTAAAAATGAGTTCTGAAACTCAAAACAAACAAACAAAAAAATGGTTATAGATTTCTGTCATTTGAGTTTTCTGTGCCTAATGAGATTATTAAGTAAATCTTATCAACTTGTCTACAGATGTTAAAAATTGTCCTGTGGGGTTAAAGGTCACCACATTGAGTGTTGGGAATGGAGGAAGTCCTAAGTGAATGAATATTATTGACAAAGGCACAGCAATATCAAATACCCCAGTGTCTCAGCCTTGTCGTAGTGGCAAAACCTTACTCAGGTTAGGTTCAAAAGAAATACAAATCCTTACTCCTGGGTCCATTTGCAAACAATTGATCAATGTGTACAAAAAGATAGCAATGACAGCTTCTTCCTCCCAGGCATTTACAGTCCAAGACTGGTCCCCTACGGAGATAGCCTACAAAGATCAGCCCTTGTGCTGTACTGAGGCTGCTATAGTAGTTGGTGTCTCCATCCCAGTGAGTACATCCCAGCTAATCCCAGTTACAAGTATCTCTACATGTGTCTGTCCTGTGTTCATTCGCTTGTGATTCCTAGTCAGGGTTCTGGGACCAAGCTGTGTTGGAGAAGGCAATTGAGAGTCATACTTCGGAGGACGACTGTGATAGTCAAATTCTGTAGCAGGCATAAATAGCTGTTGTCATGCTTGCAACTTAAAAGGGATGGTGAACCCCTGTTACTTTCGGTTTTTATATTCACCCAAAACACAGGCTTAAAGGGACATCACAGTTGGGGACAGCTGCCCACTTCCCTGCTGTTTTCAGTGCTTTAGACACAAGGTTCCAGGGAGGGTTGTGGATTAGACCTCACACACTGCCTGCTTGTGAGAAGATGGAATATA